>NC_057404.1:9637859-9995524 GCF_019320065.1 Cervus canadensis | reverse complement strand
ACCAGGTGGCTGCAGAATTGACAGGCAGCTGGTCAGTGTTGGGCAGAAGCCAGGTGAATGCAGAGTAGCTGGGAAAGAAAGAAACAGATTCTGCTTCCACACTCATTAGGAAATTCCATTTGGAGGTCTAGCAGCTGTACATGGTGATAAGAAACCTTGAAATTGTTTTCTTTTTAAATCTATAATAAGTTGAATTTATACAATCTATCTAAGAGATTTTCACTTGTTTGGCTTGGGCACTGAATTTTAATTGAGTCTTGGGTCTTATTTTCTGGCTCATTTCCTTTGTCATTTCATTTTCACTTTTATCTCCTTAGAACATTCCTGAGTACAAGAGAACATTATTCTATACTTGTCATTAAATATTGTCAGCTACTACTTCAAGTCACACAAAAGAAGAGCCAGATGAAATGTGCCCCGCTCCAAATTCCTGCATGGATGGAGAGGGAGAAGAGCATAGGTGACATTCACTTCTGACAGCATTAAAAAGGTCAAGAAATTCTTCTTCCTCGGGGAGTATTAATTACATGGTACTGGATCCATGAATCATATGAGAGTATGAACTATATCATCCTTCAGTCCTACAAAGTAGCTTGAATAGAACACTGTGCTGTAATCATTGCAAAATGGCCCTAATTCTTCACCTCTCTCTATATCAATATCCTTTGCCACATAACTTTATGGTGTCCTCCTGCTCTGACTCTATGCCCAGTCATTGGTTTGCTTTGGTTAGTAGGAAATCAGCAACTGTGACCAAAGTGAGGTTTGAAAGATACTCTTTGAGTTGGGCTTGCCTACTGTTACACCTTTGCCCTTGTTTAAGAACATGCCAGGGCGAGACTGCTAGAATACAAAAGGTACATGGGGCGGTGCTGGCTCACTGCAGTCATCCCAGTTAAAGCTATCCTAGATCAGCTAACAACTAGACAACTCCATGTAAGCCTACGAGCTTCACAGTAACAGCAGCGCTGCCTGGATGATCTGCAGCAGACGCAGATACACAGGTGTGCCTGGGTCACTTGAGCTGCTGCCGCTGCTAAGTCGCTTCAGTCGTGTCCGACTCTGTGCGACCCCATGGACAGCAGCCCACCGGGCTCCTCCTCTGTCCCTGGGATTCTCCAGGCAAGAACACTGGAGTAGGTTGCCATTTCCTTCTCCAATGCATTCATGCATGCCAAGTCACTTCAGTCGTGTCCAACTCTGTGTGACCCCATGGACAGCAGCCCTCCAGGCTCCTCTGTCCACAGGCTTCTCTAGGCAAGAATACTGGAGTGCATTGCCATTCACTTTAGCTAACCCTTGCAAACACATGAGCCAATTAATGTCTCTTCCTATATGCCACCAAGTTCTGTGTGATGTAGTGTACATAAGGCAATAGATAACCAGTATAGTGATGAGTACTATTGATGCTGAATTGATGATACATGAACGAAAAACATACCTAAGTTAAATTGATAATTCTGTGAACTCACTTTAGTAACACAAAGAAATCAGATCTGAGTTGATCCCACAATGTGATTTGAATCAAAATCTCTAAGGAAAATGCAATAGGTGAAATGTTTCTTCTTTGTATTTCAAAACAATTCTATCCTGACCAAGGCCCTAGTCATGGTCATGAGGTCTTTCCAAAGCCCTGATGCTTAAGGAAAAAAGCTCCATTTACAACTAGTTTTTAACAAGTGTTTTGACTTTCTACATCCTTTTAGGCAACCATATATTTATCATAATTATTTCTAAAATGGAGGTAATAAGAAATTTTTAGTGTGAGGAAAACTAAGATACGTGAGTTCTGAAGAGACAAAATACAGTCTCAGCAAAATGATCGAGTACAGCTTGTTTTCAGCCTTCTGTCTCACTTCTCTCTTTCATGCTTCTCCTTTGATCAGCAAGGAACACAAGTGAAGTGAAAGTCGCTCCATCATGTCCGACTCTTTGTGACCCCATGGACTACAGTCCTTGGAATTCTCCAGGCCAGAACACTGCAGTGGGTAGCCTTTTCCTTCTCCAAGGGATCTTCCCAACTCAGGGATTGAACAGAGGTCTCCTGCATTGCAGGCAGATTCTTTATCAGCTGAGCTACCAGGAAAACTCAAGAATACTGGAATGGGTAGCCTATCCCTTCGCCAATGGATCTTCCCGACCCAGGAATCGAACTGAGGTCTCCTGCATTGCAGGTGGATTCTTTACCAACTGAGCTATGAAGGAACACAAAGAAATACAATTTAGTAATATCCTGAGAGGAGACTCACATATTATGTATCTGTACCTTTTTCTTGACCATCATCAAAAAAACCAATCTTGCATCTTCAATCCTGTTCGTGGACTTTTAAAATTTGCCTATATATAGGCAACTTTTCAGAAATAAAACTCTAAGTATTCTGAAGCATTCTATATTAAAATTGCTCCATTAAAAATTAAAATGCTTACCATTTTACCACTAGCAATCAGATCAAGATGGTAGAGTACGGGGACGTGTGCTCACCTCCTCCTGCTAGAGCACCAAAATAGCAATTAACTATTGAACCACCATTGACAGGATGATGCTGGGATCAAAAATAGATAATCCCACATCCAAAGACAAAGGAGAAGCCACAAGAAGACAGGAGGAGGGGCGAAATCACGATGAAATAAAATCCCACACCCACTGGGTGGGCTGGGCAAAGAAGTCAAAGAACTTTTAGGATTTGTTGTACCATGTCTTATAAAATAATGAATTCAATACTTGTAATTAAATGGATGCCATTCTAAATATATGCAGTAGTCATTAAATGCACGAGTCTATTTTTTGTCAAGTAGGTTTTTTTTGGGGGGTTCTCCCAGGGAAGATGAAATATAATAAATTTAGAATTTTAAACTCAGGAATGACCTTAAAAAGAGCTTTAACCAAGCATAACTGTTGATTACAACAAACAAACAAAAACTGTTCCCAGGTAGTTTAGAATATGGCCAATTTGGAGACACATATTTGGTTGGTAGAAAAAAGCTACAGCCCATGTCTCCTATCTCAACTCCCAAGCTAGAATTTGGTCTATGGCATGGCTCTTCTTTTTACTCTAATGTCTGCATTTTGTTAAGTGCCTGGTAAAATGCTAAGTTTCAGACATACTTACAAGAGGTGTCTGTAAAATAATAAATAGAACACTTTTTGCCACTAGAACAGAATTCAGTGCAGCAGCACAGCACTTTATTAAATATGTGTGGTTGTCCTCAGACAGTTAATACAGCTCCAAAAAGGCATACCTTATGCCTTCAGAGTAATTTATGCACTGCCAAATCTTGTGTAAATCTCATTTCATAAGCCATGCTTGAGGAATACTGAAATTAGTGCTCTTCACGAGCAAACATATTACTCCTGTGCTAAATATATTCCTGTCATTTTTATTATCTACTTGTATGCTTAATTTTGTTTCTAACAAGAAAGATTTATTTAATATTTCCCCATGGCCATTAGCTCTAGAGAGGCCATAGGACAAATTTATCTTGTTTACCATTAATGTATTCTCTCTCTTGCCATTGTATTGGCAATTCTATTACTACAGGTGTTGGTAACCATCCCAAGATGTGCAGTAGGCATAGCTCTAAAAAGATGAGAAGTTGACAGTCAATGAATGCCCCAAAGCTTCTGTTGTCTATAAATATCTATTTCATAAATAAAAGCTTTTAAAGTTAATAGGTTTGCCTACTGAAAGCTATTATACTGCAAACTGTATACTTAAGCTGCATTCTATTAGGCCTCTTGGTTTAAACTACTCAACTAATTTCTTAGCCTTAGTAAATAACTATGATCCTGCATACAAAGTTTCACAAGGAAATTGCTAATATTCACAAAAGATACATACTCTTAATTGTCCTTCATTAATCAAAGGGCTTCACATTTAGCCTACACTTGAGAGACAAGTCACAATTCTAAATCTTTAGATGAAAAAGAGTTACTTTGATACTAGGTTGAAAATATTACTAAGGCTTCATATTCTATTTTTATACTTCAGAAATAAGAAATTTCACTTATTAAGGAAACTGTGCTTTATTGATATCATTTGTGGTCATTAAGAAATTTTATATATTATTTCTGAAAATCATACCAAGTGGAATTTTAAGAATATTTACATAAGTATAAATATGATATTTGATTTTAGGAAAGTCACTATTCTGCACATTGATATTATTGCTAAAATTTCTAGAGATTTTGAAGCCATTACTCTAAATTGAATCTGTTTCTGAGAACTATAGTTCTTGGTATACCTCATTCTATCTTTACAATTTGTTAAAAAATAGCATTTCTAATTATATAATATTTGTATTCTATAGATATTTATATTTCAAAGTTCTCATAACAACATTAATTCAATATAACTCCCTTTCATGAAGTAATCAAAGAGCTTTATAAATATTTCATTACCTATTTTTATCTCATATTGCTAAATGAGAAACTCTTTTCGACCAATTTGGTTGAAGAAATATGGATTCTACCCAGTTATGTCTAGTTTGAGTCAAAAGGAAACTTAGAGGTTTATACAACTGAAAGTTCTGGGGTAGATTTGACTTAAAATAAGTCAATATTCAAAGGTACAAAGTATATCACCAAGTCTCTGACTTCATCCCTGGGTAGTCTTCATTCTCAGCAATGCTGTTCTTTTTGTTGGCAAATTTGATCCCTGGAAGCACTACTATTACTAATATTTTCAGAGAAAATAGTCTGATTTTCTCATAAGTCCAGGTATGACTCTCATTGGCTCAACGGGAGTCACAGGTACATTCTTGAAGCGATAACTGTGGTCAGGTTATGAGCTGCTCTGAAGGACTGGGCTTGGGCCACCTGCCCTGCATTGATGCCAAATGGAGGAGCCAGCCACACGGACTGAGAGGGGTAAAGTCACGACTTCTCAGAACAAAGTGGTGCAGAACATACAAGCTAATTCATGCAGTCTTATGTAGCCACAAACAACATTCATAGTTTTCTATTTTTGGAGATGTAAAAAAAAAATCATGTGAGAGTCCCAAGACATTCACACCCATTGACATACCTAACAAGAAACATATCATGACACTTAATCAACATTATTGGAAATCTGCATTCCTCGTCAGATTCTCTAAATCCTGCCAAAATACCTCAATTTTAGAGCTAACATTTTCTATAATCTACCTAGAGCTAAGAGAAATATAGAAGGAAAGCTTGGTCACATGAACTTTGTAACTGAGAGAGTTAGTTGCCTGATACTTTGTTGTGTTGCTCAGTATTGTCTGCTTCTTTTGCCATCCCATGGACCGCAGCCTGCCGATTTCCCAGGCAAGAATACTGGAATGGGTTGTCATTTCCTTCTCCAGTGGATCTTCCCAACCCAGGAGTTGAACTCATGACTCCCGCATTGAAGGTGGGTTCTTTACCACTGAGAAAACCCTCCTGATACTTCAGGTCATGGAAATACTTTCAGGAACTGAAGACTTCAACTAGGAAATAAAGACTCATATAGAGGAAGACTAACTGTGTGTGGATATTTAAGTTTTGTTTTTTTAATTTATTTCTTTTTTAATTGAAGGATAATTGCTTTACAGAACTATGTTGGTTTCTGCCAAACATCAACATGAATTAGCTGTAGGTATGCATATGTCCCCTTCCTTTTGAACCTCCCTCCCACCCTTTTAAGAAGCCCCAGTTTGAGTTCCCTGGGTCATACAGAAAATTCCTATTGGCTATCTATTTTACATATGCTAATGTAACTCTCTCCATAGATCCCACCCTCTCTTCCTCCCCACCCTCCGTGTCTGTTAGTCTTTTCTCTGTATCTGCCCTATACGTAATTTCATCATATCTAGATTCCATATATATGCATTAGTGTACAGTATTTGTTCTTCTCTTTCTGACTTACTTTACTCTGTATAATAGGCTCTAGGTTTATCCACCTCATAAGAACTGACTTGCGCATGTTCCTTTTTATGGCTGAGTAATATTCCATTGTATACATGTACCACAACTTTTTTCCATTCATCTATCGATGGACATCTAGGTTGCTTCCATGTTCTAGCTATTGTAAATAGTGCTGCAATGAATATGTGTCTTTCAACTTAGGTTTCCTCAGGGTATATGCCTAGTAGTGGGATTGCAGGGTCATATGGTGGTTCTATTCCTAGTTTTTTAAGGAATCTCCATACTGTCTTCCATAGTAGCTGTATCCATTTACACTCCCACCAACAGCACAAGAAGTTTCCCTTTTCTCCACACCCTCTCCAACATTTATTGTTTGTAGACTTTTTGATGATAGCCATTCTGACCTGTACGAGGTGATATCTCATTGTAGTTTTGATCTGCATTCTCTAATAATAAGCGATGCTGAGCATCTGATATTCAAGTTTAAATAAAGGTTGTTCATTTCACATCAATCTGAAAGTCATTCCACCACTTCTTTCATAGTGAACTCAGTATGTCCCTGTTTCCTATTCAGGCAGTACACAGAACAAAAACAATATCTGAGGTAGTCATACCAGTTGTCCAAGAAAGACACTCTACTTGCAGGGAATAAAACAAGAAAAGGATGCCCATCTATTCAACATTTTAC
This sequence comes from Cervus canadensis, assembly GCF_019320065.1. NCBI lineage: Eukaryota > Metazoa > Chordata > Mammalia > Artiodactyla > Cervidae > Cervus > Cervus canadensis. The sequence continues at coordinate 9,988,970 of NC_057404.1, read as the reverse complement.
ATATATATATAAAATTTGTTGAGTACTAGGAATAAATTTGTCAATAAAGAAAAATCACTGCCCTTACAGAGTTTATATTCTAATGGGCCAAGATATATCAATCCTATTTTAACTCCCCTTCTCACCTTTGAAGTGGGTGTTTGCGCCAATGACTTCTCTACTATTGCATATTCATACCTCCACTTGGTTAAGTTGTTAATTCGTACTGACTGAAGCACTATTGGAGGTGTGATTAGAGTGTGATGCAGGCTAAATTGCACAGTCCATGACTTCATCTATGCTATCATCACACACAAGAAAATCAGAATTTAGAGATGAGAAAGCCCATGATATCCTACTCCCATCCTCTTATTTGTTGAGCTTAGCATATTTTTGTAAATAAAAAGTTCTGTAAAAATCATAGTTAGCTGGATTAAAACATCATTGTTTTTTTAGATAGGGGAGGAGGTAATTTTGTGCTTATACATTAAAATTTTAAAACATATTAATGGTGACACTTCGATAATCTATGTACAAGAACAACAAGAGAAAAGACATGTTGAGAATTGGTTGAAATAGGACACGTGAGTATGCTCTGCAGCCAAGCAGAGGACTCTGGGGTACATCAGTAAGATCACCTCCTTTTACAAAGAGCCTTCTCCCACCAATGAGTTTCTTACAAGGCTGCCATGTTCTTATGTGACCCCAATTTTGGTCATAGATTAGTGGTCAGAAATTATTGCATGAACCAAACTATGAAAATAGGTAAAATTTCTAGTACTTCTGGTATTATAAATCTGTGAAATAAAATAATCTTCCTCCTATGGCTGAAGGTGTGAAACTTAGGAACTGTTTTGGATTTATGTTTTTAGCCATAAACAAGACAGAAACAGCTTGAGAGAATAAAGACATCATGAAGAGAAACAGCAATGAAAGGAAGCACGTTCAAATGGCACCCATGCCCTTGCTACAAATACTTCTGATAGATTTATCTTATTACTGACGATGGTTCAAGTTGTTTTCTATCACTTAGAAGATGCACCAGCTAATGCACAATTAAATATCACAGTCATGATAAGTACTCATTGTCCTTATAGCTTGGTTTCTTTTGTTTCACCTCTTTCAGTCCTTCCTGTTTGGTTGGGAAGCCAATTAACCAATATCTTTACCAATTTACCTAAACTAAGGTTTCTAATTGCATCCAAACTAAGATTTCTAATTGCATCTAAATTGAGCCTAGATGTATGTGGTGAGCATGTGGACAGATCTCTTTCAATTAGAATGCCTGAGCATTATGGAGTGCATCTTCTGAAAGCTGTTTCAATACTCGGAGGTCTTTTTGCTTTCTTCTAGCAAGCTTCGTGGATGTGAGGTTTGTTAGGGAAATCTATTATCCTGGTTTGCCTGGGACCAAAGGGGCTCCCAGGATGCAGGCCTTCCAGTGCTTAGATTTAAAAAGTCCCAGGTTGATTACACTGGTTTTAGAAGCGGCCTCCTGAAAATGTGAGGCATCACTGTAAAGTTGAGTAAGTGCTTAGGCTCTGGAGCCAAATCCTCTGGGTGAAAATGCTGGGTCTGCTATTTATTACATCTGGACCACTACAAAGCCTTACCTATGACCTATTTCAAGGAGGCAACTTTGCCTTAACCTAGATTATTCCATTTGTTCTTCTCTGTGCAATAGGAAGGTGAGAAGAAATGAGCTGGCATTGTCCTACAGATGGGACAGGTGGGCTGACTTAAGGAAGTGATGTCATTAATTCTCTGTTTATTATTATTTCTGACATGCATTATATTCATAGTGATTCTAATTTCCTTGTTTTGAAATGGTATTTAGGAAAGGAAACATAAAGAGAAATTCTTTTAAAAAGTGTTGGTCATGTACTGACCTTTCTTATTTTCTTTAAAGAGTAGTGAGAGCAGAATTCTGAATAAGACTCCAATACTACACAACTTTCCACAGAACGATAGAACTTCATCAAGCAGGGAAGCTCTTGGAGGATAATCACTGTTATATCAACTTGGAGCATTTTAAAAATCACAGCCACAGCTGTAGACCTCCCACTGAAAATGAGCTAAAATTAAATATCCTTGGGGTCTGTAACTGTGGCTCCCTGTTGGTGGGCTGCAATCCAGATGCCTTGCCAACTGACTGCAGTTTGCATGACTGCTCTTTGAGGCACAAAAAATTTCTCCTTCTTTCTTAATCCTAATTGGGCTAGTTAGAACAGGGCGGACTGCTGCTGATTAAGACACCTCCCTGAGAATCTGGAAGCAAGCAACCGAGGTCTGGGGCTTATGGCCAGGGTATCTCAGAGACATGACTTTTTCTAGAAATAAGCAGCAGGAAGCCTGCAAATTCTTAGATAAAGACTCTGCTTTTGTGAATTCTGTATAAATAACTTTGCTGGCACAGATTATAGGAAGAACGATGTTCCCACTTGAATTTAGGGAGATTTCTATTCACTGGAAATTGAGAAAAGAGGAGAAGTGGCTGCTTTATAATTAAGGGTTTGTATTCCACTGTCATTGTTATTATAGAGGGCATGAACCACATTTTATTTCTGGTTGGATACAAAGCCCTCCTTGAAAAACCTGAGGCTCAGAGCAGCATTTGTTGTACGTAGATGATTTTTTCCCTCCTGGTAGATTCAAATTGCTGGCTTGATCTTCTGATAACCTAAAGCTGTTTCTTATCCATCTGTCATAACGTATAACAAGATATTTAAAAGAATGTCTGACAACCAATGTGAAAAAGCTATTTAGTTCCTAGTCTAGGTTTTCCAAATGGTAGTTGATCAGCCAGTTGATCAGCCAGTCGGTTTAATGAATCTGCCATCTTGCATCAGCAGGTATTCTCTAAATTAAGTCATATTTCATATAAAGGCCTGATTGTAATTCAGGGTGCTTCCCAGCTACAGCTGTAAGATTTGATTAAATCAATATGTTCCTGTGAGGAACAGCCTGTTGGGGGGAGGCAATGTAAGAATGCACAAGGTAACAAGAAAAAAATGCAAGGTTTCATTTTACTAATAAAGTTTCAAGGTGTGTTTTCAAAGCCTTGTAATGTCTCTTTTCAAAGACTCTTCCTTTGGAGTCTAAAGTTTTCTTGCCCCCGCAAGGATGTGTAGAAGAGCTCTTTGAAAGTGAGAAGATGGGTTTCAGGAGATTGTTTTAGCTAAAGGCTGTGTATCTTGTACCTTTAGGATGAAGTATCTGGCTGGAATAGTTTGTAAACTGAGCAAGTACCCTTATTTATCCAATGATGTTAATATAGAACAGAGTTACATCATCTCTGTCCTTGTCTCTGCATTTAAAGTATGGATTCTGAGTGGCATTCTAATCCTGTCAGGATTATAGGTTAATTAGGAAGTAGTATCAAATTTATTTGTAAGAAAGACCAATCTTTCTTGATTCTTGATTCGATTCTAGACCATCCTTATGACTGCAAACTAAGCCACCATGTAATTCTTTTTTTAAAATGAATCATTACTCCCTTGTTTCTTTCACAACATTGCTATGTCTCTTTATTCTCAGGACCTAGACTAGTGCCTGGCCCATGGTAGGCACCTAAAACTTTTGAGGAATGAATGCAAATGTTCATGCCCTGGTATTATTATTGTCCATTTGAAGTCAATGTGTGTGACTGATTGCATTATTGGCCCAAGTTCCTCACCCTGGCATTTCATCAATGACTCTTCAGTTCTTCCTACTACCGACAGAGTTTATTTCCTAACCTCTTGACTCCTGGCACAGACATGGAACTTACATTGACCAGTGGAAAATGGATGAGATGGCAATGTCCTAATTAGGCCTAGACAAAAACAGGCATTGCATGTTTCAGCTCACTTCTTGCCCTCTGACCTTACCATGAGAATATGGCCCAGCCAACCCACTGTTTCAAGGAAGAGGAGAGACAGTGGACCTTTCCAAACTGAACCTGCTTTTGAGAAAATCCCAGGCAAGCCCAGGATGGATTAGCTGAATCCCTGCTAAATTGCACAAGCATGAGCAAAATAAGTGCTATTGTTGTGTGCCTCAGAGACTTTGTAGTTATTTATTAAAGCAGTGATAGTTAATGAATATACTTTGCAATTTAAATGCTTACTGCTGGTACTGTGTTGTGACACACTCTTAGGGAAGGAAGGTGAAAACCACAAACATGGCATAAATATAACCTCTCAAGAAGCTTGAAAGTTAGTGTGGATACAGACAAATACAAATAATATCAGAAAAGTATATACTATGAAATCAAAGATGGCAATGCAGTGGTAGTGTGGAGGTCAGGTAAGATACATTTGTCCATTCAACAAAGATTTATACAATGCTTATGCTTATTATGGGTGAGGTACTAGGGAAACAGTGGTTTACAAGACAAATTCATTATCTGTCTTCATAGAGCTTACCATCTATGTGAGTAGGAGATAATATTTGATCCTGGACAAGAGGATGGACTTTTCCCCCCAGTGACAAAAAATGGGAGGAATGACTCCTCAAGCATGATAGACAGCTTATATGCAGGAGCACAAAAGTGGATGGAGTTATCTGAGAGAGGAAGGGGCGTGCGTCTTTGCTTGAATGTTCAGCAAAAAATTCAAGCTCTCAGAGCTTATTAATTAATGCCCAACCACTCCCCACCCTGCCCTTACTGGTAAATGCTCATTAAGTCTTCCAGATTGATAAATCTCCCTTTTGTTTCTGAAATTCATTGTCATTATTCCATTCAGTCTTTTGCCATTTGTATTTTCTTTCTTATGTATTTACATTGTTTCCACAACTAGGTTTTAAGCTTGTTTCATTCATTCATTTATGTGTTCTATATATATTGAACACATAAATATATACGTACGTTGTTTATGCTAAGAACTGGTGATATAGCAACAAAACAGACAGACAAGATCCCTGCTCTCAAAAACTTTACATTTAAGTGCAGTAAGACAGTAAAGAAACAAAGTCGATGAGTAAATTACATAATATGTTAGATGATGATAGCTATAATACAAAAAGATAGAGCAGCACATATGAAGGAGAAATTCTGAAGGGGTATAATTTTGAATAGAGAGATCTCACAAAAATCCTCATTAAAATGTTGGCATTTTCTGAAGACATAAGGGAACATGTTATAAGGTTATCTGGGAGGAAAGCATGCCAGGCAGAGAGAACAACATGTGCAAAGGAGAAGTGGGATCATACTTAATTGATCAAGACATAATCATGATGTCATTATTGCTGGTGCAGAGTGAGAGGGAAATAAGACATTATGTCAGCATGAACAAGCTCTCGATTTTATGGGCACTGTGTTCTTGGGTCTTTACTCTGAATCAGAAGATAAATATTGGAGGTTTTGAGCAGGGCAGTTCACGATTTGACTTATATTTTAATAGGTTTCTGTGTTGATAATAAACTGAAGAGGCACAAGCAGTTTGGAAGCTACAATTCAAGTGACAAATGAGAGTATCTTAGACTAGGGTAGCAGCAACAAATGACGTGAGAAATGGTCGGTGTTGAGTGGACTCTGAAGTGAGCGTCAACAGGATTGATCAATGACTGAAAGTCTGGCGAGAAGACATGTGAAGGATCAATTGAATGTGTCTGGCCCTAGTAACTGGAAATATACAGTGGCCAGTTACTGAGATAGAGGAGACTGTGGGATAAGTTGTTTTCATGGAGAATATCAGGGATTTAATTTTAGACATATTATATTTGAGGTATTTACCTCTCAATGGAGATGTAGAGAGTCATCAGTCAAATTTATTAGCCTAGAATTCACAGGAGAGATCTGTGCTGTAGACATAAATTTGGGAGTTGTTGGCATATTAGTAGAATTTAGGGCCATGAGAGCAGATGAGATCACAAAATATGCAACTGACGTAGAAAAGAGAAATTGTCTTAGGAGCGAGCCCTGGGAATTCTGCACTTTGGATGTCAGGAATATTAGATTTAACCAACAAAGACAAAGAAGGAACTATCTGTAAAGTGAACGAAAAAACTAGTGGTGAATGGTGTCCTGAAAGCCAAGAATTAGACAATGATTGATGGGATCAAATGGTGCTGACGGACCAAAGTGCAACGGGACAAGTGGATCAAGGGAGGAGATAGGTATTAAGCTGCATGTGGGAACAGGATACTCTGAAGGGGTGTAACGCTTTTACAGTAAGATAGCAGCATGTTTAGAAGTTGATGAGAATATTAATAGAAAGAAAAATAAGATGCAGAAGAGGCAAAGGACAACCGTTAGGGCTACGTCCCTGAGTAACCAAGAGAGACAGGACCTTGAGAGTTGGTGCCTATTTCTATGGCCTAGCACAAGACTAATTGGGGTTAGAAATACTTGTTGACAGACTTCTCCCATGGGTTGAAAAAAATAAAAGGAAGATGAAAAGATTAAAAATTAACTCTTTGGAAAATATTTCTTTATCCATTCAACTTTACTGATGTGGCAGTTTCCTTGAAATGCGGCATTTAAAAACATTGTATTTTCTCGGTATCAAAACACAAATTCCCCTATGGAACATAATGTACTCCTAATGAAAATGATGCATTTCTCTAACTAATTCATGTTACTATAAATATCTAAAGCTAATCACCATTAGGTTGAGGACTGCTATACAAGTTGATGAATATTAATCACTAATTGGTATTCATCTGGATTTCAGTGTTCATATGGAACATGCATATTAAAGAATAAAATGCATTCTAGAAATGGAATTACTCTTTTATTATCTAATTTGATCAAACTCTAGCCCCACTATTATTCCTGTATCAAATGCAGTTTTTTTCTTCATTTTACTTTTATCTAAATGACTATACTGAAATGAAAAAGAAAACGAAAATTTTACTTTTAAAATGAAATTTTACTCCTTAAAATAGTAATATTTGCCAAGGTAATCATTCAAACCTAATTATTTTCTTCAACGGCAATTTTCAAATTTGGAGAAACGTGGTTTTCCCTTCAATGTCTCAACATCACTCAAGTTCTTCTGGTCCAATTCTAATGAGGCCTATTAAAACCTTTCAAGAGAAAAAAAAAACACAAAGAATTTCTTATAGGTCTACAGCACTTTATGGCCTTTAAAGTGTTTTTAAATAACTTCCTCAGTTGATTGGATCCTCATAACTCTCCTGGGTCTCAAGAGCTAGCCAGAGAGGGTCCAAGAGCAGCCGTCACAGTAGGAGTTAAAGATTTACTAAGAGTGTCTGCGCGGATTATTGCCTTGGGAGGTGATGGTGAACATACAGGTTCTGGGATAGTCAGGGTGCCTTGCTAAAGCAGCAGCTATATTAGAAGTCGGGGTGGACTGTTGATCTGAGATGCCATAGAGGGGTTTCTGGGAGGGGGAAACCAATGCTGTACCCAAGGAGGTGTGGGTTATGAAAATAGAGACTCAGATTCTGATTCTCCACCTAGAGTTCTGTAAGTAGAAGGGTCCTAGAAGTTGCTTCTGGTCTTCAAAGTTGCTTCTGATGGCCAAGGTAGGAGGTGATTGCTTTGTCACAAAAGGAGATGTGATGGCTAAACTAAGAGTTTACCATGTTGTTACTGAGCTGTAACTAACATCAAACATCACTTTATACCCTTCTAAAATATCCCTACTGACATTTGGAGATAATTTTATGGTAGGTTTTCCCAATTTGCATTTTGGAAATTTAAAGCAAATTTTTTTGAATATTGATTAAAAACATTCAGAGATTCCTTCTTTATTCAATTTAACGTTTTACTCAAATAGAAAACAGCGTTTTCTTTTTTTCAGGGTAGGATATGGAGTGCTTGCAGATTTGGTCTCTCTCTCCCTCTCTCATAAATGTAAATTTAAGGATGTCCTTGGATGGCAACCATCTTGGAAACACAAAAATGCGGTTATATTATAATATTATAGTAACAGAAAATGAAAAGAATTTGGCTTACAGCTGGATTGGCTTCCCAAATCCACCACTTTCTTGCACTCTGATTTGATCATGTCTGAGCCTTCATTTATCCATCTACTGAGTAGTATAATAATACTTACCTGACAGTGTACTTGTTAGATTTAAGTTATAATGGTTATACAATTCTTAGCCTGGAAGCAGACACATAGATACTGAGTACCTGGAAGCAGATACATAGATACCAATAGATATCATAGATATTTTTCTTCAAACATCATTATATCAAAAAAATCTACCTTTTTCTACAAATAATCTATGAGTCATAGTAACAGCTCAAGTCAAGTTTTCAGAGGTTTTCCATTAAGTGCTTATTTCCAAAGTGATGTCATAACACTCATGTTCTCCATCCAGTCCAAGTAAACCTAATTCGTTGACCTCTACCATTTCTGAAATTTAACAGAACCTACACCACAATGGTTTTCCATTTTCTCCCTGAAAAAAAAAACAAAACAAAAATGTTCAAGTTACCAAAAATATTGAACAGTATTAGCCAACTTCCTGTGATAATCTTTCCAAAGAAACCCTAGCTGACTGCAGTCACTTAAATTCACTTAGTGAATTTAACACAAACAAGGACTCTAACACCTTGTTTGTAACTAAAAAGTGTTCATTTTGTCATCTTAGCTATTTTCATCTAGGGAATGTTCTATTTCATTCCTAAGAAACTGATTTTGGGCCAGGCCCCTTCTAATATGCAACTGTGTATTTCCCATAGCAATTAGTAAACTCCCTAAGATGAGTACTATATTTAATAGTCTTCCTTAAATGACACAGTGCTTTCCAAATTTATCTAAGATAAGAATTATCTGTTTCCCTGGCTAAAATAAAAATTCCTATCCCCAACCCAACCTGATATATTTAAATTTTCAGGGAAGAAAATGCCCTAAATGGTTCTTCTCATTAGGGAGGCTTGGGAAACTCTTAAGTCATTTTGGAAAAGAGAGCTGAGCTGCTTTCATTAATCCCAAGAAAGCCAGTCAAAATTACAAGAGGAATAAAAGTCTTCCTCTGAGATTCAGAAAGAAAGAAGTGAAAAGGAGTACAAGTGATCAATTTCTGTGTGTTGCGGATGTGGTAGGAAACTGAGAATGTTAATGTTTAAATGCTTAATGGACTTTAAGCTTCTCTGACAGATAAGAATGTGCAGCCATCTGCCAAGGGAAGAGACAAGAAAGTCATCAGAGGATTGAGAAGCATGGTGAAAGTTGAATGGGAGAGGGTACAGGTAAGAATCATGAAGAAGATTCAAAGTGGTAACTGAGTATTCTTCTGACATAGGAATGTACATTTATATTTAATGAGTTTATTTAAATATAAATAAATTTATATTTGTATAGTGGCCGTAATGGCTCCAAATACCCTAACTAGGTGGGAAATTTCCTAAAGGCTAACAGGTATGGTAGGCAGCCTCTAATATAAACTCCAAAGACATTAGCCTCCTGTTAATCATTCCCTTGGATAATCATTTTCCCCTTGGTTGTGAGCTGGATTTATTGACTTACTTCTAATGAATACAATATGGCAGGACTACTGGGATATCACTTCCAAGATTATGTTATAAAAACATATGGAAAGCTTTCAAGCTGGGTCTTTCTCTCACTCATTCTCACATTGTTCACATTAGAGTAAACCAGTTGCCAAAGAATCCCTGTAGAAAGACCACGTGGGTGAGACTGGAAATAGTCATCTGAGTCCTGCCAGCACTCACATGAGTGAGCTTAGAAATGGATCTTTTGATGCCTACTGACAGTGTCTCTGTGGTCATGAAAGTGAGTCTTGAGATGACCACAGCTCTGGTCAACAGCTTGACGGCAACCATGTGACAGGTCTCGGGCAGAGCCGCCCAGCTAACCCACTCCTGGATTTCTTACAGAAACTGAGATAACAGATGTTGCTGTTATACAGCTGGAGCTACATAAAGGAGTATATAAAGAGAGAATTAAGAAAACAAGTTGGCTAGAAACAAAATCTTAACAATGTGAAATAATTTTTGTAATAATATTTTATTAATTTTAAAGCATTTATGAGTTTTTTATATTTATTTTCTATTTTTCATTAAATAAATAACTCAATTTCTTACCTATGAGGCCTGTGGTGTATTATTGCCTTGATTTTTTTCCTTAGGTATAGAAATTTTGACCTGATGTGCCTACTGCACTCTCATATTCAAGTACCACTGAAAACTAACTGTCAGACATAAAAAAAAAGGAAAGGATTAATGAAATAACCCAATTTTGATATATTCTTAATCTTTAATCCTTCATACATGACAGGGATACTAAAACAATGTAGCACTTGATAATGCCTGCAGAATACAAACAACATCTTTAAAACATGCAGATTTAAAAATTCTTAATATACTATCCAAAAGATTTCAAAATCCTAAGTACCTAACACAGAAATATTTCCCACTTTGTATTTTAGCTAACCTGTTAATTTATCTCAAAACTTGTTTTATGTATACAGGATGTTTATAATAACAGCTATGTAAGGAAAATAGATTATATGGTCTTTGTGCTATGGCCAATAAAATTAATAAGCATCCTAGGTATTTAAAGTTAATATATGAAAGAAAATTCAGGAATGATATGATAGATTTATAGAAATGACTCTTCAATCTATCACTAACCTGATTTAGGTAATGTGATTCTCTGAACTCTGCCTGAATCTTAGTAGGTTCTCATTCATTACATCAGAAACACTGATTCATTTGGCTTAAGGAATGAGGAGTCTTTACAGAATTATAATATTTATTCTCTAGCTTTTTATATTGCCATAATGCTCTTACTTATGCATGGCATGTGCTCATGGATCTTTGGAAATTATCCTTGACACTTGCTTTATGAAATAATGAAAACATACCTCAAAGAGTATAATAGTACAAACACATGCACATACACACATTGTTTTGTATTCAAGAACTGTAATTTCTCTTCTACTATAAAATAATACAAGAAAATACTCATTTATAATGGCAAATGTGAAAAATACATGTTTAAAATTAAATTACTAATTGTGTGAGAACTAGAACTCTGAATAGCAACAGTTTATTTTCTATATAATAGCAAAAATGGGGCAGCAATTTCTGAAAATTAAAATCTCAGCAATTTGAGCAACCAGCTAGATCAAGAAGATATAAACTCATATTTAAAGTATGTTTAGGTTAATTAGTTAAATGTGGTAAAAATAAAATAGTACCCTTAATAAATTTTCATGAAAAGAATTAACAAGTGGGAAAAACATCTATTCTAATTACATGAGTTACTCTAGAGGACTGAGTTGGTATATCTGGCCTATCAAGTATCTACTTGAAACATATCATCATAATTTTAGTTTAAGTTGGACATGCTATACTCAGTTGCATTACAAAATAACATACTATCTTGAGTCTTCGACATAGTTTCCAAAGATATTTTACATTGGAATTACATCTTTACCTTGTAACAATATTTTAGAATTTTAGTTCATAGTCAAGTTAATTCACAAGATAACTTGAACTACGTCAATTAACTCTTGCATCATTTCAGGTTGTTTTAGTTTGGAAGATAGCAATCACTGTCATACACACATGTGTACACACAGGCATACACAGGTTGTAAACACACAAGCCATAACACACACACAAGCGTACATGCACATGCCACATATGCTCACACACACACAGAAGCAAGAACAGATGTAGGAAACCTCAACACAGATCACCTGGAGCCCAAGGCCCAGCCCAGGGAAGCACATGACTACAGGTGATTGCGTCAAACAGGAGAAGCTCAGGTCATGCTGGGACCGTTTTTGTTTTTGTTTTATTATTCTTTAAGTTTTTGTTGTTGTCCAGTTGCTAAGTCATGTCCAACTCATTGTGACCCCATGGACTGCAGCACACCAGGATTCTCTGTCCTCTAGTAACTCCTGGAGATTGCTCAAATTCATGTTCACTGAGTCAGTGATGCTATATAACCATCTCATCCTCTGCTGCTCCCTTCTCCTCCTGCTTTCAATCTTTCCCAGCATCAGGGTCTTTTCCAATGAGTTGACTCTTCACATCAGGTGGGCAGAGTTTTGGAGCTTCAGCTTCAGCATCAGTCCTTCCAATGAATATTCAGGGTTAATATTTCCTTTCAGATTGACCAGTTTGATCTCTTGCTGTTCAAGCGATTCTCAAGAGTCTTTTCCAGCATCACAATTCCAAAGCATCAGTTCTTCAGTTCTCAGCCTTCTTTATGGTCCAACTCTCACATCTGTACATGATTACTGGAAAAAAACCTCAGCTTTACCTGTATGGACCTCTGTCAGCAAAGTGATGTCTCTGCTTCAACTGTGTGGATCACAACAAACTTGAAAATTCTTAAAAAGGTGGGAGCATCAGATCACCTTAACCTGTCTCCTGAGAAACCTGTGTGTGGGTCAGGAAGCAACAGTTAAAATTGGACATGGACAACAGAATGGTTCAAAATTGTGAAAGGAGTGTGTCAAGGCTGAATATCGTCACCCTGCTTATTTAACTCATATGCAGGGTACATCATGAGAAATGCCAAGCCGGGTAAATCACAAGATGGAATCAAGATTGCCAGAAATATCAATAACCTCAGATATGTAGATGATACCACGCTTATGGGAGAAAGTGAAGAGGATCTAAAGAGCCTCTTGATAAAGGTGAAAAAGGAGTGTAAGAAAGCTGGTTTAAAACTCAACATTCAAAAAACTAAGATCATGGTATCCAGTTCCATCACTTCATGGCAAATAGAAGAGGAAAAAGTGGAAGCAGTGACCGATTTTATTTTCTTTGTCTCTAAAATGACAGTGGACAGTGACTGTAGCCATGGAACTAAAACCTGGGTGGGAAAGCTATTTCTAAGACATACCTCCATACTGGAAGAGCTTAACAGTACCCATCCATTCACTTCCACTTAAAGAAATTTAGTGATTTCTTTAAAAAAAAAAATTCAAGTGCACACCTTGGGTAGAAAAGAGAAAAATATTCAATCAGTACTCTGTCTTCCAGAACTCTGTAAAATCTCCTCTCAATAACTCTCTTCATAGCACTAATATTATCTAGATAATTTTAGGGAGCTAGATTATAATACTTTTACTTTGCTTTCTACTCAGTAATCCTTTGAAATTTATATTCAATATCAGACATAAATGAAAAAAATTTGCTGATGTTTCTCAGTTGTGTATCTTTAGTGTGGACATCTATCCTGAACACAAGGTCTACATTTTCACCCACTTTCTAGAACAATTTAGAAGGATCATAAGAAAGAGATTAAAAATACTTTACATATCAGCATGTCCCTCCACTCCCTTTCGTCCCTACACCTGCCTCTGCTCCCATCTACGACCATGCTCTGTTTGAGCGGTTAGATCTTTCTTAATAGTCTTTGAATCTGTATTTTCTTCTCCAGCCTCACGGACAATCTTTGTACGTGCCTGTATTATTTATTACCTCAGTTAACCACCCCCTAAGTGGCCTTCCTTTGTATCAGCCCCTGTGCTTATTCTCCACATTATAAGGCAGAATCATCTATCTTAAATGCAGACTGGAACATCCCTCTCCTGCTTGGCAAAGTCTTCAGTGATCCATCTTTGTTTTCAGGATAAAGTGAAATACGACAAGCAATTTCTTTTATGGTGTTGTCCCTTGGGCCCCCATATACATCTTGCCTCAAACACCAGTTTCTATTTCCTATAAGCATTGTATGATCTCACAGAGCCCCGGATTTACATACAGCAAACCAATGTCTGGTTAAGCACTCCCCTCACGGCTGGAAAACTCTGATGACTCAGGAATCATTTTAACACTACTCATTCCCGTCAAGCAAGCAGAATTATATGCATTTGTCTTTTAAGTCTTGAGGAGATTTGTTTTGTAGATCTCAAAGCTATATTGCTTTTTAGGTAGCTCTTGCTCTATAGGACTTCCCTTACTTTTCCTAAAGGCAAATAAGTAGTGACGGAAACATTACCGCACAAAACTGAACCTGCAAAGGGCAGATATTCCAACACTGATCAGCCTCCTGTTCGTATGCCCATGATCTCTCTCTTTAACTCATCTTTCTCTTTCCTGCTTCGTAACGAATATTAATTTTATCTACCGAATAACAAGCTCCTGCACATGGTGAGGAACATGGGAATATGGTCTCACCATATTAGAATGACCTGTTCTTCCGAGGTGGCGCTAGTGGTAAAGAATCCGCCTGCCAATGCAGGAGATGCAAGAGACACAGGTTCAGTCCCTGGGTCGGGAAGATGCCCTGGAGGAGGAGATGGCACCACACTCCAGTATGTTTGCCTGGAAAATTCCATGGGTAGTGGAACCTGGTGAGCTGCAGTCCACGTGGCCGCCAAGAGTTACACACAGCTGAGCACACACACACGTATTAGACTGACATACTATAAGCACACAAGATGCAAAAAAAGCAGGAGATTTTTTTTTCTTTTTCTCTAGGTCTATTAGGAAAAAATTTGAAGAAGGCTCTTATTGGTTTCCTTGTGATGTATGCTCACCTCTGGAGTTGTCACTGTGGCCAGGAAGATTGAGTACTAGGATTGTCTGTTGCTCACACACATCCTTCCCTGATGTGACCCAAGATTTAGAATATCTTCAGTGCCAATTCCAGGCAGAGAAACTCTGGCCCTCTAGTAATACTACTTAAAAATAGAATAATTGTGTGAAGAACAGATTAGACAAAAAGGATTGATAAAAAGAAAAGCATATAAATGCTTTATCCAAAGATCTGAAAAATTCACCCTAAATGTATAATTATTCACTGTCCAGTGCTTCTTGAAAGGATTATTGTAGCTCCTTAAGGGAAAGGGGCTTCGCTTGTAGCTCAGTTGGTAAAAAATCTGCCTGCAATGCAGGAGACCTGGGTTCAATTTCTGGGTCAGGAAGATCCCCTGGAGAAGGAAATGGCAACCCACTCCAGTATTCTTGCCTGGAGAATCCCACAGAAGAGGAGCCTGTCAGGCTACATTCCATGGGGTCACAAGAGTCTGACACGACTTAGTGACTAAACCTCCTCCAAGGGAAAGGGAACTTTAAAATGGAGTGAGTTTCCAATTATAGGTAATGGATTTGCAATTTTTCTATCTATAAGTACTAGGATAACTTTATATTGGTGAACAAATTCAGAAATGCAGTAGTGATTTGAGATTAAGAGTTCAGTCCTCAGACATATCTGGCTTTAAACTCCTAAATTAACCTAAAATAATTGCTCTGCTAACCATTGTCGAAGGATTTGTTGCCCAGGGACACTGCCCTCTAACTACTGAAGAATTCTCACTATATTACATTCTTGTCTTTCCGGAATCTGTTCCTCTTTAGGGCTTGGTTTCCTCCGGAGGACTGTAACAGATCAACCAGACAATTGTCGTATCAAGTGGGGACATGTTCCCCACCCTGTTTGAAGGTTGATTTCAGCTTTCCTTGATGTATGTTTCCACTCTACCACGCAGTCAGTAACGCAGTGTCTTTACTTCAACCTAGACAGTGCTGGCACAGCTGGTGCATCCGACACTTTTTATTTAAGGGCCACAGTGTAATGTGACTCCCAGTGTGCCCATCATTAGAAGAAAACACTGCTTTCCCATCGCTCCTGTTTCCACATGGGAACCTTGCCTGTACTTTGAGTCTTGTTTTTGTTAATTACTCCACAGAGAAGGAAAACTGCTTTTTCTAATTTGAAAAACATTTTACTTGTGTAGCTGGCTCCCCTTCCTCTCCCTGCTGTGTGTGTGTGTGTGTGTGTGTGTGTGTGTGTGAGAGAGAGAGAGAGAGCACAGTTGCCTATATCAAAGTACAGTCTAGGCTGCTCTCTCCAAACTGGATTAACCTTATTGGAACAGGCTCTTTCGTCTTGGATCTTTTTGATGGAGTAGGGGGTGGAATGTGTAAGCCACATTTCCCAATATGGCTCAAATCAGCAATAATTTAACATTTTTATATTTATGTAATAAACTTTTATGTCTTTACAACTTAAGCAGAGAACAGACGGGTTTTATTGAGTAGGTTCTCTAAGATCAAGCTTTGGGACATGAGCTGGAAACTTTGAGAAAAAAGACACAAAATAAAATTCGGGGTCCAAATAATTCATATCAGCAGGCAGTGTGGCTTTTAGGCATTACCGTCAGTAAGACTAGCATTAAGTGGTTTAAACCTTAGCAATTTTCAGGACCTCTGTTGTCCCATGTGGCTGAATTTTCATTGGCAGAGATGACACATCGTATAACTGGACCAATATGTAAGAAACAGACTTTGGTAAATCTGATTTCTGTGGAATTTTGAACTTGGCAGAGCTTTGTGATTTTGACAGTGTTGATCACAAGCTACTGGTTGCTTGTATTGAGTATGGGCCTCAGCAGGGATAGGCCACCAACGTGAGATTCCACAAGCCTGAGGAGCAGGGCTCTTGGTGTGTACTCTCTGCAGCTCAGCCCTGATTCTTTAGGCATCTGTGTCATAGACACAGTAGCTGCATGGATTACTAGCAAAGAAAATCTTTGGGTCCCGGGGTAAGCTCACTTTGCAAAAGGCAGAGTCTCAAGTATTTCTTCCCTTGGAATTTTCATCCAGGTATGCAGGTCAGGGGACTGGGTTTTGGAACAGGAAAGATGCCTGAAATCTACAAGTGTGTTAAAGGCTAAGGCTTAAATTGTTGTCATCAGAGATACACAATGCTGACTGAGCTGCTCTAAATTCTGCCCTTCTCTCATGTTATTTTTAATTACCTCCAGGGCCAAGGAAAGGAACTGCCGGTTTCTCCACAGGGTGCTAAGGGCAATACTGAACTATGTGTTAATCAAACTCAGAACTTACTATGCTTTTAGATTTAAGAAACTGAAAATTAAGACTTGTAACCACATAAGGGTGGTAATTTGTATTTATAAATAAGAAAAATTGGATGTCCTTATTAATAAGAAAATATATCATCTGCATGAAATGAAGCTGAGAAATAATACAATAAAAATGTTACAAGATGGTGAGTGGGAAGTCCTCATGACATGGATTCAGCAGCAACACACATATCAATACTTTCTGTGAGAAATCAAGAAACTAGGTAAAGAGACTCCTACAGTGCAGGTGACTGAAAAACTAGCAACGTCAAAACCAGGATGTTGCTAAGGAAAAGGAGAGACACCCTCTCAACGAAGTCCCCACCCACAGGACAGTGTACTGTACCTGGAAGGAGGTCTCTGGTTTCCGCATTTTCCCTGAGGGGTGCGAGAGGTAGACTTCATGTCTAACATTCTTACTGTCTGAGTGCTACCTGAGGGACCGACTTTTCTCTCTCCTTCGTGAAGATCTCATGGGACCTAATGTTATGGGAGTCCCTCAGGGGCTAAGAGGCCAAAACAGCAGGCAGAAGTAGCACGCAGACATTCACTATATCTTTTCTCTCTGGCTTAATGCAGAGTAAGTAGTTGTACAACCCAATTCCCAGCTTCCCCAGGAGAAGCAAATGTGTTGCACAGCACATACAATTTCCCAACATTTCTAGGTACACCAGAGAAACTGGCTTCTATCCTACTTGCCACAGAGATCTACAGGGTCCAGAGTACATGAACCAATCCCCTAGAGGGTCAGTTCAGTTTAATTCAGTCTCTCAGTCGTGTCTGACTCTTCGCAACCTCAAGGACTGCAGAACGCCAGGCCTCCCTGTCCATTAGCAACCCCCGGAATTTACTCAAACTCATGTCCATTGAGTCAGTGATGCCATCCAACCATCTCATCCTCTGTCATCCCCTACTCCTCCTGCCTTCAATTTTTCCCAGCATCAGGGTCTTTTCAAATGAGTCGGTTCTTTGCATCAGGTGGCCAAAATTTTGGAGTTTCAGCTTCAGCATCAGTCCTTCCAACAAATATTCAGGATTGATTTCCTTTAGGACAGACTGGTTGGATCTCCTTGCAGTCCAAGGGACTCTCATGAGTCTTCTCCAACACCACAGTTCAAAAGCATCAATTCTTTGGTGCTCAGCCTTCTTTATAGTCCAACTCTCACATCCATACATGACTACTGGAAAAACCATAGTTTTGACTAGATGGACCTTTGTAGGCAAAGTAATGTCTCTGCTTTTTAATATGCTGTCTAGGTTGGTCATAACTTTCCTTCCAAGGAGCAAGTATCTTTTAATTTCATGGCTGCAGTCACCATCTACAGTGATTTTGGAGCCCAAAGAAATAAAGTCAGCCACTGTTTCCACTGTTTCCCCATCTATTTCCCATGAAGTGATGGGACCAGATACCATGAGCTTTAAGCCATTTTTTTTCACTTTCCTCTTTCACTTTCATCAACAGGCTCTTTAGTTCTTCCTTACTTTCTTCCTTAAGGGTGATGTCACCTGCATATCTGAGGTTATTGCTATTTTTTCTGGCAATCTTGATTCCAGCTTGTGCTTCATCCAGCCCAGCATTTCACATGATGTACTCTGCAAATAAGTTAAATAAGCAGGGTGACAATATACAGCCTTGATGTACTCCTTTTCCTATTTGGAACCAGTCTACTGTTCCATGTCCTATTCTAACCATTGCTTTCTGACCTGCATACAGATTTCTCAAGAGATAGGCCAGGTGATCTGGTATTCCCATCTCTTGAAGAATTTTCCACAGTTTATTGTGATCCACACAGTCAAAGGCTTTGGCATAGTCAATAAAGCCTGAAGTAGATGTTCTTCCGGAATTCTCTTGCTTTTTTGATGATTCAACAGATGTTGGCAATTTGATCTCTGATTCCTCTGCTTTTTCTAAACCCAGCTTGAACATCTGGAAGTTCACGGTTCACATACTGTTGAAGCCTGGCTTGGAGAGGGTATAGAGAGCAAAACCATGGTTTGAACTAGTGGGTAAATACTTGCCTCAGCTCCCTTCCTTGGCTAAGCACAGAGTGGGTAATAAATTCCAGTTCTCAACTTCTCCCTGAGAGAAGAAAGAATTGGACTGCTCACCCAAGGTTTCAACTTCTTCAGGAGCCACCCAGAAGATGGGTTTCTTGCTTGTCTGTCTCCGAGTGCTAATGAGAGCATATTACTAGTACCAAGTTGACAAAACCCCACAAAAGTTTAGGTCAGGTTGAAGGTGAAAGACTTTTCCTATATAAGGCTAATCTGGGAAGATTGGAAGAGGTGGCAGATTTGTTTTTTGTTTTGTTTTTTAAAGTATAGATAGTAACCCAGGCCAAAGAAGATGAAGATACAGGGAAACATGATCCCAATGGAAAAAATAGCTATTACTCCAGAAATCTACTCTAATGATATAGAGTTACATAATTTACCTGACAGATAATTCAAACATGATAAAAGTGCTCAATGAACAAAGAGAGGATCTCAACAAAGTGATAGGAAATTTTGAAAAGAACCAAATAGATACACTGGAGTTGAGGAATATGATACATGAATTTTAAAGTTTAATGGGGGGTCGTTAACACCAGACTAGAAGACACAGAAGAGAGAATCCTAAAACTTGAAGATAGGTCACATAATACCATCTAGTCTTGAGGAACATAAAGAAAAGACCAACAGTAACTAAAGAGATATATGGGACAATATCAAGTAGATGATATGTCCCACAAATAAGTGAGGAAATGGAAGTTCGGTTTAGCTCTAAATTTGAGTAGGTATTAGCTGGAAGATAGAGAAGCTTTAGAGGTAGAGGGAGAGAGGTCTTTCCAAGAAAGAGGGGAAAGCATGTGAGAAGACCATAAAGTAGTCAGGAGCAGTCACTGCCCACTTATGGATGTAAAATGTGCTTAATACTGTGCAGTTGGAGCTCAAGAGACCTCTCAAGGATTAGCAGCAAGTCAGAACTCAAATAACCAAGAGGAAGCTGGGTCATTACAGCTATTTGTCTAGCTGGGTGAAACATAGAGATTAATTATGAGACCACAGGGGTTTTATACCAGAGGCAGTCATTACTTGAAGTGGTTGAAAGCAGGTGACTATTGCTCCTAATGTAAGCGGAAATAAGAGATGAGGTTGGAAGTTTCCACAAGGGGCTGATCATGTAGGTATGGGGGCATTATGAGGCCTGTGGTCTTCACCTAGAGCAACTGGAAACCACTGATGTTTCCTAAGGTGGGGAAAGGCAGGAACATACTTGCATTTTATTTTTATTGAAGCATGGCTGACTTAAAATATATTGGTTTCAGGTGTGCAACATAGTGATTTGATATTTTTATACATTACAAAATGATCACTACTATGAGTCTAGTTACCATCTGTTACCAAAGCTATTACAATTTTATTGTCTACTTTCCCTATGATGTACATTATATCACCCAACTTATTTATTTTATAACTAGAAATTTGTTCCTCTTATTCCCCTTTACCTATTCCATCTGTCCCCTCACACCTCTTCCCTCTGTTATACTTGCATTTTTAAAAAGATTAGCATAAAGTAAAGTATGGTTTATAAAGTGAAGTATGGTGGCCAGAGTCATGCATGAGCCAAGAAAGAGTGGATGGAGGCTTGCTCTCATTCACCATTCCCTGAAGAAAAAAAGGTAAAAGTGATAGTTGCTCAGTCATGTCTGACTCTTTGTGACCCCACGGACCACAGCCCACCAAGCTCCTCTGTCCTTGGCATTCTCTAGGCAAGAATACTACAGAGGGTAGCCATTCCCTTCTCCAGGGGATCTTCTCAACCCAGGGATTGAACCCCTGCCTCCTGCCTTGCAGGAGAATTCATTATCATCTGAGCCACCAAGGAAGCCCTACCTGTGCCTTAAGACTTGTCATCTCTGCTTCACTGTTCACTCTTTCTTCCTTTTGAAATATCCTGCCTCCTTCAACTCCTTTTCTATCTCAACATATTGAAATCCCACATGTCCTTCCTTGCCCAACCAAAATTCTGCTCTTTCATAACCTAATAGCAGTTAAACTCAAGATGGTTCAGAAAGATCACCTCATCCTCCAGGATTAAATTCCTCTTATTCTCAATAGACCCATTTGTACTTGGAACATTTCTGTACCACTTCATCATAAGTCAGTTTACATTTATTCTGTGTTAGCTGCAAGGATTTTTTTTTCCTCATCCTCAATATTTATGAGGTCACATATCATATCTATCTCTGTGTATCCTTCTAGAGTCTAGGAGAGTAACTTACAAGTAGCAGATGGCAACTTAAAAAAAGTTAGCCATCTATCACACAGAGATTCTTAATGCATGATTTTGAAGTATGCTAACAGAGACATCCAGATGGAGAGTTCAGCAGAGAACCCAACTGCTTTCTGCATAGATTGTTTCATTACTCCATTGCTGGGCTGCCAATATCATTTGATCCACATGTTAAGATTGGATTTTTAGAGATTTCTTCAATTAGTATTTGCCTCTCCAATTGAAAAATAAATGCAACCTTTTAAATGTTTTACTTCCAGAGTTAATAAATGCTGCTTGTATGGTTGACAGATGTGATTAATAAAATCCATTAGAAAAAAAAAGAAAGAAAAATAATTGCTTTGTGAAAGGGAAAATGGTAATTGCTGGAGACAAAACGAGAATCACTGTGCTTGGATGGGCAGTACTAAACTGTGTAATTGCTTAGAGCTCTCGCTTTGTGTTTTTACAGGAGTGACAACCAGTCCTTTCTTGTCAGTCCGCAGCTTTATTTGTACCATACACCTGCTGCTTTTGAATATAATAATTAAATCATTTAATGTACAATTCTATACCTTCTTTCAAACTGTCATAACTCTGCTTAGTTAAAAGGAATGAAAATGACAGCTTACAAAGTCTCTGTTCGGGGTTGTGCTATTTAGTGACTGAGATAAATCTCTTAGGGACCACATGTATATAAAAACATCTCACTTCCTCTGAAGGGCAGCCTCCTTAGGTACTTGTGTTGTTTTTCTCCAACCTATTTTATCTGACACCAAACATAGGTTTCATATTTCCAAGTAAAGTATAACATCTCTCAAGGTTTGTTGACATGTTTCCAATCTTGTGGGTGTCTCCCAGGCAACAGAATTTTAGGGGGACTAAACATAGTCTATGACAAACATATGGAAATTGAGATGTTGATCAAATGAACAGTGCAAGTAGAAACTAGAAAAACGACAGGCCTTATATAGATGCTTGTCACCTAATGTTACTGCAAGAGGCAAGTAGTGAAAATTGACTGCTGATGTAACAGCCTGCAGCAGGGAGAGCCGGAGGTAGGCTGTGGGGCTGGCTGCTTTGACCAGTGTAGGCAGAATAATTTCCCTAACTTCCCAAAGATGGCCACATCCTAACTCCCAGAAACTAATTATGTTAGGTGACATGAAAAGGGGAGATTAAGGTTGTTAATCAGCTGACTTTAAAATAAGATTACCATGAATTATCTAGGTGAATCCAGTATAATCACAAGGATCCTTAAAATGGAAAAGGAGAGGCCTGAGAGGCAGAGAGAGCTGTGACTATGAAGAGACAATGAGAGACAAACGCAACATTGCTGGCTTTGAAGATGGGGAGGGGATCCAAGAGCTAAGGAAGGCTGACAGCCTGTCCAAGAGAAGGAAGGAAATGAATTCTCCCCTAGAATTTCCAGAAAGAAATGCAGCTTTGCCAGCACCTAAGTTTTTGCCCAGTGAGACCTGGTTTGATGTCTGACCTCCAGCAATGCGTGGTAACAAATTTGTGTTGTTTTTGAGCCGTGAAATTTGAGGTAATTTGTTACAGCCACAATAGGGAAATAATACAACTAGCATTGTCTGTTTTTTTCTTCACTGTTACAGGGCTGGGAGTCTCAAGGGATCCTCAGGATTTAAACAAGCTGTAAAAAGATGGTTCATTCTACATGTGCAGAGCAGGTGGGGAAATGGAACTATATTAAGTCCAGCAGATTTTAGACCATGGGGGATCCAATATGCAGTGGTTTGGGCCAACACAAAAATATAGGACAGGAGTACTCCCTGACATAGGGCTTTTTATAGAACCACCACCACCTGCTTTTCATAGTCTTCACCCCAGAATTTTCCTGAGGCATCTAGATGGAAGGCCTAATATGCATATATGAGTATCTGAGGCCAAAAGATGTTTCTCAAGAGTCACACCTCCCAACCATCCCCTTTCCATATGCCAGACACTGGCTGGTGCTGCTGACATTCTTGTCCTGAAAACTGAGGCAGGTCACTACAGTACGAAATGGAAAACGGGGCTCTCAATGAGCTGAATGTAGCCTGTAATTGTGAACCATGAAATGGATTTGAAAGCAACGTGGTAGCCAGAGTCAATAGGTAACTTCACTGACAAACTCCATCATCTCAAATGTCCCCAGATCCAGGGCTCCCTGTCTCTGGCTTAGACAAACTGTTCTGTATGCTGGAGCAGAGCCAGACTACACATCTCACTCAAATTCCTGCCCTAAGATTCATTGTTTCTGGAGGTTATTCTAGATCCTGGCCATTGGTTATGAAATGGAGATGGAAACTAAAGTCGAAGAGCATATTTAAGTTTGGAAGAACATCATGTATTGTTATAGGCAAGTCCTGCTAGGAAGAGAATAGTGGAACAGGTATGTTGTGGTAAGAGGTGTAATAGAAAAAGTACTACTCTAATAGTAAAAGTATTTTTTATCATAAAAATAATGTAATTTCACTAGGCTATGGTCAGGAAGATATGCCAACTTGGTCTTAGAGAAAGGTAGGCTTGAATATGAAAGATGGTAGATTACAACCAGCCAAAATTAGGATACTAGCAAGTGTCTGAATTTGGATAGCTGGGTGCTTGCAAGTCCAAGAAAAAACAGATCTTGTTCAGACACACACATGCACAAACACACACAGATATCTTAAGGAAAAGAACACAGAATGACATTATAGGTAACACTGTCGTGAATTATGGGCATAACTATGAGAAATGGTAAAACCAGGGATTTGGGCTATAACAGACCTTTGGCTCATCCAGGTTTGTGTACCAGATCCAGGTTTGTGCACTGGACTAATAAGATTTTATTTATATAGCTTTCAATGTTTTGAATAGAGGAAAAGAGGCAGTCAAAATGCTTACACAAGAAGCCTAATACAAGCTGTTAAAGTGGGAGGTGTATTGTAGTTATTTTTTTCGTTAGCTACTCATATCCAGAGACTGAGGGAGAGTTTAATTGAACCCTGTGTAGCCTATACCCTCTGCAAATCACAAAATTCCCATGAGAGAAATGCACCTAAGATATTAATACATAAAGTGTTTAGTCACTCAGTCATGTTTGATTCTTTGTAATCCCATAGCATACAGCCTACCAGGCTCCTCTGTCTATGGAATTCTCCAGGCAAGAACACTAGAGTGGGTTGCTATTCCCTTCTCCAGGGGATCTGCTCTACCCAGGGATCCAACACAGGTCTCCTGCCTTGCTGGCAGTTTCTTTACCATCGGGGCCACCAGGGAAGCCCTAATACATAAAGAGTGAGAAGCAAATCCACCCCTCCTTTGTTATTAGCTGAGTCTCCTGTAATATTTCCTACAATAGAACTCTAGTTGTATCTCAGTTCAATTTGGATGCCTCATCCAAGTGTTAAATCACAGAATCTTATCATTCTTTGATCAGCCACATGGTGTAGAAACACAAAGCAACCAAACAGCAAAGACTCTGTTTTAGTCTAAAACAGAGTGTGATCAGAATCTAAAGAGACCCTGGCTCTAGTTCAGCAGAGGTTCTAGTACACAGAAGAAAAGATAAGAAAAAGGAGATGTGAGCACAGGACATTTTAGCACAACTATTTCATGCATTTATAAAGTAGAGTCTAAATTTTATCTTGCCACTTAACCAATTATATTAATATTTCCTGTCTTTAAAGACGCACAGATTAAGGTAGGGAGTAAAAAGGAATAGAGATGCTTCCTTGCATAATTCATGGTAGTGAACGTGGAATGCTTTGGTGTGATTGTCCTGGCAGTACTACCATTCAAAGTGCATCAGTCAGGACAGCCCTGGTAGCTATAACAAATACTCCCCCTAAATTTCAGGTTCTTAAAGACGGGCTTTTATTTCTTCCTCATGTAACACTCCACATGGAAAATCAAAGATCTAAGCTCTTTCCCGTGACTGAGAGACTTTCACTCACTGTCACAAGTTCCTTCCATTCTGTGGTTCCTTTCCTAGCCATGGGGTGGGTCATCTGCTTACAGCCAGTAGAAGAAAAAGCATGGAGAAGGCATGCTTACTTCTGTACCATGAAGAAGCGACTCCATGCCACTTCCCACCTTCCATTGATTAGAACATGGCCATATCTGGATGGTAGTATGACCAGAACACACTGTCCCTGCCTGGGTAGCCACCTCGCAGTGACAAGTTTGCACCAAGGAAGACGAAACACAAAGGTTTGCTTTTGACAGCCAGTTACCACATACATCTTTGGCAACTCACTAAGCAGTTCATGGGGATACTTCTGTCTGAGAAATTTTCTCCTTGGTGTCTGAAACCTATGGCTAAATTCTCTATATCATTCTGATCCCTACTGCCACCTTAAGCCATTTTCTTTAATTTACTGTTTGCTTAAATAAGTCTTGGTGGAAGCCTCTATTTTGACTTTCCTGTTAGAAATAAACATGGGAACTACCACTTTACTCTGCAAACTATAGGTAACAAGAGCTACTGAATTAAAAACAAGAAGAGACAGTCTCAATCTTTTCTCTTCCCTAGTCAGTCAGGTGTTCTGATTAAATAGCTAAATTATCATTGCAGTGAGAGGAGAAAGGAAAAGGGGTCAGAATCAGAATAATGAGCTCATTCTCTGATGGCCTTTCTTCCATTCAGTTTGCTGTTTAAATCTAAATCAGAAAAATAAATATCAGACAAATTCATGCCTATAGGCTATGTGGCCATAAGCTCACATTCAATTTACAATGTGTAGGGAGGGGTTTGTGCAAAAGGAGCAAGGGGAAACCCCCCTCTTCATCTCTCATCTGTATTGACTGAGCCTTATAAGTCTAGAACTTTCTGATTAGTACAGGATATAGACACAGTTTTTCATCCTCCTGCATTCTCCCACTACTACAACCTGGGTAAGTTCAGAAAAATACAACTCATCAGTGCTGAAAATATTGTGAAGAAATGCTTAGATCTTAAAGAAAAACAACTATGTTTAATATATAAAATATTGAAAAAGTTAGTGTAAGAGAATATCATTTTCATTCCCAGAGTATAATATTTTAATAGTCTTTTACATTGAAATTTTAAAATAGCTCAATATAGAAACAGTATCCTATTTAGGAAAGTGCAAGTTTCAGCATTTTCCTTCACGGGTATATAATATGAAGACTAATACATACATAGCAAATCAATTGCTAAAAATTTCTAATCAACCTGGACCTTAATATATAGAGCAAAATGATGAAGATTGCTTTGTAAAGACACTGAGAGACAATCAAAATGAAGATAGCTCTCTAATCCTGGTATTATGCAAAAATATCAATAACTTTGGGGGCCAAATTAAGCTTTAATAATTAGTCATATGAAAGGCAGGGAAAGTGGCTTCAAGTGATGTCTTAGTTTGAGCTGCTGTAACAGAGTCCATCACGCTGGATGGCTAAGATAAAAGCACTTAGTTTTCACAGTTCCGGAGGCTGGAGCTCCAAGATCAGGGTGCCAGCATAGTCAGGCTCTTGGTGAGGGCCTTTTTCCTGGCTACATACTCAAATGACCTCCCTTGATGGATGCATGCATAGAGAGTGATCTCGTGTTTCTTCCTCTTTTTATAAGGGCATTGATTTCAACACAGAGCTCTCCTTCTTCAGGAACTCGTCAAATCCTAATTATTTCCCAAGGTTCCAGATACCACCACATGGGAGATGAGGGCTTCAACATACGGATTTTCAGAGGATGCAAACATTCAATCCAAAACATCTGGCAATCACTAAAGCAGTGCTACTTATACAGTCCATGTGTCCTGGGTAAACTTCTATGCCAACCTTCCAATCATGCCAAAATGTCTCGTCTCTGACTCTGTCTCTCTGCCTCTGTTTCTCTCTCTCTCTCTTTCCATCTCTTTCTTTTTCCTTCCGCACTTCTTTTACTTTCCCTTTCTCTACGAAAACTTGTAGGTGCTCCTTTACAGAGAGGGTGTGTGTGTGTGTGTGTGTGTGCGCGCATGTGTGCACACACACGTGCTAAGTTGCTTCAGTCATAGCCAGTTCTGTGCAACCCCATGGACTGCAGCCCACCAGGCTCCTCTGTCCATGGGATTCTCTAGATAAGAATGCTGGGATGGATTGTAATGCCCTCCTCCAGGGGCATCTTCCCAACCCAGGGGGTCTTCTGTGTATTCATTCTCTCATTTATAAAACAGGACCAAGAATAATTCTAGGTCGCTGTGAACATTAAATAAGACTTTCAATGGTAATGGATTTAGCAAAGTATTTGTTGCATGGTAAGCGATCCAAATATGTCAGCAATAATAATGATGATGATTATCAAAAAAAAATGTATACCAGAGAGAGTTAAAGATACAAGAAAGACTTTACTCAAGACTACTGCAATACTGGAGGGAGAATGAACTTCACTGAAAAAAACATAAAAAAGCAGGAGTGGTTTTTAAGAATGGGGTGAGCTAGTAGATTAGTACTGGAGAATGTTGGGGGAGTAGGAGGTCAATCTAATCAGGCCATGCATGTTCGCTATTTGACCTGACTTAAGCTCCCACCCTCCCACAGAGACTGGAAGATAGGACTGTATCTCCTTTGATGATTCCATTTGAAAAACAGCTCCCAGGGCTATGAGAAAGTCATTCCTGGGTTGTAAAACTGGCAAAAGAGGCTAGGTGAAGAATTATGTCTTAAAGGGGCAGAGAAAAAGTACGCAATGAAAAGTTAACTTCAGTAACTATTCTAGGAAAAGGGAGGGGGGAGCCTCAAGTCAGGAAACAGACTGTCTAAAATTTAGTCAAATTGAGGGGTCATCTTGTTGATAAAATTCAGGATGAAGGTAAAAGTAACTGCAAACACACATGGATAATGAAGACAATGAATTAACAGTAAAATAATGTATAATTCATATTCATTTTATTTTAGATAAATGACACAATTCGAGCCCAATCATCTCGTTGTGAGCACTTGTGGGGTGTTAATTACCTAGGTTGAAAGCCTCGTCAATAAATCAGATTTCTGTTCTTTTTAATTTATAAATTCAGAGATTTAACACCAAAGTCAGCCACAGGTCATATGTATTATGGGAAATGAGAGAGAATGTATAACCCATTAGTGTCTCATGCCTGGGTTAAAATATTTGTACTTTCATAGATAAATCCTCTTTATCCACCTCTAAGTTGACATATGAATGTGTTACTAGGATACTTTCAATATTAATCCTGTTTTAGATAGCCTCAGGCACCCTGAGAAGAATATCATAATAACTACTCATTGTTTAAAGGGTTGATAAGATTTGAGTCTGAAAATATTTCCTCTTCATGCTCTATGAAATTTCCTTTCTTGAGTTGTGTTGAAGCTGAAGTTAATTTTGATTATGGGTAGAAAAGGCCACCCATTCTCAGCAACTAGACTAACAGGAATATGTAAATGAATTGAGTGTGCTGGCAAAATCAGATAGAAAAATGCAAATACCCTGGCAATTAGGTATTTAAGTCAAAGGAATATATGCAAATCACTTAGTTTTCACACTAGAAACTTATATTAAAATTCTGTTTTTGAATTTAGGAAAATGTTAATTATTTCTTTCATGCTTAAGATGTAAATGAGTTTTTCCTGTAATTATATCCAGAATAATTGTTTTAAAATATGCTAAACAATAGCATAATAGACAACGTTTAGTATCGAGAGTGGGATCATCTGTGTTCATAAACAACTTCATCTCACGTGACCTTTGACAAATCTCTTATATTTCTGGACCTCAGGTTTTCATCTGAGAGAAAAACTGATGGAGGTGGCATGACATTTAAAACTAATTTTTAAATTTCAAAGCAGTGAACACATTTCACTGTGGTCATTTTTGGGTTCCATGTGAAACTCGCTTGAATTCTAGATATATCTCATCTTGATTTTTTCTGTGAAACTATCACAGGTGAAATCTAGGGTCTGTCTACATGAGATTGACTTCGGCCTTGATTCAGACCTGGAGGAAACTGGAAGTCCTGTCTAAGACTTCTGTGAATGTGTAGTGAACGTAGCTTCTCGAGGTTGTCTCTGCTTACTCCTGCTTCTGCTTGTGCTTTCCCTGGTCCTCACTGAGTACTTTTGATGGAAAATTATTTCTTCTTCATTGTTTTCCAAAAACAAAATGACAAAAAGAAAGAAAAATGCACAGAAAACATTTTAGTAGATTTTACAGACTACTTTGGAGCCCCACAGTTTAAATAGTAGAGAAAGCATTCAATTCTTCTCACTTTAGCCCTGCTGCCACTGGGGCTTACTGACCTATATGCAAGTATCTAATTGTCTTGATGCTGTTCCTCCTCTTCTAGCTGCACTTTTCTCTCAGGAGACAATAACAATATCAAACCCCCCCCCCCCAAAACAAATAAAAATTCCTATTTTTTTCATATAGAGGAACAATTTTATTTTTATTGCTTTCGTTCTACTTGATCTGCAAGCCTTTAGGGTTTCATGTTGTATTCCAGTGGATTCTCCTGATGTTTATCAAACAGCATCAGACTTAAAAAATAAATGCTTAGGTGCTAGTTGCTATAATTAAAAGGATACTTCATCTTGCTATCCAAGGAAGAGCTGTAATCATTAAAACAATTTTTTGGAAAACGTTAATAAACATTTTGTCCTTCTCTAAAGAGGATAATGGTCTAAAATGTCATTTTAGATAATTTTTGATCAGGAGTTCAGAGCCCTCTTAGTGTCCAATGTGAGATAGATAGCTTTTTTGGAGTCAATCCTGAATGTGTGTACATGGTTCATTTTCATAATACTGTTATATAATCCTAGGTTTTATAGAGGCCTTTCTTGGTGTAACTGGAGATGCTGTTCAAGATAATAATTTTCTAGTAGTGGTAATTATAAATGATTAATTAAATTACATATAAGATTCATAAGGTCTTCTTTCCTCTTCTATTCTCAGAGCCACGTTCCATGCCCGGTGCTGAGTAAAAACTCAACAAAGCATGCCAAGTGATGACAGAATAAACAAACGACGCAGAAACAGCACTTCATCAGTAGCCATAACATCAGTGCATCCTCTTGGGAATTCTGACATCTGTCTCTCTATTAATATTGCTTGATATTCATTTTTCAACTATTACTTAATATACGTCTGTATCCTCCTTTTTATCCCAATGTCTTCAATCTCTTTTTACCATTCTCTTTCTCTTCACTTGCTCTCCTTTTTCACCTTCTTACTTGTGAATTAAATATTAGACATGCTGATTCAATCTCCTAGAAGAATAAAACCAGATGAAGCATCTGAAAGCCTCTGTTAAACATGTGACTAACTGTTTGGCCCCAGTCACCATAGGCATTAATGAAGACATCTGCTGGTATGAACATGTGCAGGAGGAATGGGAAGCCCTGCTGTAGGAAAGGATATGAGCTGCCCTGCACATCCACCTCACTCTGCCTGTTCTCTGGAAGAGCTCATTACTGCAGATTCAGCAGGATAAAAAGGCCAATTCTAATATGCTTTCATTACAATTTTTAGCTAACATAGTCAGAATGTTTGATAGATTCATAGTGAAAATAACACAGGCAGAAACTAAGAATCAGTATTTTGAGGTCAAAGAAAAAAGGGTCCATGGAACAAGAACATCTAATAACTCATCACTCTGATTTTTGACAGCATAAACACATACAATGTAATTACCAAAAAGTGAAGTAGATTGTTTTGCAAAGAAACCATAAATCTGGAGGAGGAATTATGCATGTTGGTTTTTATGGTAATGATCTTCAGAGATTATTTCTGTAATGTTTTTCTGTGGTCCAATAATTCTTCTCCTTCAGAAGAGCATTGTCAAGATGATCAAGACTGTAATAGGATCTTTTCTGTCATTATTGATCTTGAATTAGAGATGGAATTTGTGTGTGCTGCTAAAGGGGAAAAGAAGTTATCTCTTGGTGATGGTGGGTGACTGGAGGGAAAAAGAAATGGGGACTATTTTTTATAAGAGAGAAGTGGGTTGCAAAAGAGTATAGCAAAAGCACCCTATGATTTTTTATGAGCCATATGCTCCTTGGTTATCTGGCTTGTCCCTCAATAATGACCCATTCCCTGGTGTTCAGGGCCACTAAGAGAAATTGGGCCAAAAAGAGAAGGTACTTGAGAACATTAGCGTCTTGATATAAATATATTTCTTTTGCAGTCACTTGCACAAATATAAATCAGAACCCCAAATAGCAAACTGAAAAAGAATGAAAAACTGTGCCTAGATAATTAAGCTTTTTGCAGCTGTTATCTGAATCTGTAGCAGATAATATCTACTTACACCTCAATTCCGTATGGATGAGAATGAATCTACACAAATATGTGTTATTTTTCTAACACATTTATTTTCTAAATATAGTTAATAAGACTGAGCTTAAAAATTTCATTTAGACTCTGGTAGGAGTAACTATTTGCAGTTTTATTTAAAAGAGTTCCTTAAATATTTCAAGATGAAGATTTATAGAACTAAATAGTAAAAAGCCACGTAATAACAATTCACATTTTTAGGTAATTGTTTTGTAAAATTGAATTAAATAAATTATTATATGGCTAACTAATTATGCTCTTTTATAATAATTGAGATGTAGCATATCACACTTATTAAGAACATGAAAGAGGTTCACATGTCCATACATGGCATTTTGCACAGTCTACCGTGCTTCTAGGCTTTTCTGCCTTCTCTTTGAGACAAAAAATCTAATAAACAGCACCACCTTTCCCTACCTAAGTTCTAAACCAATTGAGAAATGGGATGAAAGATGCAGGGAAAAAAAACCCAAATATCATAAAGACTCAGTAAGAAGAACCAGTTAAGGGCAAGCACCTAAATGGAATTGTTCCTGCTTGTTCACTCAGGCTAGATCTTGGAACAGGGCATCAGAGAGAAAATTAAGTCTGCAGAACAGTCTCACTTACAGAAATTGTTTTCTCCTACTGATTAAAGCCAAGATAAAACATCAGAAATGAAACTCCCTATTAAGGAATTTTGAAAGACACGCTCCACACATTTGAGTACATGGATTAGTGGCTATAGCCTAATGACCTGGTAATAAGCTCAACTTTCATGGGAAAGAATAAGGTAGTCAAAGAGACAGAAATACTTAGTCAAAATCACTCCTCATTAAAGTTTCCCACTAGTATTCTCTGGGACACTAGCATTCTCTAGGGCTTCCCTGTTAGCTCAGTTGATAAACAATCCTCTTGCAATGCAGGAGACCCCAGTTCGATCCCTGGGTTGGAAAGATTCGCTGGAGAAGGGATTGGCTTCCCACTCCAGTATTCTGGCCTGAAGAATTCCATGGACTCCACAGTCCATGGGGTCACGAAGAGTAGGACATGACTGAGTGACTTTCACTCACTTAGCATTCTCTACTTTTAATTTTCTAAGAACAGTGGGGCTGGCATGTCAGGTTCTGCTTTTGCAAGATTATGCTTAGCTCCTTGGGGAGATTCCTACCTTCTTGAAGTCACCCCCTCAATCCCAACCACTATTCCATGATATTCTCCTAGGACTGCTGGTGAGCTGTATAGATTTTGCCTCTAGGCACTGTGAGGGGATACCAGAATGAAATGGATCAGAATAGAGCATTACTCAAATCTGCTTACAGCCCAGATCATGTCAAAACTATATTTCCCATATGCAAGGAGATCAAATAAAAACATTACTGAATACAAAGTGAAGAATTGCATTAATGAATATCAAATTGCATGAAGATTTTCCAACTATAAAATTCCAGCAGCACAGAGAAACCCAAAATTTAAATACAAATCCCACACTATGATCAAATGCTCAGGCTGAAGTTAAGTCCAAAAATTAAATGTCTATATTTGGACTGAATTTCCTGGATTTTCCCAGAAACCACAGATTTCAAGTCTCCTATCACATGGTTAGAACATGCATTGTACTTTTGGGTTTAGAGAAGATGGTTGCTATGTGCTAAGACCCAAGAGGTATTATTTATAGCTCCATGTCTGCAATTAAAACTCATTCTCTGGTGGCTGTCTGGGACCTGTGACTGGCAGTCTCTTAGGCTTTGAATAATGTGAGCAAGAGCAATTTAGGAACCTCCTGTACAACTCTCCTTCCCAGCTGGTTAAAGTAACTGAGGGCAGACACAAGGAGCCACTATATGTATAAATCTGCAATGCAATCTCAAGGCTGGTCCTAGGTAAATGGCACTTGAGGGCGGAGCAGGAGAGCCGCTTTCCTTCCTCAGACTGTGGTCCCAAGTAATCCGACCAGTCAGCCAATACTCATCACTGCAATAACACTGTGTTAAGAATCATAGACTGGTCAAAATTAAACATGTAAGTTTAAACATTTTGAATTGAAACATTTTGAGTTGTTTGTTTCTAACAAGTTGAGAATGATGTGCCATAGGCATTTTTGAAATCATTTTTTTAACTAAGGCTATGCTGCTTTTAAGAATTTGGACTCAAGGGATTTCTATCTTTAAATTTCTAATTTATTTTCAACTGCTTTTGTCTGTTCCATTAATTATTTAAAAACATTGGGAATATTAAACATTGAAATAGGATAAGTTTACTTGTTATAAGTCTTGTACTTACTTGTATAAGTTTAATAATGCGAAGCATTGCATATGATCTTATGCAGCCATTACAAATGTGAAAAAGAAATTCCTGTAAGAGCTTTGTAAATACCTAAAAGTAAGTAGCAGATTTTTTACTTTTAATGATGGTCAAAATATATAGCTAAATGACTCACTTCATTCTGTGTATAATAGGTTCTAGGTTCATCCACCTCATCAGGTCTGACTCAAATGTGTTCCTTTTTGTGGCTGAGTAATATTCCATTGTGTATATGTACCACAACATCTTTATCCATTCATCTATCGATGGGTATATAGGTTGCTTCCATGTTCTAGCTATTGTAAATAGTGCTGCAATGAAGAATCTAGAAAAATGGTCTGAAGAATTTACTTACAGGGCAGCAATGGAGAAACAGACATAGGGAATAGACTTATGGACATGGGGAGAGGGGAGGAGAGGGTGAGCTGTATGGAAGGAGTAACATGGGAACTTACACCACCGTGTGTAAAATAGAAGGCCAATGGCTCAGGAAACTCAAACAGGGGCTCTGTATCAACCTCCAGGGGTGTGGTGGGGAGGGAGACGGGAGGGAAGTTCAAAAGGGACGGGATATATGTAAGCCTGTGGCTGATTCATGTTGAGGTTTGACAGAAAACAACAAAATTCTCTAAAGCAATTATCCTTCAATAAAAAAATAAATTAAAAAATACATATATAGCTACATGAGAAAAGCATGTAAGTTTATAATGTTCAGCTTTACTTCTCTAAAAAATCACATGTAGATGAATGCATCCTATTTACGCTGAGACCTGACGAATGTCATATATACATAGAAAGGTGTAGAAGCATATATCCCAAAATATTAATAATGACTGATTAGATAGGATTATATTTTTATTATATGTACATATTATTCTAGTGAGTTTTTCATAATCAATTTATTATAAGATAAATAATAAAAAATACAAAACAAATAACAATTATAATTATTTGCAGTTTTAAATATATTTTCTTATCCAATTGGTTAATAATTTCAAAATATCAGATTATCAAGACTATTCCATTTGTGTTTTAAATTATTCCATGATTTCATTTTTATAATTACT
Source organism: Cervus canadensis (assembly GCF_019320065.1). Lineage (NCBI taxonomy): Eukaryota > Metazoa > Chordata > Mammalia > Artiodactyla > Cervidae > Cervus > Cervus canadensis. Next base: position 9,954,349 of record NC_057404.1, on the reverse strand, counting down.
CAGTACTATATAAAGGCATAATATGACAGAATATCTGTCACTATGAGATGAAAAGTATGTGTAACATATAACATAATCTTGAAAATATATGTGTGTGTATATATATCTTCTTAAGAAATTATGAATTTTATAAAGCTAACAGTTGAGGCAAAGAACTTAAAAAGTCACCTTGCTTAAAGACATGTGAAATTTGTTATAGTATATCTCAGTGTAATTATACCTCAATACTATATATATACAAATGATCAGTTTCTAAGGTTAAATTTTGATGATTTGATTATTTTAAGAAATATTTTCCCAGTCATCTACAACTACTGCACCTTTTAGAATATGAGAGGAAAGTAGGGTTTGGGACACTGCATGAGATTCTTAAGCCCCGTGGATCATTCCGGACCATATTTGCACCAAATCCCCTTGTCTGATGTGAGCTGTCATCTGAGCTGATTCTGTGGCCTGTTTGTGTGCATGTGTCTGTGTGTTTCAACGAGTAGCAAGAGACTTTTCACAGCAATCCAGTCACCTTCCTTCACCTCAATTCAACCTCCTGACTCTCACCTGTTTATGAAGTAACCAGTCACATTTGGATAAACCCTGACACTAAAGTTATCAACTAAAGTCATCAAGGGGCAGAGCAGGCAGCTGCTGGGGCAAAATGAGGCTGGGGTGCAGAGCCCAGAATGGTCACCGTCCCCCGTGGCCCCAGGACCTGCAGCTCCACATGACTTCTCCGTTGACTGGACCGCTCAGACTTCACATCTATACGTTCTTCTTTTAAGAATTAGCTTGTATAATCTCCCCTGGAATTCTTTTTTTTTTTTTTTCTTTTATGTTGAAAATTATCTATTCTATTTAATCCTCTTATGGAACTCAGGTGCCAAACAGAGAACATCTTTTTCTACATTAAATGAAGTTACTGGTTCTGAGGGGCCCAGGTGTGGTAAAATGTTACAAAAAAAACCAAAAAAACCAACACAGTAAAGTCAGTCAAAATTCAGTCTTGGACATGATCTCCATTAATTCTTCATTTAGTATAAATATAGCACCTACTCTGCCATATCTCATCTAGGTGCTGTGGATAAAGTAAGAAACAACACAGACAAGTTCTCTGCCCTCATGAAAGTTACAATTGAGATAAATGACAATTTGTAAATGAGTGACTATATAATAGGTTTCATGTGATGATAAATGCCAAAAAAGCAATGAAGGAAAGTGTATGTAAATGGAAGGATGATCCTCCCCACCACCCTCCCTGGAGAGGACACAAGTAAAAAGGGAGAGACGGACAGGGAAAAGACTATGAGAAGAAATTTCCTGGTGAAGACAAATAGCAAGTCCAAAGGCCCTAAGGCTGAAAAATGTTCAGGATGTCTGGGCATCTGAAGCAAGAAGATGGTCAGGATGGATGGAGAGGACTGAAGAAGGGCTGATTGGCAGCCAGTGAAGACAGAGAGATCCTCAGAGACCAAAATTATAGGGCATGGTGGGCCATAGGTTCATTTCTAAGACTTAGAAATTACTTAACATCACAGTAATCCAAGTCAATGCCCAACCACTGATGCTGAATAAGCTGAAGCTGACCAGTTCTATGACGACCTACAGCACCTTCTACAGCTAACACCAAAAAAAGATGTCTTTTTCATCACAGGGGATTGAAATGCAAAAGTAGGAAGTCAAGAGATATCTGGAGTAAAAGGCAGTTTTGGCCTTGGAGTAAAAAATGAAGCAGGGCAAAGGCTACCAAAGTTTAAGAGAACACACTGATCATGGTAAACACCTTTTTCCAAAAATACAACAGGCAACTCTACACATGGACATCACCAAATGGTCAATACCAAAATCAGATTGATTCTGTTCTTTGCAGCCAAAGAGGGAGAAGCTCTATACAATCAGCTAAAATAAGACCTGGATCTGATTGTAACTCAGATCATCAGCTGTTATTGCAAAATTCAGGCTTAACTTGAAGAAGGTAGGGAAAACCACTAGACCAACCACGTATGACCTAGATAAAATCTCTTAAGATTATACAGTGGAGGTGACAAATAGACTGAAGGGATTAGATCTGTTAGAGAGAGTTCCTAAAGAACTGTGGTTGGAAGTGCCTTACATTGTACAGGAGGCAGCAACTAAAACCATCCCCATGAAAAAGAAATGCAAGAAGGTAAAGTCTTAGGAGGCTGTATAAATAGCTGAAAAACGAACAGAACTGAAAGGCAAGGGGGAAAGGAAAGATATACCCAACTGAATGCAGAGCTACAAAGAATAGCACGGATAGATATCAAGGCCTTATTCAACTAACAATGCAAAGAAATAGAGGAAACAATAGAATGAGAAAGACCAAAGATCTCCTCAAGAAAACTGGAGATATCAAGGGAACATTTCAGGCAAAGATGGGCACAACAAAAGACAGAAATGCTAAGGACCTAACAGAAAGAGAAGAGATTAAGAAGAGTTGGCAAGAATATGCAGAAGAACTATACAAAACAGGTCCTAGTGAACCAGATAGCCACGATGGTGTGGTCACTCACCTAGAGCTAGACATCCTGGCTGTGAAGTCAAGTGGGCCTTAGGAAGAATTACTATGAATAAAGCTAGTGGAGGTGATGAAATTCTAGCAGAGTTATTTAAAATCCTAAGAGGATGCTGTTAAAGTACTGCACTCAATATGTTAGCAAATTTGGAAAACTCAGCAGTGGCCACAGGACTGGAAAATGTCAGTTTTCATTTCAATCCCATAGAAGAGCAACATCAAAGAATCTTCAAACTACCATACAATTGCGTTCATTTCCTATGTTAGCAAGGTTATGCTCAAAATCCTTCATGATAGGCTTCTACAGTATGTGAACTCAGAACTTCCAAATGTACAAGCTGGGCTTAGAAAAGGCAGAGGAACCAGAGTTCAATTTCCCAACATTCTTTGGATCATAGAGAAAGAAGGGAATTCCAGTAAAGTATCTGCTTTTGCTTCATTGAATATGTTAAAGCCTTTGACTGTATGGATCACAACAAACTGTAAAATTCTTAATGAGATGAGAATGCCAGATAACCTTACCTGTTTCCTGAGAAAACTGTATGTGGATCAAGAAACAACAGTTAGAACTGGACATGGAACAACAGACTATTCCAAATTGGGAAAGGAGTACGTTAAGGCTGTGTACTGTCACCCTGCTTATTTAACTTATATGCAGAGTACATCATCCTAAATGTTGGGCTGGAATAATCACAAGCTGGAATCATGATTGCTGTGAGAAATATCGACAACTTCAGATATGCAAAGGATACCACACTAATGGCAGAAAGTGAAGAGGAACTAAAGACCTCTTAATGAGGTTGAAAGAGGAGTGAAAAAACTGGCTTAAACTCAACATTCAAAAAAAGAAAATCATGACATCCAGGCCCATCACTTCATACCAAATAGAAGGGGAAAAAGTAGAAGCTGTGACAGATTTTCTTTTATTGGGCTCCAAAATCACTGTGGATGGTGACTGCAGTCATGAAATTAAAAGACGCTTGCTCCTTGGAAGAAAAGCTATGTAAAACCTAGATAGCATATTAAAAAGCAAAGACATCACTTTGCTGACAAAGGTCTGTCTAGTTAAAGCTATGGTTTTCACAGTAGTCATGTATGGATGTGAGAGTTAGACCATAAAGAAGGCTAAGCACTGAAGAATTGATGCTTTTGAACTGTGGTGTTGGAGAACACTGTTGAGAGTCCCTTGGACAATAAGATCAAACCAATCAATCATAAATGAAATCAATCCTGAATACTCATTGGAAGTACTGATGCTGAGGCTCCAATACCTTGGCCACCTACTGTGAAGAGCCAATTCATTGGAAAAGATCCTGTCTGGGAAGATTGATGGCAAAAGGAGAAGAGGTCCACAGAGAATGATATGTTTAGATAGCATCACCAACTCAATGGATGTAAATTTTAGCAAACCCTGGGAGACAGAGGAGGATAGAGGACACTGGTGTGCTGCAGTCCCCGTGGTTGCAAAGAGTCAGACACAACCTGTGATTGAACAACAACAACAAAAGGCCACAGGAAGGATTTTGGATTTTTAACTGAGTGTGACAGGATGACATTGCGGGACGGGTTTTGGCCTTTGGAATGGCTCAACCTGATCCATTTGTTTAAAACAGAACTTTGTTTGTAGGTAGAAACTACTTCTGTGCAGGCTAGCATGTCAGCCGGAGACCACAGAAGGCCAGACAAGGGATGATTACGGCTTGGACCAGAGTGTTAGCATGACTGCTATATGGATGTGATCTGAGACAGAAAGGGTGAAATTCAGTTTGACTCTGGGAGTTTTGGCCTTTGGAAAAGGGTGAATGATTGTGCCATTTACAAAGATGGGAACAACACAGTAGTTGGACTACAGGACTATTAATGCAGTGAGAAATAGAAAAGCTACTCAGATTCTGTGGGACTAAGATTGGTATATATTTAGGATAAGGCAACAGAAATTCAACATTGATCTATTTTTTAATCCTCCATAAACCCATTATCTACACTACTGACAAGTGAAAAGCTCTGGCATATGACTCATTTATTTGTGAATTCATTTCCTCCATACACACAGATGGTGTTTGCAGAGATTGGAATAGGGGACGGCCTGTTGGAGAGGCAGGGATCCTCAGAGTCTCTTGTGACTGTCTCACCTATGGGGGAAAATGTGTACTTGCTTATGTTTATAACCCTTCAAGTCAAAGCCAAATCACAAGGCATTCACTGTCCTTTTCTCTGGTCTAACATTTAATATAATTTTGTTGTCTTTTTCTTTTCTTCTCCTCTACATAGCTTTGTATAACTGTTGTCATAGCAACAGGATAGTCTTTGCTTAGGAGAAATAATTTGGACTTAACTGAATTATAAATCAATACCATCAGTAACGTGGCTCTTTTTGTTTTTATCACTCCCAAGTAATATTGAGGCGTCAAGCTTTTATTGAGGTTTTTGAGACATAGGACCTATGTTGTCTAAGGCAGAAGTCAGCAAGCTTTTGTATAAAGGAACGAATGGAAATATTTTTAGGCTTTGAAGGCTATACAATCTCCATTCCAACTACTTAATTCTGCCTTGTAGCATGATACAGCCATAGACAATTCGTGAATGAATGTATGTGGCTGCATCCCAATAAATCTTTATTTACAAAAACAGGCAGCAGGCTGGACTTGGCAGATGGACCATAGACTGCCGAGCCCTGATCTAATGGACTCCTTCCTCTCACTTTCTAAGATACTGTTCAAAGTATGTTCACTGTGTCATCCACAGCAGAACACCTGGGTCCTACCTCAGGACGACTGAGTTGGGATTTTTATGGTTATGCATTTGCAACAGGTTCCCAGATTGGTGCCCACTCAAGTGTGAGGTCAAAGGCTGAGATGCAGCAAACTTCCATTAAACTTCCATAAAAGCACCCCTAAATAGAATGGAGTGTGTGTGTGTCCGTGCCTGCATCAGTTGTGTCCAACTCTTTGTGACTCCATGGATCATAGCTTGGTAGGCTCCTCTGTCTGTGGGAATTTTCAGACAAAAATATTGGAGTGGGTTCCCATGCCTTCCTCTAGGGGAGCTTTCTGATCCAGGGATCAAACTCGTGTCTCTTACATCTCCTACATTGGTATGTGGGTTCTTTACCACTAGCGCCACCTGGGCCATAGAATGGAGTATAAATTACCACAAAGCTTTCCACATTCTGAAATCAATATCCATCCATTATAAGAGAAGTAACATATGAGCAGCCTGAATAGTATTTAAGAAAAGAAAGAAGAAATTTGCCAACATTTTAAAGTCAGGAAGATTTTACTTGAAAATATGGATTTCCGGCTCCTCTTATAAATCATAGCATCTGGTAACATTGAGCCCACATTCTTGCACACATAGCAAAAGTCTGCTGGAGTTGAGTCACGGGCACCAGACTCAGAGAAAGCACATATGCTTTGATTTAGACCACACTCCCCACCGTTCCTTACCATCTCTTATATCACTTTACCCATTTCAGTTACAGGTCTCCTTTCTGTGTTCATTTAAATTTATAATGACTGATTTAATAAATGCAGTCTCAGTTCAGTTCAGTTGCTCAGTCGTGTCTGACTCTCTGCGACCCTATGGACTGCAGCATGCCAGGCCTCCCTGTCCATCACCTATGTCTGGAGTTTACTCAAAGTCATGTCCATTGAGTCGGTGATGCCATCCAACCGTCTCATCCGCTATCATCCCCTTCTATTAATGACAGATTATCACTCGCTAATTTACCCATCTTTTATACCAGAACATGAGTCATAAGCTGTAAGCTATACATATGAAGATTTTAAGTTGCTCATTTCAATAGAACATGTCTAGAATGCAAAAGATAAAACCGTTTTTATATTTCCTGTCATGTTACCTATAACTCTACTGTCTCTGTGACGAATGACCGGAGGGACCTGGAAAATAAATGGCAAGTCAGAGGCATGTATTTTTGATCATTGTTGAAATGTGTCAATGAAACAGAAAGAATCGGGCAGTAATGCTGTTTAATGCATTAAGGTCTGTTTCACACTCCGCATTGAAAGGGAGAATGCGTTCTTTGGCAGCTGCTTCTGATGGGGACACTTTGAGGTGAAGCCTGGAAGAGGGGATGAAGACAGAGCGTGACAAGAAACATAAGCATTTCTGACTTGCCAAAGAAACACTGCTTCTCACCTTTTGTACTTGCTGACAGGACCTTCAAGTCTAGCTCTTACTGGCTGACATTTCCTTTCGTTCCATGCTCTCTCACTTTTCTCCACCATCTCCTCTTAAGCCCCTGGTGGGAGGGAGAGGGAGGGTGCTGAGGGGAATGGAGAGATCATGCAAAGATAGCGTACGTTTCTAAGAAAGTTGTTTCTACCGGTAAAGAAGAAAAAAATAACTTGGAAAGTGGTTATTGCTATCTTTTTGTTATGAGGAAAGACGCTTCTGTTCACTCACAATTGTCCTAATTTTTAAATGTACCACTAATAGCAGGAAAGGATAACAAATGGTTATGATGTCAGATACTAGATTTGGTGTCAGATACATAGAGGCATGAATGCCAGCTACATAACTTTCAAACTGTATTTTAAGTAGTTGCTTTATTTTTCTAAGCGCCAATTTCATCATCTGCAAAATGGAAAGAAGAATACTTTGTCCCTCATAAAACTATTGCAAGGATCACATTCATGTGAAGCACCTAGTAACGGACCACGTATTTAGTAAACAAACAAATGATGTTTCTCCCTAATTATTATTTTTATAAAATGTGGATAATAATTAAATCTAGTTCATCAGGTTCCTATGGGGATTTAATCAGACTCTATTCATGGAACGTATATTCCAGTGCCTTACACATGGTGAGTCCTTGATATATGCCACTTGTTATTAAAAAACTATTACTATAACAATTATTGTTCATAATAATAGAAGCATTTGGCAAAAAGAAATTCATTTTAGACGTGATTGCTAATGGTTATCTAATTTTTCAAACCACAATCCAAATCATGCCATGTAGGAACCATCCTACACATGAAATTGCCTTGGTTTTCTTAACAGAACATAGCATAATATACTGGAAGGAAAATAGGCTTTGAAATCTGATCTCCACTCCTCTAGTTATTAGCTGGGTGATATCAGATATGCCATCTCTGAGCTTGAGTGTGTCATCTCTGAGCCATAATACTCACTTGATTTAGGATAAAAAACAATTTAACAATTTTTTTATCAAGATTCAGTGAAATGTTGTATGTCCTTGATATGAAGGCTTGGGTTTCCCTCATTGCGATAGTTCTCGGATGCTCTCCAGTACAGATTTGCCTTACACATGTTCTTTCTCACATTTGCATACATTTTTAAGTTGTTAGAAGAGACTCTGTATAAACTACTCCTATCATTTAACATAGTGGTTCTCCCTGGAAGCAACTTTTGTCTCCAAGGAGACATCAGTAATGTCTAAAGACATTTTTTATGGTCTTATTGGGTTGAGGAATGGCAAGGAGAAAGTGTTCAGCTTGCATTTAGTAGGTAGAGGCCAGGGATGCTCTTAAACATTCTATAAATGTACAAGGCAGCACATTACAGCAAAGAATGGCAAGTAGTTTGGCCAAAATGTCAATAGTAATAAAACTGAGAAACTCTGATCCAGTACTGCTCTCTCTGCTTCCTTAGATTTGACTGAATCGAGAAGCTTAAAGTAGACAGTTCAAAAACTGATCTTAGAAACTGTTTACCTCAATAAATAAAATAGAACTACTACATGATCCATCAATTCACTGTTGGATATATATCCAAAGGAAACAAAACTCCATGTCAAAGGGATTTCTGCACTTCCATAAGCATAGCAGGGTTATGCGCAGTGGGTAAAACATGGAACCAACCTAGGGATCCACTGACGGTTGAATAGGTAAAGAAAACGTGGTGTATATACAAAGGAAGGAATATTATTCAGCCTTCACGCAAAACAGAAAAAGAGACACAGATGTACAGAACAGACTTTTGGACTCTGTGGGAGAAGGCGAGGGTGGGATGTTTCAAGAGAACAGCATCGAAACATGTATATTATCTATAGTGAAACAGATCACCAGCCCAGGTTGGATGCATGAGACAAGTGCTTGCACCTGGTGCATTGGGAAGACCCAGAAGGATTGGGTAGAGAGGGAGGTGGGAGGGAGGATCGGGATGGGGAATACATGTAAATCCATGGCTGATTCATGTCAATGTATGACAAAAACCACTACAATATTGTGAACTAATTAGCCTCCAACTAATAAAAATAAGTAAAAAAAAAAAAAGAAAAACACATGACTTTGCAAGGTTAAAAAAAAAAAAGAAATGTTTTCATTTATGACAGCACGGATAAACCCTGGGGGGTATGATACTAAATGAAATAAGTCAGAGAAAGACAGATACTGTATGATTGGTTGTATGTGAGCTCTAAAACAACAAAAACGTGAATTCATAGATAAAAGAGATCCATTTTGTGGTTACCAAAGGAGTGGAGTGGGAACTGAATGAAGGCAGTCAAAAGGTACAGACCTTCCATTTACGAGACAAATACACACCAGGGATGTAAAGCACAACATGATGGCTAAGTCAACACTGCCGTGGGGTGTAACGCCTGCAAGGTGTTAAGAGTAAATCCTGTGCTCGCTTCGGCAGCACATATACTAAAATTGGAAGGATACAGAGAAGATTAGCATGGCCCCTGCACAAGGATGACACGCAAATTCGTGAAGCGCTCCATATTTTTACATATACACCATGGAATATTACTCAGCTGTTAAAAAGAATTCATTTGAATCAGTTCTAATGAGATGGATGAAACTGGAGCCCATTATACAGAGTGAAGTAAGCCAGAAAGATATCATTACAGCATACTAACACATATATATGGAATTTAGAAAGATGGTAACGATAACCCTATATGCAAAACAGAAAAAGAGACACAGAAGTACAGAACAGACTTTTGAACTCTGTGGGAGAAGGTGAGGGTGGGATGTTTCAAAAGAACAGCATGTATATCATCTATGGTGAAACAGATCACCAGCCCAGGTGGGATACATGAGACAAGTGCTCGGGCCTGGTGCACTGGGAAGACCCAGAGGAATCGGGTGGAGAGGGAGGTGGGAGGGGGGATCGGGATGGGGAATACGTGTAAATCCATGGCTGATTCATGTCAATGTACAACAAAACTCACTGCAATGTTGTGAAGTAATTAGCCTCCAAATAATAAAATAAATAAATAAATAAATAAATAAATAAAAAATAAAGAGTAAATCCTGAGAGTTCTCATTACAAAGAAAAAATTGTTTTTTTGGTATCTCTGTGAGATCCTGAATATTAACTAAACTTATTGTGATAACCATCTCTCAATTTACATAAGCCATATCATTATGCTGTACACCTTAAACTTACACAGTGTTGCATATCAATTATATTTCAATAAAACTAATAAGAATAAAAAGGAAACAGGCCACCTGAATGGTATGAGTCTTAGGAATACCTAGATTTTTCTATACCAAAATGCTTCATGTTTCTATCTGCGTTTACAGATTCATTCCTTTGATTTTGCTTATTTTTTAATCCTTTCCTAGATAAGAAATGAGTAACATGTCACTCATCATTAATATATGTATATTTTTATTCTATCTATGGTAAAAATCCCTAACATTTGCCAAGACAAGGGTGAAGTAACCTGAGCATAATAGGCTCTGAGCTTGGAGAGTTCACAGGCATCACCCAGGATGACTGGCTTCAGTGCTTCAATACCTGACTGTTTTGAGTCTCAAATATAATACATAAAGCAGTCAGGGGATCTTTCTATAACCTACCTGAGTATTAGACCGTCTCCTGATCCAAAGTAGCTTCACAGGGTCTTGGAATAAAGCTTAAATCTTACCCCACCTACAGTGCCCTGCGTATCTGACCCTGCCCAAGCCCTGACTTGGTGTTACAACCTGTCTCTGCACTCGCTCAGCTCCACTCCTACTAGCTTCACTGCTATTCCTCTAATAAACCAAGCTCATTTCAGCCGCAGCGCCTTTGCTATTTCTGCTTTTCTGATACACTCTTGGGTCTCTGTGTTGAAGCTCACCTCAAGGAAGCCCTGGCCTTCCCATCAGAACCATCCCCTCAGCACCACCATCGCACATGGCATTCGCCATCTGGGCTTTGTCTTTCTTCAGAACACGTCACTACCCCATGCTGTGTCATATATTGTTTGCACATGTGTATCATATGTCTCTGGCATTCCCCAAAGCTCCTTTTGACTTGTAATTCCCATAAACATCATGTTCATTAGAATTCCACAGGATGCAGCTTGGCAAATGCTTACTTAGTTCATCTGTATTTTTATATCTCATTTTCTCCTGGTTTTTCCATTAAAAAAGAAATAGGCACATCTGTGTTCCATTGAAGTGTGCTAGTAATTCCAGAAATCATCAGACTGTTTGATTTATCAGACTAGAGGCCCACTGACCAAATCTGACCCACACAGAGCTTTAACAAAAGTACATCTGAGTGAGCTTCAGAGAAGCTTCTCTCTCTCGGGCGCCCCGGTGGCTCAGCGGTCAAGAACTGGTCTGCCAACGCATGAGATGTAGGAGATGAAGGTTCAGTCCTTCAGTGGGAAGATCCCCTGGAGCGGGGAACGGCAACCCACCCCAGTATTCTTGCCTGAAAAATTCCATGGACAGAGGAGCCTGGTGGGCTACAGTCCACGGGATTGCAAAGAGTCAGACATAACTTAGCACACACGCAATGTTCTCTCTCTCTCTAGACCACCCTCATGCCGAGTTAACTACTAACTGTGTCTATTAAATGCAGTTTATATTAGGTGATATATGTACATATACATATACGCACATATATATACACATACTCACATATACTCATACACACAATTGTCCCTTGATATTCAAAGGGGATTGACTTCAGGAACACTCTTGGATACCAAAATACTCCAGTCCTTTATATAATATGGTATAGTATTTGTGTATCACCTATGCAATCCTCCTTTATACTTCAAATCATCTCTAGATTACATATACTATCTAATAAAATGTAAATGCTATGTAAATAGTTGCTGGTATGTGACAAAACCAAGTTATGTTTTTGAAACTTCCAAGGATTTTATTGACTATTTCTGATCTGCAATTGATTGAATCTATGGATAGGGAATGTGCAGATACAAAGGGCCTACTCTATATAGTTGGAAAGACAGAAATAGAACATAAAGATAGATATAGATTATGTATATATATGCTATCTAACCATAACATCTATATTAGATCCATGTATTTATAAGAAGCTAATGTATTATCACACCTGGTCAGCTCACACATTTATGTTATCTGCTCGAGTCCCAAAAGCATTCGAATTTTATTTATAAGCTGTGATCTACACGATAAAAAGCGACTGACCTAAATGAATGCCATCGGAAGAATCCAATTAAACTTTATGCATAGGGGGAATAGGGGGCTGACTATACAGTGTGATGTGAAGACATCATATATTTTTCTTTTCCATTATATTCACCAATGACTAGATAGCACTATTAAAAGGCTACTCCAAGCCACAGAGGTTTTCTACAGGTGCAGTAATCTATGTTAGTACTAGTACCTTACATTAGTATTTTTAAGAAACATAGATAATTGTTAGTAGAAAATTGTACCTAAACTATTTCCTAATATACATTTTTTATGTAAGAATTTGAAGCAAAAACTTTTCTGATGTTTTTCTTCCATCTGATAAGAAAGCTTAGAGGAAAGAACAGGCACAGTAACGTATAATCCTTACCCATGACCTGGATTTATACCATAACAGCGTATGCACCTTTAACTTTCTATTATTCTGTGCTATAAAGAGGCATCAATCCAGCATTAGACACTGTTGCCAATGTTCCTTTTGGACATAAATTGAAAAATATGAGAATCTTTAGATACATAATCATGTAAAAAATGTTTTTTAAAAAATATTCAGTGTATGAGTACTCACCAAATTTTTTTAGCAACAACATACCAGGGTAGAAGGTTGACAAGATTTATATAATCAGACATGCAAATGCTGCTAATGGAAGCTTTATAATTGCTCTGAAGCACAATTCATCATAATCACATGTTCTGAAAGCAAATAAATGACATGATACCTTAAATTATAGGTTTCCTATCAACTGGAGAGTAATCTTTTACTTTCTTTTTATTGCTTTATGTCTCCTCTATACTCTAATTATTGATAATTCTGGCAGGAGAAATAAGCAGGCAAGCTTCATCTCTTTTAAATGATTTTAATTTAAAATAAATTTGAAAATACCCTATATTAGGAAGCCCTATGGAATGCTATGAAAACCACATATCTGCTGGTTAATTTTTTTATGTAATTATGGAAAGTAAAATTTTCATAAACAAAGTAAAAGAAATTATAATCCCCAGTGCTAGGTTTTGCAAAATAGCCCAAAGCAGATTATTTTCCCCAATGAGTGAGTCAGAATTAAATTGAACAAATAACACCACCACAATTCAATTTCCTCTCCTTTGATAAAGAACTGTAAATAACTGTCTTTAGTTAAAATCCATTGCTGTGTGCAACGCTACTCTACTCTGGACATGAGTACTATTTTAACTTTCAGAACATGATTTGCTATAATGCACACAGTTATATGCCTGCAAATAACCCTTCTCCCTTTTCTCCTAACAATTATTATTCCATCCCTACCCCTTTCCCTTACCTAGCCCATTCTGTCTCATAGCCACATCAACTCAGGCCAATGAGATGAGATGAAAAAGGATGTGATTCAGTCATCTTGTTATACAACAACCCATTCTAAAACTGAGCAGCTTCAGTTACCATTTATATATAATTGAGTTGGTGACCCAGCTGGTTTCACCTGGTATCTCTTCTGGTTTCAGCCAGGCTCAGTTATGTGTTTTTCTTTGAAGAGTTGCCTGGATGCTGGGCACCGATTAGACTAAAATGGACTCAACTGCAAAGACTCATTTCTGCTCCACGTTATCGCTTATCATCCAGCAATCTTAGGTTATCCACATTGAATCTGGATGGGTTTCCAAGGGTGAAAGCAGAGACAGAAAAGGCCTGCTGAGGCCTAAGCTCAGAAGTGCTCACTGTCACTTCTACTGCATTCTGTTGGTCAAAGCAAGACACAAGGCAAGCCCCGATTTAATGGGTGTAAAAGCAGAAACCACCTCTTAAAAAAATTTTTTTAAGTATTTATTTTTTAATTGAAGTAAATAATTGTTTTACAGAATTGTGTTGGTTTCTGCCAAACATTAACATGAATCAGCCATAGGTATACATATGTTCTCTCCCTCTTGAAAGCCATCTCTTGATGGGAACAATTCAAAGTCACATTGTAAGGGCTGTGGCTATGGAAAGTAGAGAAATTGTGGCGATGTTTCCAAACATGCTACCACAGGGAGTTTGCTGAGATTGGCGAATAAATTCCTATTCTTTTGATGCTATTGCTTATGAAGAGATATTTGCTTTCCTTCCATATATTTTTTTGTGAGGATATCAGGTTTAAACCTGCAACATCTAACTCAATGTCAACAAAGCAGCAAGTCTGCACAGAAGAAGAAAGAGTCCAGAGAAACAGAGAAAGCACAGAAAAAGCCAACTCTGGTCCATCCTTTCTCCTACCCCTCCCTGGCCTCCATCATCCCTAGGCAACCACTGATCTGCTTTCTGTCACTCTGGATTAGCTTCAGCTGCCTAAATGTCATCATACAGTATGTATACTTTTTGGTCTGGCTTGCTTCACCAAGCACATTTATTTTGAGATTCTTCTGAGTCTTTGCATGTATCAATAATTCATTTATTGTTGAGTAGTATGCCACCATAAAGTTTGCTGGTTTATTCATTGAATAAACTATTGAAAAACATTTGGGTTGTCTGCAGTTTCAGGCTACTACAAATAAAGCCTCCATGAACATTTGTGTACGGTCTTTGTACAGACATATGCTTCATTACTTTGAGTATCCCTTGGAGTAGAACGGCTAGATCATATGACAGCTGTTATTTTTAACTTTTTAAGAGTGTGAAACTGTTTTCCAAAGTAGTTGTGCCATTTTACACACTTAAAATCAGTATGAATGATTTGAATATTCAACCTGAATATGAATATGGCCAGACTATTTATTTTTTTGACATCCATATAGGTGTTGAGTGGTATTGCATTATGAACTTAATTTACATTTTCCTAATGTGTAGTAGTGCTGAGAAACTTTTCATGTGCTTATTTGCCAGTCAAATATCTGTTCTAACCTTTTGCCAATTTTTAAACTGGGTTATTTATTTTCTTATTGATGAGTTTTAAGAATTCTTATATTACCGATACTTGAACCTGATATTGGGAAGTAATTCTCCATGGTTCTCTCATACTTTTGCACATCTGAGCAGTGGCATTAACAAAGTTGTTTATACAGTAAATATCCCTGAAACGTAGAAAGAGTGTTTTGTTTTGTTTTTCTTTTCTGGGACAGAGGACATAGTGTTTGCTTTTCAGGATAATAAAGATATTTCCTTTGGGAAGAGGTTGAGGACATTGGCTAGCAGCCACTGTAGAAGACTGGGATTTCCTAAGCTCAGAGATCCTCACCTGTCGTGCAAACTCACCACCTGCCCAGAATCACTGGACTTCTCTGCATCAACTTGTGGGACTTGGAGAAGGAAGAGGAACCAATCAGAATATGAAGTTCTTATTGTGGCAGCTCTTAAATTGATTAAACTCTCAGATCTTTTACAATTCTCAACACTTCATTATGTAATTTTCTAGTATTTTCTCACAGTCTATGGCTTATCTTTTTACTCACCTAGCAATGTCTTTCAAAACACAGAATTTCATAATTTTGAAGAAATCTAACAAATCAACATTTTATTTTCTTGATAATAACTTTTCTGTTGTCTTCTTGAAAGGCTTGAAAACCTTATTACTAAATGCTCTTTTATAATATTCTTGGCTCTGAAATCTGCTTTGATAATAATATACTAATTCCAGCTTTCTTTTGACTAGAATTAAAGGATAAAACTTTTCCCATTTATTCAATTTAAATACATTTATATCTTTATTTAAGTTAAGATTTTTAGGCAGGACACACTTGGGTTTTGATTTTGTATTTAATGTGAAAATCTCTTCCTCTTGATTGAAGTGTTTAGACTATACATACTTAATATGATAATATGCTTGGTTTGATATTTGTTTTCTATTTGCCTATGTCCTTTTTTTCTTTTTTTCCTCTTTGCTTTAAAACAGTTATTCAAGTATTTAATAATTCCCATTTTATCTCTTTAATTTGCTTACCAGCAATCACTATATATTGTGTTCAGGGTTTATAGTATACATTTCTTCCATTTCTTCTTAGTATTTCTGATGATGTTATACTTCTATATATGTTATAAACTCCAAAACACATTTTGTTTTTACTTTATACAGTTTGGAAAGGAAAGTGGAAAGTGGAGTCACTCAGTCGTGTCTGACTCTTTGCGACCCCATGGACTGTAGCCTACCAGGCTCCTCTGTCCATGGGATTTTCCAGGCAAGAGTACTGGAGTGAGCTGCCATTTCCTTCTCCAGGGGATCTTCCCGACCCAGGGATCCAACCCAGGTCTCCCACATTGTAGGCAGATGCTTCACCGTCTGAGCCACCAGGGGGCGTCTTATACAGTTTACTATTTTAAAATAGATTCAAATAATAAAATTATTTATATTTACCTGTGTATTTAGCATTTCTGGTACAGTTTCTTCATTTGAATAGATTTTTGTTTCCACCTGATGTTATTTTCCTCCTGACTAAAGAACTTTCTGTACCATTTCTTGGTGTGTATGTCTCAGTCACTGTTTCAGTCATTGTATATCAGAAAATCTCTCAGTTTGTATTAACTTTTGAAAGCATATTTCACCAAGTAAAGAATTCTAGTATGATACTTTTTGAAATTCCAGTATTTAGAAAATGTTATTGCACTGTCTTCTAGCTTGTATAGTTTTCTATGTGAGGTCTGTCATCATCTTTACTTTTATGCCTCTCTCTGTAATATATTTTTTCTCTCAGGCTAATTTAAAGAGTTTCTCTTTGGTTTGTCACTGGTTTTAAGTAATTTGATTATGATATGACTTGGTGTACTTTTCCCCTTACTTCTTTTGCTTGGAATTTGTTGTTGTGGTTCTTGGATCTGTGAGTTTATACCTTTCTCCAAATTTGGAAAAAGTCTGTCATCTCTTCAAATATTGCTTTCGTCTCATTCTTTCTCTTTGTTCTTTGGGGATCTGCTTATACATGGATTTGACTGCTTGAAGTTCTTCTACATTTCACTGAGTGTCCAAATTTTCTTTTCCAATCTATTTAATCATTTTGTTTCATTTTGGATAGTTGTTAACTTCCCCTGCTCCCAACAATATCCAATTTCCCACTAATCACACCATGTTTTGTTTGTTTGTTTGTTTGTTTGTTTTCATCTCAGATACTTTAGTTTCTATCCCTGGATGTTTGATTTGGTGTTTCAAAATTTTTTATTCTCTTTTTAACATGATCAGTTTTCCTCTAGGTTCTTAAACATGTAATACCATCAAAATAACTATTCTACTCTTCTTGTCTGCTAATTCTATCATCTTTGTAACTCCTGGTTCAGTTTCATTTGATCTATTTTTTTTCCCTCAATATGGATTATATTTTCCTGTTTATTTGTATGTCTGGTGATTTCAGACTAGATGTTGATATGGACTTTATTTGTGACAGACTTTTCACCTGAAAACAATTTGGTCCTTTTGAATATGCAGTTAAGCTTTGTTAGTCTAGAGCTAACTTTTCCCACTGCAGAGGCAAGAACCTTATTATTCATACTTATGATCTCTGAATAATGAGGGTTATTTTTTCTTTCTTACTCTTTCTATTAGGAAGAGACAATATTCCTAGCCTTGTGTGAACTTCAGAAACTACTTCCTTTAATCCTTTTAGTTGGCTTTTGTCTGAGACTTTAGCAGTTTATTCACACATACTCACTTATCAGTACTCAAGAATGCTTAATCTATGTCTTCAGAATTCTCTTTTCCTGAAGTTATCTCCACTTCAGTATTCTGCCCTTCTCTGTGTAGGTTCTTCAGCTTCTCAAGACCTCCATGGTCACCTTATTAATTGAGAAATACTGCCAGACGACCCTTGGGTTCCTGCTGCTTGGCCTGTTTGAAAACATTCTCCATCTAGTACCAGGGCAACTGTAGGGCTTACTTCATTTCTCTCTCATTACTTAGGGATCACTGTCTGTTCCCTAATGCCTATTGTCTAGTCTAGTCTACTTTTTATCTCCATCCATTTTGTCTGTTGCTTTAGTTGTTTCAGGCCAGGTATATACCTCTGGTGCTTATTACTCCGTATTGACTAGAGAGTATCACTTGATACTGACATATTTACTTCAACTTTAAAGAACTTACATTCAAAGATCTGTTTGAATGGGTGCATAAAGAATTGCTTTATTGATCAGGAACCCAGGAATGGGAAAAATGATGGTTACTGTTTTAACACCAGATCTACAAAAAATTTTCTACCATAAGTGCTGTGGAGGAACTGGGCTAAAAACTTACCTCGTTTTCTATTTGTTCACTGGAACATATAAAAGGCCAATGAAGGAAGGATATGATATCAAAATTTCCTAGCAGAACTGTGGTAATTCCAGGGTTGAAAATGATAAGGATAGTGGCACAGAACATTCAAATGAAAAAAATGATAAAGACAAGATTTTACATTTTCATTTCTTCTGATTAATCTTTTTTTGTAAATTTATTCATTTATTTTAACTGGAGGCTAATTACTTTACAATACTGTAGTGGTTTGTGCCATACGGTGACATGAATCAGCCATGGGTGTACACGTGGCCCCCATCCTGAACCCCCTCCCACCTCCTTTCTCACCCCATCCCTTGGGTTGTCCCAGTGAACTGGCTTTGAGTGCCCTGCTTCATGCTTTGAACTTGGATTGGTGACCTATTTAACATATCATAATATACATGTTTCAATGCTATTCTCTCAAATCTGCTGATTAATCTTAACAATCATTAACTAAAATGGCTGATACTCACTATCACATACACAGTAACATGCTTAGAACTACAGATACAAAAAAGAATAGTAACACTGACACTTAAAGAATTAAAAAACTATAAGATTATTCAGTTACTCTTTAAAATAGCTATTTCTAAATATGTTTTCTTTTAAATAAGCAATCTCCATCATTTAGAAGAGGTAGAAGAGCTATTATTACGTTAAAATTATGAGTCATTCTCTTAGTCCCTCATAATCATACCAAAACAATTTATATTTTATGAATTCTTTTCATAGTCAGTATTCTATTTTAAATATAAAAAGGGCTTATATTTTTAGATAAGCTTATCAAGCACCAGCTAATTTGAAAATTCACTAAAAATAGCTTGGATTCTATATATAAAGGTTATGCAAGCTTTTTTCCTCTCTAGATATGTCTAAAAGTACTCAGAGTTAATTTATCCAGTGAAGCTGCCAGTTACATCAACTATGTACCATTTCAAACTGATGAGGACTAAAACCATTTCTGTACACGTTCTTCAAGTCTAGTTTCTTCTCTTTAAATTTCAATTATTCCTCTTTGGCAAAAAGTAACACACTTTATCATACTTTCCAAAATGCTAATTTTATCCTCTTCTTTACATAGTTAAGCATTTCTTGTAATTGTTTTGGCAGAAAAAGAATTTTTTTCCTGGTCCACTTAATAAAGAGAAAGCCGCAAGTATTCAGCTTAAAATGTGTTATATTATATATTTGACAGAAGCTTATTGTGAGCATTTTGAAAATTCATAATGTTAGAAGGAAGTGAGGGAAAGAAATACACAAGTTCCACCACCCAGGGATAAAAGTCATTAACATTTAGAATATTTGCTTCTAGTATAAGAAGACCAATTTGATTTTTGACTGCAGTTGTATACATGATTTGTCTCTATTCTAACCCATGTGGTTACTTATCAGATGGAGAAACTCCATTAATTATCTATGCTTCCCCCAGTGTCAAATTTACCAATTTGTCCACCTCATCACAGTTATTCTGAGCCCTTCTACCATGTTACAATATAACACTGCTTAATGTCACCACACCTACATTACTCTCCTTCGCTTACTTCAGCCACCTACAATTCTTGGTTAATCAAAGAGAGGTCATTAGAAACCTCCAAGTGGACTCACCTATTAGTTAGTTACTGGTTTTGAGATAATTGAAGGATAAAGATACATTCAGGGAACTGAATAAGAGGCTTAAGTGATGTAGCATGGTATACAATAAAAGCCACTAGTGTAAGAGAAAATACCAGAGTACTGAGAATTCTTCTCTCACCAACCCTCCTCTTCCGGGAACAGACCTAGGTCTAGACAGTCATAGAGCTTCTTCCCCACAGTCACAGGTGAGGAAAGATGGAGGCAAAATGGATAGCAGAGCCTAGAGGAACTAAGTTCCAATTCTCTGCAACTCAGAACAAGTGGAGGTCTCAAGTAAGGCATGATAGAGGGCGTTAAGCCCTTGTTTTAAAAAGTTAATAAAGAGGATGATAGTCAAAGAGGAGAATCCAGAGTTTTTTTTTGAATACTTATAAGCCTTTGAATATAAAAGGGAATAATCTATTAAAGAAGAAAAATAAAAATCTTGGGAAAATATTTAAGAAAAAAGTTTCCTCAAGATATCTGATAACGCTGAGATCAATGGAACAGTTAACTTTAGAGGGAGGAAAGCTACTCCTTATTGTGGGTCCATGGGGTCGCAGTTTGCAAAGAGTCAGACGTGACTTAGAGGCTGAACAACAAACAACAAAGTAAGACATATTCTGGAGGCAAATAGAAATGAGGGAGCTTATACTGGTTGGTCTAGGTCTTTGAAATGAGACACGTATGCCAGCAGTGATGGAAGAGTTGGGAAGGAAGGATGGGTAGTGAGGTAGAGGAAGTATTAACATAGCGCTGGGTCACTTTCCTTAGGACTTAATTCACAAACCCTCCTCTAATTCTCAGTTTTATCCATCTTAACAAATGTTTACTTTCTACCCTAGTACATAAGACAAATATCTAAGAAACAACTTTTATTTCTCCTTTTTCCTCACTCCCACATTCAATCCATTAAAAACGTCATTCGGAGGCATGGCATTGCCTCCAAATCCATCCATGTCTTTCCATCTCTACTAAAACTATCTTTCTCCAAATAGTGTCATCTCTCAGATTGGTCAACTCAACAGTCCCTGTTTGTCCTGCTTACCCTCTGGTCCATTAATCCATTCCTAACCCTAAAACAAAGTAATATTTTTTAAATGAAAATCAAATTATATCTTTCCTCCATTAAGATTTTCCTAATGACTCTCCATTGTTCTTACAATAAAACCCAGATTTCTACTATGCCCTGAGGACCTTTTCCTACTTTACCACCAATCTTATAATATTCTCCCTACCTTTGACTATCCTACCAACCTTCCATCTTTTTTCAGACACACCAGGCTAATTCACGCTGCAACATCTTCGCAGGTCCCATTCCTGCTGACTGGAACATTCTTGCTATGAGCTTTGTCTTACCAACGCTTTCCCATCTTCATGGATCAATTCTAAAGTTATCTTTTCAAAGAGATCTACCCTAAGCACTCTTGCTGAAAGCACTCTTTCCCAAACACTTGCTTTTACATCACCTTATTTTATATTCTTATGTTAATGACCACTTTTGGACTTTTTCTCATAAATGTACTTATTCATTTTGTTTCTCTACATTAAAATGTAAGCCCCACATTAGGAAAGTTTTTTATTTGCTTAGTCACTACTCCTAAGGCCTAGATCAGTTCTTTGCAGGTAATAGACTCTTGAGAAAAATTTATTTTGCTGAATGAACAATGTTAAGTATTACATTTTGCCTGTTTTCAAGGACCCAGTTGAATTTAGACACATTTAGAAAAAGAAACACATTAGATGCTGGGAACAGTGAAGGTAGGCCTGTTTTTGAAGAAGACACAGCTGAGGAGCCTTTATGGTATAAAAGCAACACTGAAGTTTTGGTTTTCTCTTTGATTTTAATAGCGATGTTGTCAGGAATAGGAGAGAACAATGCAGTTAAAACACTGTTACCGGTATGAGTTAGCATTATCATCGTTAATTATACTATTTAAGCTTTGCTTAATAGCTCTATATAGTTGAAGAGTTCATCTATATAATCCAGAATTTGTCTATCAAGTTTCTTTTCTTTTATATTATTTTGTGATTCTTTGTTTATATTTTTCAGTGATCATCTTTATGTCTATAATACCATAGGATCAGTCAAACCATGCCCAGAATATTTCTAAAGCTTCAAAAGACTTATATTTAACATATTGAATGCAGTGCATCAGTAATTCCCATTTAAAATGAGGAATGAGATATCCTTCATAATATTCTCTTCACTTTTACCCTGAGAAGGCAATGGTACCCCACTCCAGTAGTCTTTTGCCTGGAAAATCCCATGGACAAGGAGCCTGGCAGGCTTAAATCCATGGGATCGCTAAGAGTTGGACACGACTGAGCAACTTCACTTTCACTTTTCACTTTTGTTCATTGGAGAAGGAAATGGCCACCCACTCCAGTATTCTTGCCTGGAGAGTCCCAGGGACGGCGGAGCCTGGTGGGCTGCTGTCTATGGGGTCACACAGAGTCGGACACGACTGAGCGACTTAGCAGCAGCAGCAGCAGCTTCACTTTTACAGCCTTAACTAACCATATTTTTGCTTCATATTGTTTTACCTTTAATTCCATTGCAGCCAATATATTTTATTGCTTGTTCATTTCATATAGCTCCTTTTCCTTTGGAATTTATTCTTCTCTAGTTTCTATTCTTGTATTTTTCTTGGTTCCTCATCCTGTGAAATTGCAATAAACATAATCACTGCCTTCATGGTGAGAACACTATTTGTTAACAGATGGTAGGTTTTCAAAATTGAATTGTTTTAAGTAGGAGACACTGAAAAAGGTAGTCAAAATTGGACTCTGCCTAAGACTGAAAAAGAAAGGTCATTTTTTCAAGATAAATCAAACTCATAAACAAAGTTTCTGACTGCTAGAAGCATTGAGGAAGGCATGTAGAAAGCCATGGGAATTCAATTTGCCTCTCTCAGTTAATGCGTTTTGAACATTAGTCATTAGGTTTCTCTATTTTAATTAACTTAAGTAATTTATATAATGAAATTTCTGTACATAAAATATTCCTAATAAGCATTTCATCACTTATCCCAGAAGAATTTCATGTAAATTAGTTCAAGTAACTCAATTCTACTTTGAGAAGGCGGGAGCAGGAGCTAGAAGCTAAGGGTGATACTGAAAGGAGAGATAAACAGAAAATCGCTACAAGGAGTGGAAGTCTAGAGGTGACTCTTTTGATCATTGTCAGCCCCCAGGCGATAGACTGAAGAAAACAAGATGACCAGGGCTTGTAAAATATTTAATTTATATTAAATCTGTTTTCATCAGTATTCAGTTTGAAATTTTCCCTGGTAATTATTCTCCAGTAACTTCTTATAGGTATGCTTTTTAAACTAATTGTAAAATGCTTGAAATCAGAAAACATTATTTCACTATTTTATTAACCCTTTATTATAATCATTACAATTCCTGTAAGGACACACTCTAACTGAAAACTGTGATTACCTTTAGAAATGTATGGGGAGCTAATTCCACTTATTCTGTAGTTTTTATTGTTTCTAATTTTTTATTTTGAGTCAATTTTAGACTTATAATAGGGTATGGACAGTTCATATATTCCTTTTCCTAAGATAATTTTAATGTTAACATCTTACATGATGAATTTAAATTATCAAAACTAATATAATTTTAGTACCATACTATTAGCTAAGCTGTAAAGTTTATTCAGATTTTACCAAAATTTTTTGCTAATGTCTTCTGCCCCAGTGTCTAACGTAAGAACCCACATTGCATTTTTAGATGTCATGTCTCCTTGAAAGTGAAAGTGTTCATTACTTAGTCCTGTCAGACTCTTTGCGACCCCATAGACTACAGCCCAAAAGGCTGCTCTGTCCATGGGATTTCCCAGACAAGAATATTGGAATGGGTTACCATTCTCTTCTCCAGAGATCAAACCTGGGTCTCCTACACTGCAGGCATATTCTTCACTGTTTGCACCACCAGGGAAGCCCTATGTTTCCTTGAAAGTGAAAGTGAGGTCGCTCAGTCGCGTCTGACTCTCTGCGACCCCATGGACTGTAGCCCAGCAGGTTCCACCATCCATGGGATTTTCCAGGCAAGAATACTGGAGTGGGTTGCCGTTTCCTTCTCCAGGAGATCTTCCCGACCCAGGGATTGAACCTGGGTCTCCTGCACTGTAGGCAGACGCTTCACTGTCCGAACCATCAGGGAAGTCCATGTTTTCTTAACCTCCCCTAAACTGGATTGTTCCTCAGTTTTTTATTACCTAGTGATTTTGACTTTGAAAAGCACAAGTCAGTTACTTTTCAGAATGTCCCTCAATGTGAATTTGTCTAATGTGTTTCTCATGCTTAAAAAGGGGTAAAGCATAACTGGGATGAATGCCACAGGTGTGATGTTTCCTTCTCAGCGCATCACACCAAAGAGCACATAATCTCAGCATCTTTTGTTACTGTTAACTTTAATCTTGATCTCTTGGTCAAGGTGGAGTCTGCCAAAGTTCCCCACTATGAAGTTACTATATCTCCCTTTGAAATTAATACATATTTAATTTTGGACTTTCTCTTTGAGAGACTTTACCCATTAAATTTAGCTTTCACTGGTGGATCTTGTTTGCAGCAATTACTACTGCAATGTTCTAATGAAAATTTTCTATTTCTCCTGGTCTCCCTATATTTAGTAATTAGAATTTTTCCTCCCCAAGAAAGAATTGTCCCTTCTCCTTGACTATATATGTCTGTCTGTATGTACATTTTTATTTAGAGTAAGTGTATTTAATCATATAGGCTAAATGATAATTATTTTGTTTGGGTTAATAGCTATTACGGAGAAGGCAATGGCACCCCACTCCAGTACTCTTGCCTGGAAAATCCCATGGGTGGGAGGAGCCTGGTGGGCTGCAGTCCATGGGGTCGCTAAGAGTCGGACACGACTGAGTGACTTCACTTTCCCTTTTCATTTTCATGCATTGGAGAAAGAAATGGCAACCCACTCCAGTGTTCTTGCCTGGAGAATCCCAGGGACGGGGGAGCCTGGTGGGCTGCCATCTCTGGGGTTGCACAGAGTCGGACACGACTGAAGTGACTTAGCAGCAGCAGCAGCAGCAATAGTTATTATTCTTATTATTTGGTCCAACTGTGCCATCAGTTTCGGTTGGTTTCTGTGCCCCTTTGATATTTTTTTTTAATGCATCTTTATTTTCTGGCACTACAATATGTTGTAGGTTCATCTTGTGTTTTTTGTTTTTTGTTTTTTGCCCCAACCTTAGAAGCAATCATTTACTCAAGGAGCCCAAATTCTGTTTATCAGATAATAGTTGCTAGAAAACAAACTCTGATCACTAGGAATGCCCATTGCTTCTGAACTATTACTATTTTTTTTTTTTGGAACTATTACTATTTATAGACACTCTCAAGTGTCTTAGCTCACGTAGAGCTAAGAATACATGTACCTACACAAACTCATATATAAGAGCTTATACTGGCATCTCCCACTCCAATCCAGCACCATTCTAGTCTTCCTTCCTTTATTATGTGTGACTTCTTTCTCTGACAGAAATCATATTTTCATTTTCTACAATTTATGCATTTATTTGATCACCCTAGTAAATATATAAAGTAACTTCAAAAGTGTGTCTATAACAACGAACCAAACTTCCCAACTAGGGTACAGTGTTTATGTACAGTTTGCTTTTAATCTTACTGTATCAAATCAAAATATTGTTCAAAAAGCTTTCTTTTTCATTTATGATTCTTTCTTTGTTCCCTTGTTCAGCTCTAGTTAGAAAACCAGTGTTTCACGGGTTGGTAATTAATGTATCTGTACAAAGCTCACTGACCCATTTGGCCCACACTAATACAATCCTCAGATATGCCTGATAATAATATCCTCAGATATGCAGATGACACCACCCTTATGGCAGAAAGTGAAGAGGAACTAAAAAGCCTCTTGATGAAAGTGAAAGAGGAGAGTGAAAATGTTGGCTTAAAGCTCAACATTCAGAAAACTAAGATCATGGCATCTGGCCCCATCACTTCATGGGAAACAGATGGGGAAACAGTGCAAACACTGTCAGACTTTATTTTTGGGGGCTCCAAAATCACTGCCAATGGTGATTGCAGCCATGAATTTAAGAGACACTTACCCCTTGGAAGAAAAGTTATGACCAACCTAGACAGCATATTAAAAAGCAGAGACATGACTTTACCAACAAAGGTCCGTCTAGTCAAGGCTATGGTTTTTCCAGTGGTCATGTATGGATGTGAGAGTTGGACTATAAAGAAAGCTGAGTGCTGAAGAATTGATGCTTTTGAACTGTGATGTTGGAGAAGACTCTTGAGAGTCCCTTGGACTGCAAGGAGATCCAACCAGTCCATCCTAAAGGAGATCAGTCCTGGGTGTTCATTGGAAGGACTGATGCTGAAGCTGAAACTCCAATACTTTGGCCACCTCATGCGAAGAGTTGACTCATTGGAAAAGACCCTGATGCTGGAGGGATTGGGGGCAGGAGGAGAAGGGGACGACAGAGGATGAGATGGCTGGATGACGTCACTGATTCGATGGACATGAGTTTGAGTAAACTCTGGGAGTTGGTGATGGACAGGGAGGCCTGGTGTGCTGCGATTCATGGGTTGCAAAGAGTCGGACATGACTGAGCGACTGAACTGAACTGAATACAATCCTAAGTCTTTGTCTACTATTATTCACTTTTGGGTAAATGTGAAGTAGCTGCTCTTTTCTTCAATGCTCTTAAAGAATCTGTGTCAGTCACAGATTAACATCAGAAGCCAAAATTTTTCTTATAAACTAAAAGTACCTTACTTTTATTTAGAACAAGATTTGTCTGGCACAGGTTGGAATGAACAGAATAGCCAGCCAACTTTTCATCTACAGCAGGGGTTCACTAAGAATGGACCCTGAACCAATAGCATCCGTGTTATCTGGAAACTTGTCAGAGATGCAGATTCTCGGGCTGTATACCACACTTCCTACATCAGAAACTTCGGAGATAGAGCTTATCATTCTTCACATTAACAAATCTTCCAGGGTATTCTGATGCATGCTGAAGTCTGAGAAACTTTAACCTATCCAACTAAGCCAGTCTCTTTAGGATATTTTGCTCTGCTGAGAATCTGGGCCCAGTTTAGAACCAGAATCAATTTCTGATCCACGTGGCTCATTGCCATCTAAACAGTGTAGATATAAACCTACTCATCTCTTTGGAAAATAGCAAATTAAAGATTTTCAAAACTTGATGCAGAATTACAGAATCTCTCAGGGGCAATGACAGAGTAGATTTGCGCTTCTTATTCTGTAAAATGAAAGTGTACCATCTCTGGATCTTGTTATTAGGCAGATTCTGAGTCAGTAGGCTTAGAGTAAGGTCTGAGGTCCTGCTTTCTTATAATTTCCCATGTGATGCTGCTGGTCCCTTCATATCTTCTCTCTGATGTTTCCGTCTCTTAGCAACCTCCTCAGAAATTAGACAAAAAGGATTATGTCCTTGATACCTCCAGTTCATTTCATCTTTGAACAGTTCTGGGCATTATGTATTGCCTCTGTCATGCCACATCTCACACCCAGATTTCTCTAAGAATTCTGGTTCTACATTTATCTTTGGACCTTAAAAGTCAAGAGTCAGATGAAATGTTATAGAAGATTGAAAATACATCAAAATTATATGAAAGACCTTAAAGTTACTCAGAATTACTGTGGCTGATCAGTGCAGTGAGATTTTCAAGGTAAAATTTTTAGAAGATATTTCCCCACTTAGGAATTGTATATTGGAAAATGGCAGGCACAGATAGGCCAGGGACACCTATAAGGACAATTATTCATAGTGTTAACTCACTCCAAACCAAGCATAACTCAGATGTAAGACTGTCACAAATGCATGAAAAATCAAATTGGGTGTTATCATTTGAAAGTTATATGGTCATTATTGGTAAAAGGTGACTTGATATTCAAGACCAAATTCTGCTTAGACTTTTTCAACAGTATCTTTCTAATTATCTCCATTCTACCCAGTATTGATCATTCTCTCTTTTGTGTAACTTTATACATTGCTCATAGCTATTAGTGCTCATCTCTAATTGCAGGCATACCTGTGAGCTTCTAAGATCTGGCCGTACTTCCAAGTACGGCCATAGTCTAGCAGCAACAACTGGAAGTCTGTCAAAAAAATAGACTCTGACATCCTACCCTAGCCATCTGAGTTAAAATTTGAACTTTAATAAAATTCCTCAGATGATTAAAATGCCCACTAGAATATGAAAAGTGCTGCTTAAAGAGAAAACTAGGGTGCTTTACTCATTTTATTATCCTCATCTTAAAGTTTAGAATGGAGTCTGCTTCTTCAGAATAATTCTTGAATGATGTGGAATGAATTCACTGAAATCATTTAAATTTCCATAAGTAATTAAATCTGTTTAAAAGGAACAGAAAGCTCTAAAACAGGAACCAGGAAGTCAAAATAAGAAGAATGATGGAACAGCACAAGCAAATTCAAATGTGATTTTCGAAGAACCCCATGAAGGGCAAATAAACACAGTTACAATTTAGGGGTCACAAATTCTCAAACTCTTCTTCGTACTCGACCCTATCAGAGTAAATGCATGCGTGTGTGCTCTCAGTCGCTCAGTACTGTCTGACTCTTTGTGACCCCATGAACTGCAGCCCACCAGGCTCCTCTTTCCATGGAATTTTCCAGGCAAGAGTACTGGAGCGGATTGCCATTTCCTTCTCTAGAGGATCTTCCCAACCCAAGGATTGAACGCGTGTCTCATATTATTTAACTCTGTGCCACCTGGGAAGCCCAAGCTCTAACGTTTTATACTGATCCCTATACTACAGAATACCCCATCTGTCCAATGATATTCATAATAGTCTGACATATTCCTCCACCGGAATGACATGAGATCATAATCTTTAAGATAATAATTATACTTATGATGTTTTGAAATGCTTTGGAAAATCATTATGTTTTATAGACATTCTTTCATTTCACTCTTACAGTCATATTAAGAGGTAAGCACTATTCTTGTCCTTACTTTACAGAGGGAGAAGCAGATTTATAGAAGTTAAGTGACTTAAGAGCCACTAGCTGAACACAGTTTTGACTGATTTCACAGACTCAGTTCTTAATTACTGCAACAAGAAAATGTTATTGGAGAAAATACTAGGCATTTGTAACTGCATGTGCATCCAGAAGAAGAGCATGAACTCTGTTATGGTGGAAGTCTTCTTTTCAATACTAACACAATGTACCAACAGCATGGGCTTGGGCAAATTATCTAAACTGTCTGTCTTATTTCTTTACCTAGAACTAAAAGTAAATACCTACTTATAGAGCATTGAAAGATTAATCACAACTTGTGACAGAAGCCAAACTAGGGAAGGCTATTATTATTTCTTTTTATTATTAATATCATATTAAATAGCTGTACCTTAAAATCAAAGTGAAGAGCCCTAGAGCAAAATGATATAAGAAATCTAATGTGACGAGGGTTGAAAAATCCAGCGAGATGGAGAACTTTCATGGGGACCTCTTGGAAATTATCCATTTCTACCTATGGTAACATAAGAAAGCAAAGGCAATGTACTAATAAGCAAAAACAACTGCCCTTTATAACCTGTATTTCGACAAATAACATACTCCTTCAGCTCAACTTCCCCTCATCTAAACCCCCAATTATAATGATTCACGATGCTATATTTTATAGAAGGATGCATTTCATACAAAAGTAATATAATATGTATTTCCAGTGAATCGGTACTTGTTAAAAATAAACAACTAACTCTTTGATGAATTAATGTATGTTTCTTTTTGTTCTGAAGTATAAGTTTGAAAAGCCATAGGTATTCCCTGTTGAGTAAAATAGAGGATAATACAATTGGTGACTATTTTGAACATTGACTTGTTTAATATATTATACATTATAACTTCTGAAGTTAAAAGATGCATTATGCAGACTTGGTAAGTGTGCAAAATTGTTTGATGGTTTGTTTAGCTACCCTTTAGACATGCTGTTCAGTTATTTATAATGTATTACAAGTAACAAGAAGAGAAAGTAGACTTCATGGTAAAATTAATTGCCAGCCAAGCCAACAAGCTCAACTGAATAGCATTATCTTGTTCTAGGCTAAATGTACACACAAAATGTGCACCAGATCTCAAATGGGGAGTGGAGGCAGAAGAACAGGAAAAGTAGATATAAAAACTATAGAGCAATGAAAAAGAAAAAGTGTGTGTGTATATTTCTCACTAGAAATTATAGTCTTTCAGAGTTCAGTTCAGTTCAGTCAGTTGTGTCCGACTCTTTGCGACCCCATAGACTGCAGCAAGCCAGGCTTCCCTGTCCGTCACCAACTCCTGGAATTTACTCAAATTCATGTCCATTGAGTTGGTGATGCCATCCAACCATCTCGTCCTCTGTCGTCCGTGTCTCCACCCTGCCTTCAATCTTGCCCAGCATCAGGGTCTTTTTCAGTGAGTCAGTTCTTCACATCAGGTGGCCAAAGTTTTGGAGTTTCAGCTTCAGCATCAGTCCATCCGATGAATATTAAGGACTGATTTCCTTTAGGATGGACTGGTTGGATCTCCTTGCAGCCTAGGGGACTCTCAAGAGTCTTCTCCAACACTACAGTTCAAAAGCATCAATTCTTCAGTGCTCAGCTTTCTTTATAGTCCAACTCTCACATCCATACATGACTACTGGAAAAACCATCGCTTTGACTAGACAGATCTTTGTTGGTAAAGTGCTGTCTTTGCTTTTTAATATGCTGTCTAGGTTGGTCATAACTTTTCTTCCAAGGAGTAAGCATCTTTTAATTTCATGGCTGCAGTCACCATCTGCAGTGATTTTGGAGCCCCCAAAAATAAAGTCAGTCACTACTTCCATTGTTTCCTCATATATTTACCATGATCTTAGTTTTCTGAATGTTGAGTTTTAAGCCAAGCTTTTCACTCTCCTCTTTGACTTTCATCAAGAGGCTCTTTAATAGGGCTAATTCAGGCCAGACTGCCTGGGTTCATTGTCTGATCTCTCCACTTTCTAGCTATATGGCCTGTGGCAAAAAAAGAAATGTTAAATTATCTGTAAAATGAGGCTTATGGATACCTACCTCCATAGGGCTTAGCTATTCAAGTGACATACTTAATGTCTTCAAAGAAGCCTTTCTGGTTCCTGTAATGAGTATAGCACATGGACATTTCTTTCTACTCTGCCTTACTTTTCTTCATTACGTGACATTTATCATTACCTGGTATTATATTAACTAATGTCAGTTTCTTT
The DNA here is from genome assembly GCF_019320065.1 of Cervus canadensis. NCBI lineage: Eukaryota > Metazoa > Chordata > Mammalia > Artiodactyla > Cervidae > Cervus > Cervus canadensis. The sequence continues at coordinate 9,923,376 of NC_057404.1, read as the reverse complement.
ATTATTTCTCTCTCTCAAATGGAACCCCAATGATGGCAGAGATAATTTTCCTCCCTACTATAGTCCAAGCATCTAAAAACTGGCCATACACATGGAAAACACTTAATAAATCATGTTCATATTAGTTATTATTAAAGACAAATGAATTTATTTGTAAAATATATACATTGTTGTTGTGTTTTAGACACTAAGTCATGTCTGACTCTTTGCTACCCCATGGACTGTAACCCACCAGGCTCCTCTGTCCATGGAATTTTCCAGGCCAGAATACTCGAGTGGGTTGCTATTTCCTTCTCCAGGGAATCTTCCCAACCCAGGTATTGAACCTGCATTTTCTGCTTTGGCAGTCAGATTCTTTACCACTGAAACATCAGGGAAGCCCAAAATATATGCTAACATTTAAAAAAATCACAGAATATTTGTTCATTCATCAAAAAATGTCATTCAACTTCAAAACTGAACTCATCATTTTGAATTGATGAGTAATGAGAACAAAACTATCAATTTTTAGCCAACTGAATTTTATAATTATTTTCCTCCCTTACTTGCATGGCATTTTCATTTTAGCCATAAACATATCTAAGGGGCATAAATTGAACTTGTTCAAACAAAATACCAAAGACAGTTTCACCCAGGCTTTTAGTTGAGGTTCACTTGGTTATGAGGAACAACAGACATTATGACGGTTTACTTAAGAATAGAAATAAAAGAATGTAGGCTGTTCATTGGAAGGAACTGGAATATCTCCCAGAATCCTAATAATAGCTACTACTTGCAGGGCATCCACTATGTTCCAGGCACCATTCTAAGCTCTTTATGTAATTACCTCATTTCATTTTCCCATGAGCTCTGCATGGTATCTACAGCTATTATATGCCTTTTACAGATCAATAAACAGTAGTACTAAGTTATATAATCTTCCCAAGGTCACAACTTGGTAAGTGACAGATCTAGAATTCAAACCCGGACAGCCTGACCCTCGGCCCTGTGCTTTTATCCCCTCTGCCATGCTGCATCCCAGATGCTCATGAATAGTGTATGTCCAGGCTGCAGGGACAGAATGTGCTTAAGTGCCTCCAGGGAGCTCATGTTGTTTCTAGGGTCCTGACATTAAAATGACTCAATCCGGCGACTGTCAGTTTCAAGTTCTTAGAAAATTTCAGGGTCGACAATTGTGGTATGAAGCCTTCCTGACAGAAGAGTTATTTACTGTAAACCAAAGAGCCACTCTAAGAATAATTTAATATATAAGGTGCAAAATATTAAGGATATGATCTATAGAGTCAGACACAGAGAAACAGTAATAAAGAGATAAGAGAAATTTTGTTTAATTTGTGTGACAATTTTTACTTTTATATATTGCTACATTAATTTTACATGTGAGAAAACCAAGGGCCGATAGAGTAATTCACACAAAAATCTAAAGACTTAATAAACAGCACAGTTGTGCTTTCTATACACATCTATTGGCACCAAATCCATGCTTTCTCTATTAGACTATAATCCTTCCTTTTTTGGTTGGCTAAAATTTGGTTCACAAGAAATAGAAAAAAGAGTGTAAAGATGGTATATGAAAATTTTAATAAATCCTCCTATGTGGTCTATAATGACAATACACAGAAAATACACAGTAAATTCAGGACTTCCCTCATATTGTCTAAACATTTCAAAAGACTCTTCAAATACAAAATTATGTAATTTTAAAGCTCCCTATTTGCTTGTCTAAAGTCTCATCAATAGCCCTAGAGCCAGCTAATAAAGAAGTTAAGGACTGAATCAAGAAAGATATTATGAAAAAGGAAATGAAACAAACAGATAATGGGAAATGCTCAAGAGACCATGTAACACATACTGTTCATTAAATTGTATTTCTACTCTAGATACTGAAATGACAGGCTATCACTGCTGAATTGACTATAGAAAAAATTTATTAATTCCTTTGAAATAGCATATCTGTTTGTAAGAAACTTGTTTTAATAAGAGACGGAGGGAATTAATCACCTTTCTCCTTCTCCAAGTATTAAAGCAACTGAAAACAGACATGAGAAAAACTACCAGCTGTATTACCAGTAAAACTGACTTACATAGTAGATGGGTCCTGATATGCAAAATGGCATCTCTACTTCTGCCATTTCACTTGAAATTATTTATCCAGTTTTCAGCAGTTGCTGGGCATTTGCATGTCCCCAGTCACTTCTACTTCCTTTACCAAAAAAACAAAGAAGAAAACAAAAGAAAAGTTTATACACGGAGCTTACAAGAGAGAACAAAGCAGAGGCTCACTCATGACAACGATACTTGGCGTTTCTCACTAATAATGTTAGCAAGAGCTACCTCCTCCTGGAGATACACATTAAGGAAGGAGCAAGATGGCTGGAATATTTCTTGTCACTGGTTCTAAGTGAAGAGGAACTATTCTATGTCCCACACAGAGATGATTCCGTAATTTTCCTGCTTATTTATCCACCAATCCATTCATCCACCCATTCATTTATCCATGAATCTATGTGTTTATGAATCTATGAATCTCTCTCTTCTCTTTCTCTATTATGCAAAGTCTCAAGGCCGAAAATAGTGCATAGATATTTTTAAGGATCAAACCTAATCTTCTGATGTAAAACTATTATAACCAAATATTAAAAATACTAACTAGAAATATATGTGTGGAGAGAAATATATGTGAACATTTAAGGCTGTATTTCAGAGACTTCAAGCCTCCATTTGTTGAATATAAATCTATGCTGTAGTCATTCAGAGAAGGTGCAAATTATTTTAGGTATTATGTCTTCCAAATATTTAGTGATTTGCAAATTTCATTTAGAAGTGAAAATAGTCTACCCCAGGAAGAATGGAAGTACATGATAGAATAATTATTATGTAATTAACCTCTCTAGGACCCCTGACTCATTTCAAACAAATATTTTCAATATCACACTAATAAATAAGCACAGCTTCACAAATTAAAAAATATGTGACGTATCAGTTAGACGGGGTAGATGCTCTGACAGATATACGTTCATCTGTGGAACAGAGAAGATGCTATAAGCATTTGAAGCTTCATTTTCAAAAACAAGGCTGGGAGTCTGCTTAACTCCTAACTGTTCTTTGCCTAGTCACTTAATTGTGTCCAACTTTGCGACCCCATGGACTGCAGCCCACCAGGCTCCTCTGTCCATGGGGCCAAGCAAGAATACTGGAGTGGGTTGTCATGCCCTCCTCCAGGGGATCTTCCCAATACAGGGATCAAACCCAGGTTTCCCGCATTGCAGATGGATTCTTTACCATCTGAGCCACAGGGAAGCCCATGAATACTGGAGTGGGTAGTCTACCCCTTCTCCAGGGGATTATCCCAATCCAGGAATCGAACTGGGGTCTCCTACAAGGCAAGCAAATTCTTTACCAACTGAGCTACCAGGGAAGCCCCTAACTCATAACTAACATCTCAGAATTCACCTTAAACTGGGCATGTGTGAATGAATGGGGAAACGCTTAGAAAGAGATGTTTAGACTTATCTTGTTGCTATTGCTGCTTAGGATATAGTAAATTCTCCTTCTGTGGTAATTCTCTTTTTATTTATCTCCCTCTCAGAACTTCCTCCTGTTAGGAATTGAAGGGTGAAGTTTGTGGGTTTTTTTTTTTTTTTGAATCATATAACATTAAAGAATTTTTTTCCCCTAGACTTCCAGAAACCTTTCATAAAATTGCAGGGGAAAAGTCTCACTTTCTTGCTCCTCAGTGAACAAACAGCAGAAAGATTATATTCACTTATTATTTCAATCAAAATTTTATTGAACATTCCCCTATGTTATAGCATAGCTGTATTCCATGTTGTTTCTGAGAAGTATGGTCAGGAATTCACCACCCACAGCATCACAATCTGAGCAGAAAAAGCTAATATTTTGTGTAAGCTTGAATAACCTCTGGAAATCGGCTGTACAACATTGTGCCAATAGCTTAAAATGCCATATTGTTCACTTAAAAATTTGTTTAAGATGATCCTCAAGTTAAGAGTTCTTACTAAGTAAAAAAAAAAAAAAAAAAAAATATATATATATATATATGAAATTCTGTTCATTAATTCCTCTAATATGGTGCTCCTTATCCAAGGATGGATTTTAGATTTAAGAAACTTTTATGAAAGTACAGAATACACATACCTAGGTTCAATACCTGGGAACCCCATAGAACAGTTATGTCTAATTTGATAAAAGCTATCCAGTGTAGCTATCATGCTAACCTTTGGTTGGGAGCTATTTTTCTAGAAAGCATGAAATTTATAAAGTCCAGAGAGAAGAATGTAAATAAATATTACATTTATTGCAGCTATCTTTCTTCCCTGTGCCCCCTTATCACAGAGCATGCACTTGAACTGATTATGTGTCAGAGTTTCACTTTCTTTGAGTAAACTCTCTTATGTCTTGCTTCTTTGCTTAACATCAGACTCCTGTCCTCTGCCTCCAGTTAGATTCACTTTTCAACATCATTTTGAGAGTACATGTTGTTCTTTCCTGCTGAGCATTCTAAAAGGAGAGCATTTTTTAACAAACAAATCTTTCAAAGAGTATTTTCTAAGCCTGAAACCGGTGTGCTCCCAGCTGCCCCCATCTGCTGCTGTTCCCTGGATAGAACGACCTCTGTCACTTCACAGTGAGTTCCATATGCCCAGAGGGCACTTGATCTCCACCCCATTCCCTGAGATTGCAAAATAGAACCCATGATTCCTTCCTTAAGTGTTTGTCAAAAGAGTGCCATCTGGGGTCGAATCCTTCATTTTGCCACACTTTCTCTCTCACTGCAGCATGGTTAGCCTCCGTGCCTCCATCTACCAAATGCCACTACTCAATGTAAAATCCAGAATGTCTCCACCTATTTTTAAAGCCAGTCAGCAGAGCGTTCGTGCGTGCTCAGTTGTGTCTGAGTCTGCATTCCTCTGGACTATAGCCCACCAGGCTCCTCTGTCCATGGGATTTCCTAGGCAAGAATACGGGAGTGGGTTGCCATTTCCTTCTCCAGAGGATCTTCCTGATACAGGGATCGAATCCATGTTTTCTGCATTGGCAGGTGGATTCTTTACCAGTGAGAAGCCAAGTGAGCAGAGCAGCATCACTCAAATTCAGAACCACTGTTCATGAATCTAAAGGACTTAGAAGTCCCCTAAAGTTCTCGTAACATCTCCCTAAAGAGGACAAGAGACACTCATTTGAATTAGCTTCTAGAAAAGTCCTGGGTACTATTAGGTACTTTTGATACATGAATTCCATTAAAAACATAAGATACATGCAAGGATAAACATTTCTCAATATGCTTTCTCCTTGAACAGTAAGAACTTTCAAAAATAATTTGTTTTAGGTACAAATCTTCATTATACAGTAATAAAAAAATATGTAGGCTCATGTAGGCTGAACGAAATATTTCTTAAACTGGAAAAATTGTAAAATAGAAATTAGAAGGAAAAAACCACCAAAATAGGTAAAAATAACCTATTTTCAAACCCTTTTTAAAAAGCAAGGAAACAACATTTTAAAAAGTAGGAACTTGTGGTCTTAGTGTATATATTACATTCATTATGCTTTCAAAGCTTTGCCTGGGTTATCACAGCTTCGCTTCAATTATTTAATTTCTGTGTTTTAATAGCAATGTGCAGCTACTGAAACAGAATATAATTAAGTGACTAGTACAGGCCTCTGAATGGGCTGTGTCCCAGAGGGCAATTCAGAATGGGTGACTGTTTATTTATCTTAAGAGGAAAAGACAACACCATGCTGAGATTATATACATTCCATGAGAAAGAGACAATTTTGGATTATTTCAAGTCCTCCTGGTATCATCTTGAAGTGCCAGGAAAAGAACTTTGAATGAAACTTGCGATGTGTTCACATGCTCAATCATGTCCAATTCTTTGCGACCCCATGGACTGTAGCCCACCAGGCTCGTAAGGACAAACATACTGGAGCTGGTTGTCATTTCCTCTTCCAGGGGGTCTTCTTGACCCAAGGTTCCAACCCATGTCTCTTATATCTCCTGCACTGGCAGGCAGATTGTTTACCAATAGTGCCTCCTGGGAAGCCCCTAAATGAAAACTGGGCAGTCTTTTATTTCTGGTTCTCACACCTTGATAAATCATTGAACTTCTCTGCAATTGCTCTAATACAGTGTTTCTCCTTCTCTCTCTCTCTCTTTTTTCATTATTATCTCCACCCAACTAAGGAGCATTTAAAATTTTCTCTAGGTTCCTTCTCCAACCAGCTTACTCAGATTCAATGGGCAAGTACATTCTCATTGAAATTAAAGAAATTCCATAGGAGTTTTAAATTTGTACCCTTGGTTCAAATACACTATATCCTAAGACAGTGAAACTTCCTTATGTCTCAGAGTCACCTGGAAGCTTTGATAGATAGGAAATTTCTGGGCACCATCCAGAGTTTCTGATTTTATAATATGGAGTGGGGTTCAAAAATTTGCATTCCTAATCATTTCCCATGTGATGTTTATATTGCTTGTCCAAGGACTACACCTGTCCTAAAATTCAAGTTTTAAGAACTTGTAATGCTTCTTAAAAGATGCAGCCCTTGGCAGCCTGTTAGAAAGATATTTTCTGGGAGATTGTTGAAATGCAGTCATGGACCTGCCTCAGACTCACTAAATTAGCCATCCCACTTTTTAAAAAAAATGTGTTTATTTTCACTTGAAGGATATAACATCTACTTTTTAATAAGATCCCCAAGTGACTCAGGTGCACATCATGACTGAAGAAGAACTGGTCTAAGGTTTCTTGAAATTTCTACGATTTGAATTTTGACAATGAGCTATCAAGCTTGCTAAACACCAGCATACATTTTATCAGTATACTACAAAAGAGCAATTAGCTTTTATGTTTTATTTCCTTAAAATCAAATTTAACTTGTATTAAAATATAATAAAATATTTTAATCCTTTCACTTTTCTTTTGCCTCTCCATTATTTCCTGATCTGATATTTTGACATAATTTAATTTTATCTTGAAGTCCTTAAAAACTGCTTCTTCCACAACATGGCTTTTGGCACACACACGAGGTTCTGCTTTAATGACTCATTCATTCACGTTGTTCCTGCTGTGCCTTGGAGTGCATTTATACGTTGTGTTGGTGCTTTTATCATTTCTCTGTCTACTTCCTGCTGGGGTGTTCAGGGAGATGAGCTCATAAAATTAGTGTATATATAAGATATTACTAAGAAGCTCTCCTATAGCAAATATTTCATAACATTTAGCAACAATGAGTTCTCTTTCTTCTGCCTTCTACCTCCTTCCAGAACTAAGAACATAATTGTCTAAATTTCCCTAAAAATAGGTGTGTATAACATTATGTAAAATATCACGTTTCTTATTTTATCTACTAGTTTTCACTGTTGGCTGATTTCCTAGAGCACTTATTGTAACTTTGGCGGTAGATGCAGGAGATGGGTTCAAGCAGTGTGTTGGGAAGATCCCCTGGAGAAGGGAATGACAACCCACTCCGGCATTCTTATCTGGAGGATCCCACGGACAGAGGAGCCTGGCAGGCTACAATTCACAGCATCACTCAGAGTTGGACAAGACTGGAGTGACTTAGCATACAGCATACATTGGTGGAATTAAACTCTCACAAAGTAAATGTAATACACAGTAGTTTAACAGGTTTGTAGTCAAGACTCCTGTGCTTTGTCCGGCAGTCTCAGCTTCAAGTCTCGTTTTTAAATGTTACCTCTCCTGCAGAGCTGGACCAGGGAGAGTGAGGAATTGGCACAGCCTGGAGAGCAAGCGCCTCCTTAAAGTCCACGTTCTAGATTCCTCACTCATCTCCCCCTTATCCCACCCTGAAGTTCTGTATCAGTTATCTGTCGCTGTGTCACAAATTACCCTCAATCCTAATGGTTTAAGACAAGCAATATTTCTCATTGCACAGTTTCTGTGGCTCAGGAGTCCAGGTACAGCGTAGCTGGCACTTGCATCTCAAAGTCCCGCATCACGTTGACATCAAGGTGTCAGCCAGGAGCTGCAATTATCTCCCAGCTGGACTGGGAGACATGGCCTCCAGACTCACTCACATGGTATTCATTCAGGCTTCATGGGTTGAAGGGCTGAGGGTTTCAGCTCCTTGCTAACTGTCAGTAGGAGGCCTCCCTCAGTTCCTTGCCATATGGGATTCTCTATACAGTAGCTTACAACACAGTAGCTTGCTTCTTCAGTGAGCAAGCAAGTAGAAGTAGAAAGAGGGAGAGCAAGCAAGAGAGAAATCACAGCCTTGTATGACACAGTATTGACAGTGACATCATGTCACTTTTGTTATGCTCTACTAGAAGCAAGGCAGGAGGTCCAGAACCACAAAAGGAAGGGACTGCCAAAAATGTGAACATCAAGGATCACTGGAGTCATCTCAGAAGTCTCCTTACCTCTCTCTCACTCATGCTCCTTAGAAAGTGATCTCTTGATCTCTTTCTTCTGGTACTTCACATCTTCCTCCTTCCTCACCTCCCATCTCTCTTCCTCCTTTTGCTTCTTCTTCTGATCCAACATATATCATCATGTTCTGCAAAATGGGGAAAAAAATGCTTACTGGTAAATGGATTGCAGTTTCATCATTTTGTTATTTATTTGAAAGATATTACGTTCTCTAATATGGTCAATGAAATGAGAAAGCAGGCCTTGTCATCTGGGAGCTGATTTGGTGATACCAGCTAGGCCCTAGTATTGCTGGAGATGGCCCAGGACTCAGAACCAGCACAATGTTCTTCTGTTGAACATAAAAATTTCACAGGACATCATTAGATAAGGACATCCAATGACTCGAATAGAACAAGAGTAAAAAGACCATTGTTCAAACTATAAAAATGACCAAATATCCCTCTATTCTGTTTGATTATAAGCTACTGCTGCATTTTTACCAATTACAGCTTTAGCCATGCTTCAACTTGTCATTTTCTAAATAAAAGTTTTTATGATAGCCAATCATAGAATTACCTTAATTTCCTTACAGCATCCAACCCAGTATAAATCTTCAATTAAAGTCTCCTCAAAATCACCTAGCCTAAGCCCAGGTCATATAATAGTTCAGTTCAGTCACTCAGTTGTGCCCGACTCTTTGTGACCCTGTGAACTGCAGCACAGCAGGCTTCCCAATCCTTCACCAACTCCCGGAGTTTGCTCAAACTCATGTCCATCGAGTCGGTGATGCCATCCAATCATCTCATCCTCCGTCATTCCCGTCTCCTCCTGCCTTCAATCTTTCCCAGCAGCAGGGTCTTTTCTAATGAGTCAGTTCTTTGCATCAGGTGGTCAAAGTATTGGAGTTTCTGCTTCAGCATCAGTCCTTCCAATGAATATTCAGGACTGATTTTCTTTAGGATTGACTGGATCTCCTTGCAGTCTAAGGGACTCTCAAGAGTCTTCTCCAACACCACAGTTCAAAAGCATCAATTCCTTGGCACTCAGTTTTCTTTATAGTCCAACTCTCACATCCATACATGACCACTGGAAAAACCATAGCTTTGACTAGACAAACCTTTGTTGGTAAAGTAATGTCTCTGCTTTTTAATATGCTATCTAGGTTTGTCATTGCTTTTCTTCCAAGGAGCAAGCGTCTTTTAATTTCATGGCTGCAGTCACCATTTGCAGTGATTTTGGAGCCCCCCAAAATAAAGTCTCTCACTTTTTCCATTGTCTCCCCATCTATTTGCCATGAAGTGATGAGACAGGATGCCATGATCTTAGTTTTCTGAATTTTGAGTTTTAAGGCAACTTTTTCAATCTCCTCTTTCACTTTCATCAAGAAGCACTTAAGTTCTTCACTTTAATAAAAGTCCTATAATAAATTCTTTCTAATATATTCTTACAGGAAACTCCAGTTTTCCATGGTGTGCTTTTATTCTTAGGTGACCAAATCAATAAATTAATTTTCTTTGACTATAGGTGATTCTGGATCTGTAGAATCCAGAGACCATACTGGCTATAGAGCATTGGTTATTCTAATCATCCATCTTAAAAATGATATAAATTAATCAATATATACCACTTGGGAAGAATTTATTTGCTCTTATATAACAGTATTTGTTTCTTTTATCAATTTTTTCAAAATAAAGATGAGAACAAAATTAAAATGACAGTCTTACTTATTTGCTGTAAAATTCACAAAGAAATCTTTGATTATGGGTCATATGGTTCTGAACAGCCATTAAGTCAAGACTAAATCTATAGGGAAGGAACTAGCTTCATTCTTCTTTGAGATCTTAATCCTCCAACCTGCTCCTTCACCCAAACACACATATATAATACTGAGCATAGGGCTGATTGCCTGGCAAGAACTGAAATTCATTTCCCTAGGAGGTCAACACAATGTTATTGTCACTGAAAGTGTGGCCTGTCTTCTCCAAAAGCACTCTGCCTATGTGATAGTCTCTGACTGTGCAGGAAATAGTTACTCTGGAGTGTCATTTCCCTGAGCCTTACGTCTACCTGTGGTAGAAAGTTTAGCACCAGCAGAAGCAGGTTACCGGCCTTGTATTTTCAACATATTGTTGGATATGAAATTTTCATAAAAATCTAAGTGCTCTTCAGCTAAATTCCATATCTATAATCAGATTTCTCTGAACTTTAGGTCAGTCATACAGAAAGGAAGAAAAGTTGGAGTTAAAAAAAAACACACTAGTGTTAGGCAGCCTGTTTTTATTAATGTTGGATTGGATATAAATTGACTTCACTATAGTCAGGCATATAAATAGTTAAAGGAAAGCATAACAATGCCATTGCTTAAGGCATTTATTTATTAATTTTCAGTTTCATTAAGTTGTATTAGACTTTTTTAAAAAACCATGTTGTTTTAGAATTCTAGGCATTTGTCTTTATAACAGAGGAGAATTGAATCTATAATTCAATCATTTTAAGCTCATCAGTCATTATAAATTTTTAATTAAATTTACCTACTCTTTCAAATGTTAAATTTCTTAAATTGCAATGGGAATAAGTTTACATCTGCTAAATATCCCTTGTACTTTCCTTTCTTATTTGAAACAAAGTAGATGGTTAAGGAAAAAAAAACCTATAGAAAGTGGAAAGGAAGAAAAGAAAAACATATGTTCAGTATACAACAGCAAACATGTCCTATGAAGAGCCAATAGTGATGTTCTATAGATAAATTAAACTTTTTGGTGGGGTGAGGAGTGGGAGTACCATGCTTGCTTTTCATTTTGTTTTTGCTTTTAAAATCCAACCATGACTTTATCTTTCCTGGACTATATTAGCAGAAGATTATAGCACCAATGAAAACAACAAAAGAGAATGATCAAAAATGTTAGCCATTTTATTCTGGGACACATGGTAGATGGTGGAAGCAAAAGCAGATTAAATCTATTCACTAGACTTTAAGAATGATTTCCAAAATGTTCCAATCAAAAGTAAGCATGTATCCACAGGTTAGAATTTGAAAATGGAAGAAAATCAAAAGATCCCTAAAACATAAATCTAATTAGATGTTAGCAAATGATGCCAATGAAGGGGAAAATGTGGATGTGATATCTTGAAAGTCATCAATAAGACAGTTCTAGCAGGCCCATGTTTAATAGGAGTAAGTAGAAAAAGTAGATGGAGAAAAAGGCACATAATGTAGGATGAATATAGGAGAGACACAGATGTCTCAGAATAGTTTCTAGAAATAGAAATCCTAGAATAACCCAAGCTTGTGAAAAAAGGTAAAGGCAAAAGAATGGTATTTTTTTCCTTATGCTTGGAGGAATGAAAAAGGAAGGGGTATAGCCATTGCTTAGTACAGATGATATCACACACTGGATGACAAAATGAGAAACTTCAAATTTTGTTTTTATCATCTTCTTTATTTATCCTTAAATAGATGATTTTCAGATCAAAAAGTTCAGAATGAACTTTGGAGTAAGAAAAAAGTTTCTGAAAATAAGTAGTTTGTACCAGGAGCTCCTGATATTCCTACAGTTGGTGACAAATCCTAAAAAGTCTTTGAAAATGTATTTTATCATTTCATGTGGTACCTTGTATTTAAGATATTTTCTTAGTAATTTAATTCTGGTTGTTTTATTATTCAAAGCAAAAATCTCTATGTTGCATAACTATATTTCAGTGCTTAGTTGCATATATTTTTGTCTCTACTTGTGAATAGGTAATTTATCAATTTAAGGTTATTGCTTGGCTTATGACATCAGTTTTCTTGTTTTGTGTCTGAAATACCATTTGTTATTCCATCTTTTTTTTTTTTTGTAAATGGTAATCACCTAGTCAATCTACTTTAGGCTTCACATAGATCAATTTTATGAGCCAGTATAATTCACATACACCTTCTCTTAAACAAATACTCTAGAAGTGAAATATCATGTCTGGGATTTAATATAGAATAATCTTTCAGTAGACTGAATTAAATTTACTTCTGCTACAGCTTTGGTTCCTATGTATAAACTGAAATTGGAATATTATGCATCAAAATATGTTTCATCAGCTCCATTCCATGCAACAGAGAGAAACTGTGATCCAAAGACCTTGCCACAGTTTCTTCTTTGAAACTATCTTGACTAGTAGGGAGGAAAGCATGGAAATGAAATTAGGGCTACAAGACACAGAGGATGGTTGATTATCTACAGAGTTGATGGGCTGGGTAGGAAAGGTGTGTAGCCTGAAATGATGAATAAGGAGGGACTATAATCGGGGTCCTCAGACAATTGAGCAATGTTTGCAGAGATTCCACGGCTGAGCAGGTTAACGGAGAAGCCTGCTACTGGGAGGCATTGCCAGAAAAGGAAGGAAGTCAACTGAAGATGTGAGGAGGGAGCCCAGGGGAAAGTCTCATGAGGTGGCTCGACTAAGCGGAGCTTTTGATAGATCCATAATGAAAGCACACATGGCTCCAAACTCAGCTCAGATGATTTTCTAAAAGGAGACACAGACGAGAAATGAGATGTACAATTTTCTGTATGTGAAGATGAGGGAATTCCAGGATGGTCATTATTTTTGCATCAAAAACAAAAATAAGTGAGCAATGTTCAGCAACCTGCCAAACAGGCCTGCAAGAGTTAAACAAGTGCGGTTATTCTTTAGCTGTTACTTTGGGGAATACACAGCAGGCTAGCACCTTGAGAACTGTGCCCTTTCTCCTGGGGAGTTGGGAGCGGTTTTATATCCTCATGAAGGTCTTGTAGATTTTTTTTTTTTTTTCTGTAAGTTTACAGTCAAAAGCTGGCCTCAGGTGGCTCAGCAGCCCAGTCCTTCAAGTTATTGACCATGAGCTTCTTCCTTTTGAGATGCAAAATCCTACAAGGGAGTGTAGGGGGAGAAGGATGCTAGGTGCAGAGTATAATTTATATGGCATCAGAGTGCAATTAGCTTTGTGAAGGACAAGTCCAGTTACAAGTGTTTGTTAGTATAACCAAGACTGTTTAACTCTTACAGGCCTGTTTGGCTGGCATATGCCAAAGGCCGTTCACTCATTCTTGCTTTTGCTGCAACATTATTAAAGCCACCTTGTGTTAACTAGACTTCCGCCTGTGCATGGAGGCCTTTTTGAAGTCAGGGACTGAGTCTTTATCACTCCACGACATAGTGTTTCACATAAAATGGGTATCAAATATGTGTGGGATTGAATCATTTTCTTATGAAGATTGATGATTTATAAATTTATAAATTGATAATTTATATCATTACATAAATTGTGTGGGATGGAATCTTAAATCTACTTTGGTAAGGATGGAAACTTTTGGAAATACAGAAATATTCAAAGAAGAAAAAGAAAGTAACATTTTTCTTTCCTTTCCATGTAATCTTAGCTAAATTTTCAGTGCCATTCTTAGTCTTTTTCTGTGCACTCATATAATTGTGGTGCTGATGAAGACTCCTGAGAGTCTTCTGGACAGCAAAGAGATCAAACCAGCCAATCCTAAAGGAAACAGGCCCTGAATATTCATTGGAAGGACTGATGCTGAAGCTGAAGCTCCAATACTTTGGCCACCTGATGCAAAGAGCTGATGCACTGGAAACGACTTTGATGCTAGGAAAGAATGAAGGCAAAAGGAGAAGGGGACAGCAGAGGATAAGACGGCTCAATAGCATTACCGATGCAATGGACAAAATTTGAGTAAACTCCAGGAGATAGTGAAGGAGAGAGGAGCCTGGCATGCTGCAGTCCATGGGGTCACGAAAAGTTGGACATGACTTAGCAACTGAACAAGAACATACAAATTTACATTTTTTCTTTTTTTTTTTACAGTTTGGGGAATTATAGAAAACTGCAAGCATTTTTTCAGTAAATATTTTCTGAACATTTATTAGCCATTTAGTCTTCCACTAAGGCAAGAATTTAATACTATTCCCTACATACTAGTTTACAAAATAATAATAATGGCAGCTATGTTATAAGTGGCAGTTGCAGTAGTAAAAGGAACAATTGTAGGAATAATAGCAGAAGTTGGCAACAAGTCCAAGTATATTATTGATATGTACCTACAGTGGACAGAGCAAATTTTTTAAAAGTACTTTTTATAGATTATCTTATTTAAGCCTCTAAATGGTGTTATACTATATGCATTACATATCATCCATTCTACAGATGAGAAAAGAGACTTTTAGAGGTCAAATAACTTAAAGCTTAGATGTGTATGTAAACCACATAATACTAGAGAGAGAATAAGGATAAAAGAGAGGGAATAAAAGAGGAGAGCAGGAAAATTAACTGCTTTACTAATAGTACAAAGAAGAATTTGATCAAAGAATAGTATACATTTTATCGTACTCTGAGTTTTCATCCTTAAAGTAACTCTCTTTTTTTCATTTTTAGGAATGAAAACTTCTGCCAAATTTTTTAACCTTTTCATTTTTAACATGCCATTTAAGGCACACAGCAATTTTCATATTAAAGGTAAGATGCATGACAACTAAGACAATAACTAGAAATCAACTAGGTAACTTAAGTCTTAAAGTTTCTGAAATATAAATGGTGAAGGACAAAAATTGCAGGACATATTAAGCCCTCGAGGGGCATCCACCAATAATGGAATAGAGCTACCTTATGAAAAAGAGTAGGAACAGAAAACTATTTGTAAGGCATTTATGATATAAAGTTTATAGTATAAGCTTTTTATACCATTTTATAAAAATGGTACAAAAATAGAAGCAATAAGAAGTGGTAATGGCATTCATTTCTACATTTATTTTTGTCTCTCTTTCTAAAAAAAGTTATCAATTATTTTGGATATCTTTTTAGCTCTTGTTATTTATTGTCCATATAAAAGTTAAATTAAAATGTATCTTATTTACTTCCAATCTAGGAAACCTTTCTGCTACTCTTAGAATATATTAGTTGTATCTTTCCAGAATATGTTAATTAAAATTTGACATAACAGTTTTGTCATATATTTAATTATAAACAATAACACAAATTTGCCTGACCTCTCACAATGCTGAGAAAATGTTAGTCTTCTAATAGAACTACACTCTAAATTGACCTTTTCCTTAGTTTAAACAAATATCCTTTGTTTAAACAAATATCCTTTGTTTAAAAATGCATTGAATGTATTCATTTACTTCCTCTAGCATAAATTTTAAAGAAATGAAATTATGTTATTTAGAAACTGTTTCCCAGGGAAATCATTGGCTTTCATAAAATAAAGTTTTAAAATTTCATAATAATATAAATGTAAAGCAGAAAATATTCAAGTTAAATTTAACAAATACTTGTCAAGCATCTACTGTGTGCTAGGTACTCTTCCAGGCTTTGGAGCTACTTCAGTAAGTTTTGGGAAAAGGATCTACAGGAGTTTCTGTTGGATTAAACATAGTGGGAGAAGGAAAGAGAAATCAAATCCAGCTCCTAAGCTTTGCTTGAAAGGTGGATGAATGCTCCTGTTCATTTATAAGATGGTGAAATCTCAAAGAAAAATTTGTGGATAAAATCAATAATTATAACTTAGATGCATTGTTTCTGGATGCCTGTTACATACAAACAGACATATCTAGTATGTGATTGTGTCTTATAGTCATAAATTTAGGGAAAATGTCAAGGCTAGAGAAATTAACTTGAGAGTTCTTAGTATTAGATTGCATCTGAAGTCATGGCACTGGACAGAATTGTCTAAGAAGATAATATAGAGAACAACCAGGAGAAAACTTATTATTCAGCCCTAGATCAGGCCAATATTCAGAGGTCAAACAAAGGAAGGAACTCAACAAATGACCTTTAAATGCAGTGGCCACAGAGAGGGGAAGAAAACCAGGAGAATGTCATTTCATGGGAATGAAGAGAAGAAAATATGTTAGAAGGACCAGTTGGCTAACTGTAAACATTACTAAGACTAAGAAATGCAACGCTATTTGTTTCTTCCATGCATTGTGTCTTTTCTAACTCAAGTGCATACACATACATATATACATGACAATTGTATATTAGAAAAGCAGAAAATAATTAGTCATAGGATTTTCTCAAGACAAAAGAAAAAAATTAATGGGGATTATATTTCAAAGCAGTGCTTTGAGCATAGAAGGCATTTATTCAATAAATGTCAAATTCAAAGCAGTGCTTTGAGCATAGAAGGCATTTATTCAATAAATATCAAATCTGAATCTAAAAGTTATAATAAAAAAGTCTTGGTTACTAATTAGAAAGACTCAGGTTTTATCACTAGCTGTAACTAGCTACCTACTAGCCTAAGAAAAATATTTTCCATCAGTTGTTTTTTTTTTAAGCTAAGGAGTTCAATTAAATTATTTTGAGTTTCCATCTAAGTTTAACATTCTCTCTGCAATAGTCTTTTAACCTAGAAAATGAAAATAGATCTGATCTAAGATAATATGAATAATATAGGATTCATGTTCTGTTCTAGTTGTTGTTCAGTCATTTGGTCATGTCTGACTCTTTCCGACCCCATGGACTGCAGCATGTCAAGGCCTCCTAGGCCTTCACTATCTCCTGGACTTTGCTCAGAATCATGTCCATTGAGTCAGTGATGCCATCCAACCATCTCATGTTCTGTTGGTCCCTTCTCCTCCTGCCTTCAATCTTTCCCAACATCTGGGTCTTTATCAATGAGCCAGCTCTTCACATCAGTGAGCAAAGGACTGGAGCTTCAGTTTCAGCATCAGTCCTTTCAATGAATATTCAGGGTTGATTTCTTTAGGATTGACTGGTCTGATCTGTTTGTGTCCAAGGGACTCTCAAGAGTCTTCTCCAGCACCACAATTCAAAAGTATCAATTCTTTGGCACTCAGCCTTTTTTTATGGTCCAACTCTCACATCCACACATGACTACTGGAAAAACCAGAGCTTTGACTATATGGAAATTTGTCAGCAAAGTAATGTCTTTGCTTTTTAAAATACTGTCTAGATTTGTCATAGCTTTCCTCCCAAGGAGCAAATGTCTTTTAATATCATGACTGCAGTCACCATCCACAATGATTTTGGAGCCCAAAAAAAGAAAATCTGTCACTGCTTCTACTTTTTCTCCTTCTATTTGCATGAGGTAATGGGATCAAATGCCATCATATTAGTTTTTTGAATGTTGACTTTTAAGTCAGCTTATTCCACTCTCCTTTTTCACATTCATGAAGAGGCTCTTTAGTGTCTCTTCACATTCTGCCATTAGTGTGGTGTCATTTGCATATCTGAGGTTGTTGATATTTCTCTCCCCATAATCTTGACTCCAGAGAAGGAAATGGCAACCCACTCCAGTGTTCTTGCCTGGAGAATCCCAGGGACGTGGGAGCCTGGTGGGCTGCCGTCTATGGGGTCACACAGAGTTGGATACTACTGAAGCGACTTAGCAGCAGCAGCAATCTTGACTCCAGATTGTGATTCATCCAGCCTGGCATTTCACATAATGTACTCTGCGTATAAGTAAAATAAACAAGGTGACAATATACAGTCTTTACCTTACCTACAGTCTACTCCTTTCCCAATTTTTAACTAGTCAGTTGTTCCATGTAAGATTTTAACTGTTACTTTTTGACCTGCATACAGGTTTCTCATGAGACAGGTAAGGCAGTTCTGGTATTCCCATCTCTGCGAGAATTTTCCACTTTGTTGTGATTCATACAGTCAAAGGCTTTTGCGTCGTCAATGAAGCAAAGGAAGATTTTTTTTTTTTTTTGGAATTCTTTTGCTGTTTCTATGATCCAACAGATGTTGGCAATTTGATCTCTGGTTCCTCTGCCTTTTCTAAAACCAGCTTGTACATCTGGAAGTTTTAGGTTCCCGTACTGTTGAAGCCTAGCTTGAAGGATTTGAGCATAACCTTACTAGCATGTGAAATGAATGCAATTGTCCAGTTGTTTTAACATTCTTTGACATTGCCTTTCTTTGGGATTAGAATGAAAACTGACCTTTTCCAGTCCTGAGGACACTGCTGACTTCCACAAATTTTCTGATATATTGAACATACCACCTTAACAGTGTCATCTTTTAGGATTTGAAATAGCTCAACTGGAATTCTGTTACCTCTCTAGCTTGGTGTGCAGTAATGCTTCCTCAGGCTCACTTCACTTCAAACCAGAGGATGTGTGGTTCTAGGTGAGTGACCACCACATTGTGGTTATCTAAGTCATTAAGACTTTTTTGTATGTGTATGTGTATGCTTGCCACCTCTTCTTAATTTCTTCTGCCTCTGTTAGATATATCCTTACTGTTTCTGTCCTTTATCATGCCCTTCTTTGTATGCAGTGTTCCCTTGTTATCTCCAATTTTCTTGAAGAGATCTTCTGTTGTTGTTTTTCAGTTGCCCTGTTGTGTCCAACTCTTCCTGACCAAATGAACCCAAGGTGCAGCACACCAGGCCTCTCTGTTTCTCACCATCTCCCAAAGTTTGCCCAAGTGCATGTCCATTGCATCAGTGATGCCATCCAGTTGTCTCATCCTCTGATGCCCTCCTCTCCTTCTGCCCTCAATCTTTCTCAGCATCAGGAATTGTCCAATGAGTCAGCTGTTCACATCAGATGGTCCAAACTCCTGGAGCTTCAACTTCAGCAGCAGTCCTTCCAATGAGTATTCAGGGTTGATTTCCCTTATGATTGACAGGTTTGATAGAATCCAAAAATATATTAAAAAGATCATACATCATGACCAAGTGGGCTTTATCCCAGGGATACAAGGATTCTTCAGCATTTGCAAATGTTTGCAAAATCAATGTGATACACCACATTAACAAATTGAAAGATAAAAACCATATGATTATCTCAATAGATGCAGAGCAAGCCTTTGACAAAATTCAACATCCATTTATGATAAAAACACTCCAGATAGCAGGCATAGAAGGAACATACCTCAACATAATAAAAGCCATATATGATAAACCCACAGCAAACATTATCCTCAATGGTGAAAAATTGAAAGCATTTCCCCTAAAGGCAGGAACAAGACAAGGGTGCCCACTCTCACCACTACTATTCAACATAATTTTGGAAGTTTTATCCACAGCAATCAGAGAAGAAAAAGGGATAAAAGGAATCCAGATTGAAAAAGAAGTAAAACTCTCACTGATTACAGATAACATGATCCTCTACAAAGAAAACCCTAAAGACTCCACCAGAAAATTACAAGTTAATCAATGAATATAGCAAAGTTGCAGGACATAAAATTAAAAATTTTTAAACACAGAAACCCCTTGCATTCCTATACACTAACAATGAGAAAACAGAAAGAGAAATTAAGGAAACAATTCCTTTCACCATTGCAAGGAAAAGAATAAAATACTTAGGAATAAGTCTACCTAAAGAAACAAAAGATCTGTATACAGAAAACTATAAAACACTGATGAAAGAAATCAAAGATGAGACAAATAGATGGAGAAATATACCATGTTCATGGATAGGAAGAATCAATATAATGAAAATGAGTATACTAACCAAAGCAGTCAATAGATTCAATGCAATCCCTATCAAGCTACCAACGGTATTTTTCACAGAACTAGAACAAATAATTTCACAATTTATATGGAAATACAAAAAACCTCAAATAGCCAAAGCAATCTCGAGAAAGAAGAATGGAACTGGAGGAATCAACCTGCCTGACTTCAGACTATACTACAAAAATACAGTCATCAAGATGGTATGGTAGTGGCATGAAGACAGAAAAATAGATCAATGGAACAAAATAGAAAGCCCAGAGATAAATCCATGCACCTATGGACAGCTTATTATTGACAAAGGAGGCAAGAATATACAATGGAGAAAAGATAATTTCTTTAACAAGTGGTGCTGGGAAAACTGGTCAGCCACTTGTAAAAGAATAAAACTAGAACACTTTCTAACACCATACACAAAAATAAACTCAAAATGGATTAAAGATTTAAATGTAAGACCAGAAACTATAAAACTCCTAGAGGAAAACATAAGCAAAACATTTCTGACATAAATCACAGCAGGATCCTCTATGACCCACCTCCCAGAGTAATGGAAATAAAAGCAAAAATAAACAAACGAGACCTAATTAAACTTAATAGCTTTTGCACAACAAAGGAAACTATAAGCAAGGTGAAAAGACAGCCTTCAGAATGGGAGAAAATAGTAGCAAATGAAGCAACTGACAAAGAATTAATCTCAAAAATATACAAGCAGCTCCTGCAGCTCAACTCCAGAAAAATAAACAACCCAATCAAAAAATAGGCCAAAGAACTAAACAAACGTTTCACCAAAGAATACATACAGATGGCTAACAAACACATGAAAAGATGCTCAATATCACTCATTATCAGAGAAATGCAAATCAAAACCACAATGAGGTACCATCTCACCCAGGTCAGAAAGGCTGCTATCCAAAATCTACAAACAATAAATGCTGGAGAGGGTGTGGAGAAAAGGGAACCCTCTTACACTGTTGGTGGGAATGCAAACTAGTACAGCCGCTATGGAGGACAGTGTGGAGATTCCATAAAAAACTGGAAATAGAACTGCCATATGACCCAGCAATCCCACTGCTGGACATACACACCAAGGAAACCAGAATTGAAAGAGACATGTGTACCCCACTGTTCCTTGCAGCACTGTTTACAATAGCCAGGACATGGAAGCAACCTAGATGCCCATCAGCAGACGAATGGATAAGGAAGCTGTGGTACATACACCATGGAATATTACTCGGCTATTAAAAAGAATTCATTTGAGTAAGTTCTAATGAAGTGGATGAAACTGGAGCCTATTACACAGCGTAAACTAAGTCAGAAAGAAAAACACCAATACAGTATATAAATGCATATATATGGAATTTAGAAAGATGGCAACCTATGTGATGACCCTATATGCGAGATAGCCAAAGAGACACAGATGTAAAGAACAAACTTTTGGACTCTGTGAAAGAAAGTGAGGGTGGGATGATTTGAGAGAACAGCACTGAAACATGTATATTATCATATGTGAAATAGAATCACCAGTCCAAGTTTGATGCATGAGACAGGGTGCTCAGGGTTGGTACACTGGAATGACCCTGAGGGATGGGGGGTGGAGAGAGGTAGGAGGGGGGTTCAGTATGGGGAACACATGTACACCCATGGCTGATTCATGTCAATATACAGCAAAAACCACTACAATATTGTAAAGTAATTAGCCTCCAATTAAAATAAATAAACTAAAAAATAATAATAAGAAGAAGTTGGGGGAAAAAACAGATTGACAGGTTAGATCTCCTTGCTGTTCAAGGGACTCTCAGGAGTCTTCTCAAGAACCACAGTTTGAAGACATCAATTTTTTGGCATTCTGCCTTCTTTATGGTCCAGATGTCACAACTATATGTGACCACTGGGAAGGCCATAGCCTTGACTATATGGACCTTTGTTGGCAGAGTAATGTCTCTGCTTTTCAAGATACTGCTAGGTTTCTCATTGCTTTCCTACTGAGTAGCAATCATCTTCTGATTTCATGACTGCAGTCACCATCCACAGTGATTTTAGAGCCCAAGAAGAGGAATCTGTCACTACTTCCTCACTACCCACCTCCCCCCGCCATCTGCCATGAAGTAATGGGGCCAGATGCCATGAGTTTTTTTAATATTTAAAGTCGGCTCTTTCACTCTCCTCCTTCACTCTCATCAAGAGGCTCTTTAGTTTCTCTTTGCTTTCTGCCATTAAAGTGGTATCATTCACATATCTGAGGTTGTTGATGTTTCTCCTGCCTATCTTGATTCTAGCTTGTAACTTATCCAGATCTTTAGTCTTTCCCATTCTATTGTTTTCCTCTATTTCTTTGCACTGTTCATTGAAGAAGACCTTTTTACCTCTCTTTACTATTCTTTGGAACTCTGAATTCAGCTGAGTATATCTTTCTAATATTGTTCTATGCTTTTAACAGGCTTACATCTCTGAAATATGTACATTTAATTCATTTAAGTTCAGAATTATAGTTCTCACAATAGAAAAAAATTACCTATATATAATTTCATATATATATATATATATATATATATATATATATATATATATAAAGATTCCCTGGAGGAGGGCATGGCAATCCACTCCAGTATTCTTGCCTGCAGAATCCCACGGACAGAAGAGCCTGGAGGGATAAAGTCTGACTCACAAAGAGTCAGACACTACTGAGTGACTAAATCAAATCACATCTTTGTATATCTTTGTATAAAGATATATATATATATATATATGTATATACACATACAAAAGATTTCTAAATGAAATGCTTGTGTAGTCTTACGTTAGATCAGTCTTATCACAAATCTTTCAAAAGGCAATATTTACAAGACAGTAAAAAATGTTAGAAAGCATCCAAATTTTTCACAAATGCATAGGAATGCTTAAACTGCAGTTTCTGATTTTGTTATGACTTATTGCAACAAAACTGAATAATGGCTTCTAAGGGAATGAGAGTGGAATAAGCTTGCATATATTTTATTAATACCATTTATACAGAGCACTCAAAATATTTTTTTTAGTCAATGGACTTTTTTAAACTGAGCTGAAACTTTCAGTTACATTTATTTATTTGTTGGCATATAATAAGCCATTTTCATTTTGTTAAATCAATATATATATTTAAGTATAACATTTAGTAATTAGTATTTAGATAGTTAAACCTTATAATTAAACTTGGTGTCATGGGGAGAAGATCATTGTTTCTTTATACTTAAGCATATTTTTAGGAACCTGAAAGAAGAAATCAGAAACCTCCTCAGAAAATTGGACTTTCAATTCAGGCCATGAAAAGGTGTTCCTACCAAAATTTTAGTACCAAAGAGCAAAAGGTCACCTCCCTCCCAAAACATAACTCTTGAGGAAACAATGACTAAAAATCATTATAAACTGAAATGACAAGATCAGATCTCAAATTTTATAGTTATTAGAATTATCAGAAATACAGATATTATAGTAAGTATGTTTAGTAGATGTGAACAAATAAGAAAGGGAGCATAAAAACTCAGGTTGTTTCTCGATTCCCATTTTAGCATAAGGTCTAATATCATTCTTAGACACAGGCAAGAGCAGGCCAAGGGTGCCAGTTGAGGAGCCGAGATGAGGGAGGTGAAGGCCAGATGTGAAGCACCTGACTATTTTCCGAGCCTGGAGTTGGGCAGCTGAGGCCTTGCTATGGATTCAGACAGAAGTGGTCCAATCAAGGTAAATTTTGTGAAAAGACCTAGAGGAGGTGAACACTGTGTGCTTCACAGGAGCAAGGCGTCATCTTCTCATCCTTCAGAGATACACTTGTCCTTTATATAATCCATATGGAATTCACTCCTGACAGCCAAGCCAACCTGCCTCACTAGAATCTCCCACCTGTACCCCATATACTGAAACATCGTACTTTTTCGGAGGAGCTCAGTAAATGTTTCATACCTAACGTGCAAAGCAGCCAAAGCACATTTTAAAACACTTGAAATCTTTCATAATATTTTTTCTAATAAAAAAGTATGAGTTTCTTCTTCAGCTGAAATAAAATTCTACATAATATTAAATGAGATCCACTAATGTCTTCAGTAATAGATTTTAGTATTTATCCTTATGGTCTTAAAGAAGGAAATTAAACACACTTCATATTCTCTGAATTCAGCCTTTATGAAGCATTGACATTTAATTCTTGCCCCAAATGGTGTGGAAAAGTCAGACATTTGGATGAGTTGGGGGCCATATAACCAAAGCTTTTTTGCATTACCAAACATTCAAAATATTTCTCTGGCCATAAAGTTGGCCTGAATACTTGAAGTTATATTACTCCAACAAATTTTGCCATGTCTTGTATGTTGTAAGTGATAAAACATAAAAAATGCATAATATTTATGTAACTTAAGATGTGGAAATTGAGTGGTTTAGATGTTCTTTCACAAGATCACAATCTTTTTAAAGATTTTTCTCAGTTTCAGGCGAAATGGCCAAAGATATTCGTCATTTCCCATTTTAATCCTGAGAAAGAAATGTTAATCCAAGTTTCCTTCTTCAGTGATGAAATTTTAGGGCAGTGTCCGGAATTCAGAGGTTATTAAAACATACAGTGGTAAAGAACACATCAGCCAATGCAGGAGACCTAAGAAATGTGGGTTTGATCCCTGGTTTGGGAAGATCCCCTGGAGGAGGGCATGGCAACCCACTCCAATATTATTGCCTGGAGAACTCCATGGACAGAGGAGCCTGGTGCGGTACAGCCCATGGGGTTGCAAAGCATCAGACATGACTGAAGTGACATAGCACGCACGCAACACATTACAAGACTGTTGGCTGGACTGTGCTGGAGAGTGCTTCCCCTCTTGTTAAATATGTTTGGAAAGCACTTTTGAGTGGAAGATCTTTGTGCACACAAAAGTATTTATTCAAATTAATAGGATCTGCTTATGATGGCTGTGGCAGTGCCAAAAGAAAGGCCAATAATAAAACAAAAATTTTCTCTTGCCACATTAATTCTTGTATTTGATATATTTCTCAGAGAAACAAACAAAAAAGACTGAGAGCAAGTATAAGAAAATGTTAACAGTTGCTAATTTAGCACAGAAGAGAATAAGAAGTGCTTTGTTTTTTGGTCATTATTCTCTGCATTTTCTATTTCTCAAGATAAATTTTTAAAAGCATTACACATTTGAAAGAAGAAAAGCTGGGCATGTGGGTATGGCTAAGTATCGAAAATTCACTATGATATCAGGAGAGTGCTATTGAGACAGAGGCAGAGATCTGAATGATGGAAAGAAATCATTCACAGTGGAAAAATGACTTCCCAGTGAAAATGAAAATTGTGCATTCTCAAGACTCTCCTACTCCTAGCAGCTGCCCAAGTCTGCTCAGAGGCCATGCCCTTGGATATCATTTGCAGAATTGTTTTAAATACAACCATCATTAGGGAACCAGTTCACAGAGGTGACAGCATAAGGGAAATCATCACTCCCTTCTCTCATGTCCTCAATCTCTTCAAATAAAAGAGGTCAGTTTCAGGTCCCTTTAATGGCAGCCTCACCATTTCATCAGATGTGAGCTGCATTCCTGAATGATGAGGGGAAAATAAAGCATCCATCTGCCAAATCTGATCCTGATATTTCCTCTAAGAAGTTTACTGTGTATGGTACCCGACTCCACAGACTGCCATGAATTTGATATAAACAAGGAACAGAATGGTTGTCTAAGGAAAACTTACATTAAGTGTCAGGCCAAGTATATTCTATGCATTTCCTTCTTCAGGAATTCTAGTGTCTTTTTTAAATGCTATGTTGATTTCCCCACATTTAATGAATGAAATTAATATATTCACACTTTTATTTTGTATCTACTAATACAGATTTGTGTTATAACAAAATCCAACTACATTTCACTTATTTCTCATTTTGGAGTTGAATTACTTGATTTGTAGTAACTGCTTCAATAAAATGATACTGGGCCACCTGTCAATTTTTTTCTGTTGCCTTCCAGAATTTTTTGGAGAGGAAATCTATCTGTAAGTTAGGCTTTCTTAGTCTTGATCAGCTGCTTGCTGACACTTGCTGCCAAAGGCCTTCTGCTCTCATAGACATAGAGGGCTGACAGATAATTCTTTTCAGCATACTAGCAGAAACATTGTAGATGTTCAAGGAAATTCAAAATATATACTTAACAATAATTGCTTATATTTTCTTGAGGTATTCATGATAAGAGTTCTAAGTAGGTAACTAGGTAAATGATAGCTAAATAGATAGGATAGTTACATAAATGGATGATAGGCAAATACATAGATTATAGATACATAATTATAGACATATAGATAAAAGAACTGATAGACATCTATCTAGAATAACAGAATGGAGCTCATCTATTACCTAAACATACTTGATTTACAAAATCTGGTTTACAATTTTGTTCTATGAAGACATCTGTTTCATAAAACAAGAAAGATGTGTACCAAACAGGCTTTCTGCTATAGCCACTCCTACATCTTCAGCAGGCAGCATTCCTACAGAGAACCAATACTTTATTTCATAAATAGCCTTTTAGAATATTAACAAGTTAGGACATGATGTTCCAACAAAGATAATAAACACTTTTATTCAACTCTGAAATTGTTCTGTAGAAGATGAAAAATAATATGACATTGTGTGAGCTGATAGAATTTAAGTCCAAAATGATACTGGGTTTATTCAGGAAGATATAACTTTATGAAAGACTTTTTTTTTTTTTTTTTTGCTAGGGGTATATAGTACTTTGAGTTGAAATACTGTAATACTCAGATAAATCTTTAAAACTTTAGAAATGTTCTCCTTTCCTCAGTGTTGAGTATAACAGATCTTAAAGTTCTTGTGCATTATATGCTGATTTTTGCATTTCTCTCTTCTAAACATTGTTTAATAAGATCACTGATTATATTCACTTCTTGCTCATTAATTCCTTAGCTTGTACTTTTGCTAATTGCTTTCAATGATGATGAAAGTGCTGAATGAGTTCCAAATAAATTTCCCACGTCCCAAGAAATGTCAGAAACATTAATAGGAGAGAATATTTCTTTCTGTATCAATCTCTCCATTGCAAAATTGAAAATGAATTTGGTGGTGAACTGGTGGGGAATACTGCACTATCTATGAAGCAAAATGGACTTTAATCAAGGAAACAGACCCTTCTTAATGTTGTAAATAGTTAATCACCTGTACTCTCTGGTGAGGTGCCATATAATATAAAAGGTTCTCGAGAGAAAAAATGTCAGGAATATGTTTTCTGTCAAATGGTATTACCCAGCAATGCCCTGGAGTAGGGTGTGTGATATTTTTGGCTAAACTTCTATTTTGGAGTTTTTTTCTTCCCAAAGCACATGATAGGAGACCTTGGGGAAGAAGTACTGGTCTCTAGTGGGACAGAGGGAAGAACAAAGATTTTCTCTGAGAGTTGAGGTTATTGTGAATAGAGACTTTTGGATGCTGTAATAGCCTGTGTCTTTCGACCAAAGAACATGTAGACCTGTTCCTTCCTATTGATTTTAGGGAAATGAGATCCAGCATGTGCTGGATGCAGTCCTCTTCAGAGGTGGAGGGCTAGACTGGATGAACTTTCAAGGTCCTTCCTGACTCTGATCAAATGCCATGACCTAAAACTTGGTGTCTAATTCTAAGATAAGAAATTAAACATTTATAGATAAGGTTTTAATCTAATCTTGTTTCCTTTCATATTTCATCCTCAGCAGTTGATCTGAAAAAGCTTAAAGCTTCTATTCAAAATTTTATGAATTCCTAGGCCCACCAGCTTGCTAATTGGATGGTCTATTACTACAAAGGAAGTGAGAAATGCCTGGCATAATTGTATAACGTTTGTTTTCTCTGCTCTGTGGGAATTCTCAGGGGTTTCATTAGCAGATGGTTACTGAAAGCAGGCATCATAGAGTCTAGATTGGTGAATATCCTTCTTCTTAATTATTCAGCAAGTATCCTGCACAAGTCAGATCTAAAACAGTCATTAAATTCAGAGCATCCTAGAGAATAAATTGCCTGATCTAGAATTAGTTTGTTTTTTGTTTTTTTTTTTCTTCAATAAAGTAGTGCTAGGGCAACCCACTCCAGTATTCTTGCCTGGAAAATTCCATGGACAGAGGAGCCTGGTGGGATACAGTCCATGGGGTCACAAAGAGTCGGACGTGACTGAACACATACACACAGACACACACACAGGGCTGTGTAACACTAATTCATTAAAGGCACTGACTGTTATTTACTTGCGAGCCATGATTAGTTTAGATTTATAGATTGGATCCTTTTCAAAAGCCATCTAGTCGCCTCTATCTATTTAGTGAATATCCTAAAAAGTTAAATTGAGGGTTATGTCCAAAAACCAACTTTCAGAGACAGATTCTTCTGCTAGGGATGAATGTGATGATTGATTAAATAAACAAAATAAAGCAACAAATATATGGTAATTATTATGGTAAGTATGTTGGTAATATTCCAAATCCTGGAATTCACCTAAATTGATGGGTTTTTCTAGATCTCAATTCCTACTCCAACTTGATCAAGATTCTTATGCCTCTAGTCACATTCTAACTCTTTACACATAAGAAAAGGATATAATAATTGTATACACAGTATCAGTTATGCGTTGATCAATGCTGAAACTTGGTGACAGTTATACAAGAGCTTATTATTCTGTTGTACACTTTGTATTTCTTTTAATTTCCTATAATAAGCAAAGAAAAAAGATTTAAAATTTATAATAGTCATGCCCTGGTTATATAAAGTGGAAAATAATAAATGGAGTAAAACATAGTAAATATTTGCTGTAAATGTTGAATATCTAATCTAGGACTCAGCTGTCACGCTAGATGATGACCCCTTGATAAGTTCTATTCCAGGAGCTTTATCACATGGATGCTGAGGTTGATGTGGAGATAATGACACCTTGATAAATTCTATTCCAGGAGCTTTATCACATGGATGCTGAGGTTGATGTGGATTTCCAATTGGTATAACACACTGTATCCCCAAATTTCTGGGCTCAAGGGATCCTGCCCTCACAGCCCTCACTCTAGCAAATAGCTATACTACTACCAGTTTTTATCTAGATTAATCTAATTACACCAACTCAGCTACTTGAAACAAAACAGCATCAATTTGATGACGTATCCTTAAGTTATTTTCTTCTTCTTCTCTTCCTCATTCCACTTGCCACAGAACCCCCAACTCATGTTCTCTGAAATTAACTCCCTAAGAAAGGGTAGTAGCTAAGATTTGCCTCAGGCACTTCAGAAGCCATGCATGGTTCAGTTGCAAATTTAATGCAGATGGAGGTACAAGAGAAAATTTAATATTAAAATGTCTTTTGGCATCTTGGACTGATAACTTGGCAATAGGGATACTTTATCACACAGTGGTCGAAAGAAAAATAACAAATGTGAAAAAATATTGTTTCATTAGGAAATGAAGATGTTGTTTCACAGTGTTATGATAATATAGTACAAAAATTATTTTAAAGAAAACTATCGAGTAGCATTTTTCACAATATGATCCTGAGCACAGACTACATCCTGGGCCATAAAAACACCTTAACAAATTTAAAAGAAGAGAAACCACAGAATATAAGCTTTCAGACCACAAAAGAATTACACTAATGTGTACTTTTAGATAATATTAGAATTGCTCTAGAAATAAATAACAGAAAGTTAGCTGGTAAAATTCCAAAATAAATTAAAAAGCACAATTTTAATAATATATGGGTCAAGTAATAAATCTTAAAGTAACTGAAAAAATATTTGAACTTGATGAAAATACAACTTTCTAAAAATTATGGTATGCAGTGAGAGCAGTTCTTAGAAGAGAATTTGTAGAATTGAATGCATATATTAGAAAAGAATAAAAATCTAAAATCAATAATTGAAACTCCAATCATAGGAAAGCAGAAAAAGAAAAGTAAGTGAAATCCAAAGTAAGCAGAGAAAATAAATTATAAACATGAGAGGAAATATCAATGAAATTGAAAACAAAGAAAATCCATGAAACCAACAACTTATTTTTTGAGCAGATCAATAAAATGGGTAGGCCTTTAAAAAGGATAACACACACACACACAAGAGAGAACACAGATCATCAGTATCAGAAATGAAAGAGGAGGCATCACTACAGAGTCTATGGAAATTAAAAGGGTAATAAAGTAATACTATATGCAGAGTACATCATGTGAAATAACAGGCTGGATGAAGCACAAGCAGGAATCAAGATTTCTGGGAGAAATATCAATAATTTAAGATATGCAGATGACACCACCCTTATGGCAGAAAGCTAAGAAGAATTAAAGAGCCTCTTGATGAAAGTGAAAGAGGAGAGTGAAAAGTTGCCTTAAAACTCAACACTCAGAAAACTAAGATCATGGCTTCCCTTGCCATCACTTCATGGCAAATAGATGGGGAAACAATGGAATCATTACAGACTTTAGTATATGTGCTGCCGAAGCGAGCACTCATGACAGACTTTATTAAGGGGGGGGCTCCAAAATCACTTCAGATGGTGACTGCAACCATGAAATTAAAAGACGCTTGCTCCTTGGAAGAAAAGCTATGACCAACCTAGACAGCATATTAAAAAGCAGAGACATTACTTTGCCAACAAAGGTCCGTCTATTCAAAGTGATGGTTTTTTCAGTAGTTATGTATGAACGTGAGATCTGGACTATAAAGGAAGCTGAACACTGAAGAATTGATGCTTTTGAACTATGGTGTTGGAGAAGACTCTTTGAGAGTCCCTTGGACTGCAAGGAGATCCAACCAGTCCATCCTAAAGGAGATCAGTCCTGGGTATTCATTGGAGGGACTGATGCTGAAGCTGAAACTCCAGTGCTTTGGCCACCTGATGGGAAGAACCAACTCACTGGAAAAGACCCTGATGCTGTGAAAGAGTCAAGGTGGGAAAAGAAGGGGACAACAGAGGATGAGATGGTTGGATGGCATCACAAACGCTATGGACATGAGTTTGAGTAGACTCTGGGAGTTGGGGATGGACAAGGAAGCCTGGTGTGCTGCAGTCCATGGGGCCACAAAGAGTTAGACACAACTAAGTGACTGAACTGAACTGAGGAAACATCTCTATCCCCACAAATTTTATAACTAGATAATCTGTCAAAACAAAAGAAGAAACAAATGATTTAAACAATATTTTAAAATAAAAATTACCATGCCTAGATGGTTTCACTGGGGAATTCTATCAAATATTTAGGGAAGAAATTATTTTAACCTTCTAGAATTCTTTTCAGAAGATAGGAACAGAGAGAATTCTTCCTAACTCATTTTATGAATCCAGCATTACCCTAATCCCAAACCATAGAAAGATATTACACAAAAGGAAACTAAAAACCAGTGTTTATTGTCAATATAGATGCAAAAACAGAGTATTAGCAACTCAAATCCAACAATGTGTAAAAAGAATTATATGCCATGAACAAGTGGGATTTATCCCAAGTATTCAAAGCAGTTCAACATTCAGATATCACATCAACAGGATAATAAGAAAAATCATATAATCACATAAACAAGTGCAGAAAAAGTATCTAACAAAGTGTAGCACTCATTCATAATACAAATTCTAAGTGAACTAGAAATAGAGAGGAAACTCCTCAACTGGATAAAGAATATCTACATGAAACCTAGAGCTAACATCATACTTTTCTTTAAAGGGGACTGGAATGCCAAAGAAGGAAGTCAAGAAACACCTGGAGTAACAGGCAAATTTGGCCTTGGAGTACAGAATGAAGCAGGGCAAAGGCTAATAGAGTTTTGCCAAGAGAATGCATTGGTCATAGCAAACACCCTATTCCAACAACACAAGAGAAGACTCTACACATGGACATCACCAGAAGGTCAACACCAAAATAAGACTGATTATATTATTTGCAGCCAAAGATGGAGAAGCTCTATACAGTCAGCAAAAGCAAGACCGGGAGATGACTGTGGCTCAGATCATGAACTCATTGCCAAATTCAGACTTAAATGGAAGATGTAGGGAAAACCAATAGACCATTCAGGTATAACCTAAATTAAATCACTTATGATTATACAGTGGAAGTGAGAAATAGATTTAAGGGACTAGATCTGAGAGACAAAATTCCTAATGAACTATGGACAGAGGTTCGTGACATTGTACAGGAGACAGTGGTCAAGACCATCCTCAAGAAAAAGAAATGCAAAAAAGCAAAATGGTTGTCTGAGGAGGCCTTACAAATAGCTGTGAAAAGAAGAGAAGTGAAAAGCAAAGGAGAAAAGAAGAGATATACCCATTTGAATGCAGAGTTCCGAAGAATAGCAAGGAGAGATAAGAAAGCCTTCCTCAGTGATCAGTGCAAAGAAATACAGGAAAACAATAGAAAGGGAATGAATAGAGATCTCTTTAAAAAACTTAGAGATACCAAGGGAACATTTCATGCAAAGATAAAGGACAAAGATAAAGATAAAGGGCTCAATAAAGGACAGAAATGGTATAGACCTAACAGAAGCAGAAGATATTAAGAAGAGGTGGCAAGACTGCACACAAGAACTGTACAAAAAAAGATCTTCATGACCCAGATAATCACGACAGTGTGATCACTCACCTAGAGCCAGACATTCTGTATTGTGAAGTCAACTTGGCCTTAGGAAGCATCACTACGAACAAAGCTAGCAGAGGTGATGGAATTCCAGTTGAGCTATTTCAAATCCTAAAAGATGATGCTGTGAAAGTGTGGCACTTGATATGCCAGCAAATTTGGAAAACTCAGCAGTGGCCACAGGACTGGAAAAGGTCAGTTTTCATTCCAATCCCAAAGAAAGGCAATGCCAAAGAATGCTCAAACTACCACACAATTGCACTCACCTCTAAAAATTCTCCAAGCCAGGCTTCAGCAATACGTGAACCATGAACTTCCAGATGTTCAAGCTGGTTTTAGAAAAGGCAGTGGAACCAGAAATCAAATTGCCAACATCCGCTGGATCATCAAAAAAGCAAGAAAGTTCCAGAAAAACATCTATTTCTGCTGTATTGACTATGCCAAAGCCTTTGACTGTGTGGATCACAATAAACTGTGGAAAATTCTGAAAGAGATGGGACTACCAGACCATCTGACCTTCCTCTTGAGAAATCTGTATGCAGGTCAGGAAGCAACAGTTAGAACTGGACATGGAACAATAGACTGATTTCAAATAGGAAAAGGAGTATGCCAAGATATTGCCACCCTGTTTATTTAACTTATATGCAGAGTACATCATGAGACACGCTGGGCTGGATGAAGCACAAGCTGGAATCAAGATCATCACGAGAAATATCAATAACCTCAGATATGCAGATGACACCACCCTTATGGCAGAAAGTGAAGAAGAACTAAAGAGCCTCTTGATGAAAGTGAAAGAGGAGAGTGAAAAAGTTGGCTTAAAGCTCAACATTTAGAAAACTAAGATCATGGTATCCGGTTCCACCACTTCATGGCAAATAGATGGGGAAACAGTGGAAACAGTGGCTTGCATTATTTTGGGGGGCTCCAAAATCCTGCAGATGGTGACTGCAGCTATAAATTAAAAGATGCTTACTCCTTGGAAGGAAAGTTATGACCAACCTAGACAGCATATTAAAAAGCAGAACACTACTTTGCCAACAAAGGTCCATCTAGTCAAGACTATGGTTTTTCCAGTAGTCAGGTATGGATGTGAGAGTTGGACTATAAAAAAAAAAAACTGAGCACCAAAGAACTAATGCTTTTGAACTGTGGTATTGGAGAAGACTCTTGAGAGTCCCTTGGACTGCAGGGAGATCCAACCAGTCCATCCTAAAGGAGATCAGTCCTGGGTGTTCTTTGGAAGGACTGGTGTTGAAGCTGAAACTCCAATACTTTTGCCACCTGATGTGAAGAGGTGATTCATTTGGAAAGACCCTGATGCTGGGAAAGATTAAGGGCACGAGGAGGAGAGAACGGCAGAGGATATTATGGTTGGATGGCATCACTGACTCAATGGGCATGAGTTTGGGTAAACTCCGGGAGTTGGTGATGGACAGGGTGGCCTGGCGTGCTGTAGGTCCCTGGGGTCGTGAAGAGTTGGACACACGTAAGTGACTGAACTGAACTGAACATCATATTCAGTGGTATGATGAGAAACTCAAAGTTCCTTTGCTAAGATCAGGAATAAGCAAGAATTTCTTCTTTCACCACTCCTTTTCAGCATTCTTTCTGAAAGTCCTAGCTAGTGCAGAAAAGCAAGAAAGGGAAATAAACCATATAGAGGTTGGGAACGAAGAAATAAAACTGCCTTTGTTTGCAGATGATATGATTGTGTATGTAGAAATCTGAAAGATTAGACCAAAAACCTCCTAGAACTAATAAGTAATTATAACAAGTTTTCAGGATACAGGTCAGTCACTTCCTATATACCAGCAAGAAATACATGGAATTGGCATTGAAAAACAAGATACATTTACATTAACACCTCCAAAGATTGAAATTTTTACATATACATATAATAAAACATTTTCCAGACTTATATGAAGAAAACTACAAAACTCTGATAAAAGAAATCAAAGAACAGTTAAATAAATCGAGAGAGATTTTGTGTTCACATACAGTGAGATTCAATATAGTCAAGATGTCAGTTCTTCCTGAATTGATCTACAAATTCTACATAGCTCTAGTCAAGACCTCTTCAAGTTATTTTGTAGATATCAACACATTTATTCTAAAGTTTACATAATTTATATGGAAAGGCCGAAGTTCCAGAATAATCAGCACAATTTTAAAGGAAAAAGAACAAGTTGCAAGATTAAATATACTTGATTTCAAGACTTTTTACAAAGTTACAGTAATTAAGACAATGTGATATTGGAAAAAGAATAAAATAGATCAATGGAACAGAACAGAGAGCTCAGAAATAGGCCAATATAAATATAGGTAACTGATTTTTGACAGAGGAACAAAGACAATACAGTGGACCCTTTAAAAAAATAGTGCTGGAACAAATGAAAATTCACAGGCAAAAATGTGAATCTATATGCAGATCTCAGATCATTTACAAAAATTAACTCAGAACACAGAACTAAATGTGAGCACAAAACTATAAAACTCCTGGAAGATAACACAGAATAAAACCTAGGTGACATTGGGAATGACAATGGCTTTTTAGATACAACATCAAAGGTGGGATGCATGAAAGAAATAATAGATAAGCTGAACTTCATTAAAATCAAAAACTTCTACTCTTTGAAAGATACTGCCAAGAAACAAAGAAAATAAGCCATAAACTGGAAGATTTCATTTCCAAAAGATACATCTGAAAAAGAAATCTTAGTTTTGACAGAAAACAGCAAAATTCTGTAAAGCAATTATCCTTCAATAAAAAATAAATTAATTAAAAAGCAATTCAACAATGAGAAAACAAATGACTTGATTTAAAGATAGGCAAAAGACATTAATGGATACCTCACCAAAGAAGATATACAAATTATACACAGCAATAAAATAAGCATTCAAAAAGTTGTTTCACATCATGTCATATGGAAAATTCAAATAGAAACAATGAGATACCACTGCCAATGGCCAAAATACAGACCACTGACAACATCAAATGTTGGTGAGGATGTGGAGCCATACGAATTCTCATTCATTGCTAATAGAAATACAAAACAGTACAGCCACTTTGGAAGACAGTTTGGCAATATCCTCTAAAAGTAAACATATTCTTATCATACAATCAAGCAATCACATTCCTAAGTATTTACCTAAGTGACTTGAAAGCTTGTGTCCACAGAATAATGTGCACATAAATATTTATGGCAGCTTTGTTCATAATTTTCAAAACTTGGAAGCAAGCAAGATGTCCTTCAGCAGGTGATTGGATAAACCGCGGTATATCCAAGCAATGAATATTATTCAGCACTAAAAGGAATAAGTTATTAAGTCACGAAAAGACATGGATGAATGTTACATGTATGTTGTTGTTGAGTCGCCCAGGTGCATCTGACTCTTTGTGACCCTATGGACTGCAGCATGCCAGGCCTCCCTATCCCTAAGTTTGCCCAAGTTCTATTACTATGTAACAGAAGCCAGTCAGGAAAGGTTTCATAGTATGATTTCAAATATATGACATATTCTAGACAAGGCAAAACAATGGAGTACAAAGATCAATGGATACCAGAGGGTTCAAGGGAGGAAGGGATGAATAAGTGAAACTACTGGGGATGAGGAGCAGTGAAAGTATTCTGTATGATACTACAATGGAGGATGCATGCCATTATACACTTGTCATAACCCATAGGATGTACAACACAAAGACTGTATCCTAAACTACGGATTTGGAGTGACAATGATGTATCAATATAGCACCATTACTGCTCTAATGGTGATAGTAGGTCCATCAACTGCAGCAAGTCTTACAGTTCTTCTCAGGATGTTCAAAGTGAGACAGGCCATGATTATTTGTGTAGTGGCAGAGGGTATATGTTAACTGTACATTCAGATCAATTTTTCTTTGAAAGTAAAACTTCTCTAAAATATAAATTTTATTTAAAATGAAAAAAATTTAAAAATAGGTATCTGTTGTGTGTTAGTCGCTCAGTCGTGTCCAACTCTTTGCAACCCCATGGACTGTAGCAGGCCAGGCTCCTCTGTCCATGGGCTTCTCAAGGCAAGAATACTGGAGTGGGTTGCTGATGCCTTCTCCAGAAATATATATGATCGTCATCTAAACACATTACTTAAGATGATTCTTAGACACACCAAACATTGAAAACCACCTACCTGTGTTTTAGGATGAATTCCCAAAAGAAATTTTATGCCAACCTTTTCAAAATATAAGCAGCCAAGAATGCAAATCAATCTCCCAATTGTTCCTTTTTAAAAGAGCAAAAGGGGTGTAATTCACATGTCCACAGGAGACTGCTACCTAAATTTTGGCTCTGTCACCAAGAGATAAGCTAATATACTAAAACCCTACCCAAACCTGGCTGTGATATGCACAGAAAAATATATGGATGAACTAATAGACACTGCCTCCTATCTGGAGACTATCAAATTTCAGCCGTGCTACTTGGGAAAAAGAATCCACACCTGTGGGAGCTGGAGTTTCAATCCATGTCTGTAAAAATCTCAATAGGATCACTTTGTTCTATATATGCCAACTACACTGGTTACCTCATTGGAGAATATCTCATAAATACCTAACAATCTTTCAACAGTCCATAAATTTAAATTATTTTAGTTTCTGGGATTCCTTATGTTAGAATTCAATCTGCCATAAGCACGTTCTTATTGTATTGAAAGATGGTAATTTGGAGTTGTCTTTCAAAATTTGCCAAGTAAAATGTAGTTTTTAAGATATAGCTAATTTTGTAGAATGAATCCCTTCCACAAGACTTACATGGATTTGAAATTTTCTGATTTAATTTTTGTCTCTCCATTTCCCAAGTGCCAACACATACCACTAAAGGGGAAATTCATCCTACTATGTAAAAGGGGTTCCATTGTGAAGCTTCACGCATCATGACACATTTATACATTTGGACCTAGTTTTAGGTTAACAAGTTCCATTTAGGTCAAGGAAAACTTAGCAATGTGTGCTCTCGATATATGTAGGAGGAACAGAGAAGGTTTAGGGCAAAAGAATATGACATTCAACCAAGCTGTCTTTAGGGAGCTCCTAAACTTATCTGTCATGCCTGAGGGAATGTTCACATAAAAGAGATGTACTCTCAAGGTGAACATGTCATAAGGAAGGCTCAGGATATTTGTTCTAATATAAAATCAGCTGTGGGAAGTATTTATTTGACAGCTCACCCCAAGAGACTAATTCACAAGATGCAGAGTGAATGATATGTGAAAACTAACTTTACTATTTTTAATAAGCCTTGGCAAAAGAACAAAGGAGAGCAATGTATGGATATATCAAGCCAGGAGAAAAGTTAAAAGTTACACTGAAAGAGTTTATGTATTTACATATGCACGCATGCACAATGTGTCTATTTACTTTTGTATTTATATATACATTTGTTGTTGTTTGGGGATTCTCCAGTGGCTCAGATGGTAGAGAATCTGCCTGCAATGCAGGAGACCTGGGTTCAATCCCTGGGTGAGAAAGATCCCCTGGAGGAGGAAATGGCATCTACTCCAGTGTTCTCGCCTGGAGCGTTCCATGGGCAGAGGAGCCTGGCAGCTACAGTCCATGGGGTGGCAGGGTCAGACACGACTGAGCGACTAACACACTTGTTTGGTCACTAAGTCATATCCAGGCTCCATGGACTGCAGCCTGCCAGGTTTCCCTACCCATAGGATTTCCTAGGCAAGAATACTGAGGTGGGTGCCATTTCCTTCTCCAGGGATCAAACCCATGTCTCCAGCTTGGCAGGCAGTGTCTTTAATACTGAGTCATCTGGGAAGCTCTTATATATACATACACATGCATTACTTTATATATATATATAAAGTAATATAAATATATTTATATATATTTATATATAAGTATATATATATTATATATATATATTACATACCATATATTGTTAAATATGTACTCATATAATGTATATATTAAATTGAATAAGGCAGAGAGAAGATCTAAATTAAAAAAAAAAAAATCTCTCAATACAGGGAGGCTGAAGGAGCAGATAGTTCACAAAAACAACAACAACAAAAATAAAACTGAATGGCTAATAAATATTTGAGAAGACTCTTAAATTCATTAGCAATTAAAAATTCAAATAAGAATTAGAATCACTTTCCTGGTAATATTGGTGAAAAGAAAACAATTGTGGGAGCAAGTTTTGGTGAAACTGCAGGGAAGTCGAAATTCCTATAAAAGCTGCTGGGAGTATAACCAGACTCGACTACTGTAGAAAACATTTTGGAAAGAACTGGTGTCTCTACCCTCTGCACAGAATTTGTACTTATAAACACCCCGGAGGAAACTTATCTGGTGTTATAGTGAAGGTTCTTTTTTGCAGAGTTATTATTAATAGTGAGGGTTGTAAATAATTTAAATTCTATATTCAGAGAGACAAAGTAAATGTAAGGACTTTTCTACACTAGACGTTGATCCAGATCTATTTAACTATTTTAATACGTGTCAGAACAATGTTGAATGAACAAAATTGCATAATATGTACACTATAATACAATTATATGCAGATTTTTAAAAACTATACAAAACAATATTCCCTGTGTTTATACATTTTCCTATAAAAATAGCATGGAGAGATACATATATACAGTATGAAAAGTGAAAGTGAAGTTGCTCAGTCATGTCCGACTCTTTGTGACCCCATGGACTGTAGCCTACGAGGTTCCTACATCCATGGAATGTTCCAGGCAAAGTACTGGAGTGGGTTGCCATTTCCTTCTCCAGGGGGTCTTCCCAACCCAGGGATTGAACCTGGGTCTCCAGCATTGCAAGCAGATGATTTTACCATCTGAGCCACTTGAAATATATACATATCCATGGTAGTGGATGATTCTGGGTGGATGGAGCAAAAGGATGAAAATATTACCTGGCTGAGAGACAGAGACTTTTTGATGACTGTCATCCTGGCAGTAATGAGGTGATATATTATTTTTCTTTTCACTTTGATTTCTATAATAGTAATCAATGTTGAGCATCTTTTCCATTTTAAGACCTAAATGTAAGAACTGAAATCATTAAACTCCTAAAAGAGAACATAGGTGGAACACCCTGACATAAATTGTACATGGAATTTTTTTTTTCAGTCTCTTCACATGGTAAAAGGAGTAAGATGGATAAGGAAGTTGTGGTACATATACACAATGGAATATTACTCAGCTAAATAAAGGAACACATTTGAGTCAGATCTAATGAGATGGATGAAACTAGATCCTGGTATAGTGTAAAGTAAGTCAGAGAGAGAAACAAATACTGTAAATTAATGTGACGATCAGTGGCTGCTCAACACTGCAGCGACAAGGGGCAGCTACATGGCGCTGCAGCGGTGAGTGGCCGAGAGGAGACACCCCATGTCCAAGGTCAGTAGCTGCGACCATGAGGAGATACCCCAAGTCCCAGGTAAGGAGCAGCAGCTGTGCTTTGCTGGAGCAGCCGTGAAGAGACACCCCACGTCCAAGGTAAGAAAAACCCCCAGTAAAACAGTAGGTGCTGAGAGAGGGAATCAGAGGACAGACAGACTGAAATCACAACCACAGAAAACAACCAGTCTAATCACAAGGACCGCATTTATGTCTAACTCAATGAAACTAAGCCATGCCGAGTAGGGCCACCCAAGACGGACGGGTCATGGTGGAAAGTTCTGACAAAATGTGGTCCACTGGAAAAGGGAATGGCAAACCACTTCAGTATTCTTGCCTTGAGAACCCCACAAACAGTATGAAAAGGCAAAAAGATAGGATACTGAAAGAGAAACTCCACAGGTTGGTAGGTGCCCAATATGCCACTGGAGATCAGTGGAGAAATAACTCCAGAAACAATGAAGAGATGGAGCCAAAGCAAAAACACCCGGCTGTGGATGTGACTGGTGATAGAAGCAAGGTCTGATGCCATAAAGAGCAATACTGCATAGGAACCTGGAATGTTAGGTCCATGAATCAAGGCAAATTGAAAGTGGTCAAACAGGAGATGGCAAGAGTGAACAACTTTCTAGGAATCAGCGAACTAAAATGGACTGGAATGGGTGAATTTAACTCAGATGACCATTATATCTACCACTGTGGGCAAGAATCCCTTAGAAGAAATGCAGCAGCTATCATAGTCAACAAAAGAGTCTGAAATGCAGTATTTGGATACAATCTCAAAAACGACATAACGATCTCTGTTCATTTACAAGGCACCATTCAGTATCATGGTAATCCAAGTCTACACCCAGAGCAGTAATGTTGAAGAACCTGAAGTTGAACAGTTGTATGAAGACCTACAAGACCTTTGGAACTAACACCTCCAAAATATGTCTTTTTCATTATAGGGGACTGGAATGCAGAAGTAGGAAGTCATGAAACACCTGGAGTAACAATTAAATTTGACCTTGGAGTACAGAATGAAGCCAGGGCAAAGTCTACTAGAGTTTTGCCAAGAGAACACACTGGTCATAGCAAACACCCTCTTTAGCAACACAAGAGAAGACTCTACATATGGACATCACCAGATGGCCAATACCAAAATCAGATTGATTATATTATTTGCAGCCAAAGATGGAGAGGCTCTATGCAGTCAGCAAAAACAAGACCGGGAGCTGACTGTGGCTCAGATCATGAACTCCTTATTGCCAAATTAAGACTTAAATGGAAGAAAGCAGGGAAAACCATTAGACCATTCAGGTATGACCTAAATCAAATCACTTATGATTATACAGTGGAAGTGAGAAATAGACTTAAGGGACTAGATCTGATAGAGTTCTTGATGAACTATGGACAGAGGTTCGTGACATTGTACAGGAGACAGGGGTCAAGACCATCCTCAAGAAAAAGAAATGCAAAAAAGCAAAATGGTTGTCTGAGGAGGCCTTACAAATAGCTGTGAAAAGAAGAGAAGTGAAAAGCAAAGGAGAAAAGAAGAGATATACCCATTTGAATGCAGAGTTCCGAAGAATAGCAAGGAGAGATAAGAAAGCCTTCCTCAGTGATCAGTGCAAAGAAATACAGGAAAACAATAGAAAGGGAATGAATAGAGATCTCTTTAAAAAACTTAGAGATACCAAGGGAACATTTCATGCAAAGATAAAGGACAAAGATAAAGATAAAGGGCTCAATAAAGGACAGAAATGGTATGAACCTAACAGATAAAAAGCCTTCCTCAGTGATCAGTGCAAAGAAATACAGAAAAACAATAGAATGGGAATGACTAGAGATCTCTTCAAGAAAATTAGATATACCAAAGGAATATTTAATGCAAAGATGGGCTCAATAAAGGACAGAAATGATATGAACCTAACAGAAG
Source organism: Cervus canadensis (assembly GCF_019320065.1). NCBI lineage: Eukaryota > Metazoa > Chordata > Mammalia > Artiodactyla > Cervidae > Cervus > Cervus canadensis. The sequence continues at coordinate 9,881,602 of NC_057404.1, read as the reverse complement.
CAGAAGATATTAAGAAGAGGTGGCACAAATAAACAGAAGAACTGTACAAAAAAGATCTTCATGACCAGGATAATCACAATGGTGTGATCACTCACCTAGAGCCAGACATCCTGGAATGTGAAGTCAACTTGGCCTTAGGAAGCATCACTACAAACAAAGCTAGTAGAGGTGATGGAATTCCAGTTGAGCTATTTCAAATCCTAAAAGATGATGCTGTGAATGTGCTGCACTCAATATGCCAGAAAATTTGGAAAACTCAGCAGTGCCCATGGGACTGGAAAAGGTCAGTTTTCATTCCAATCCCAAAGAAAGCAATGCCAAAGAGTGCTCAAACTACCTCACAATTGCACTCACCTCACACGCTAGTAAAGTAATGCTCAAAATTCTCCAAGCCAGGCTTCAGCAATACATGAACCGTGTACTTCCAGATGTTCAAGCTGGTTTTAGAAAAGGCAGAGGAACCAGAGATCAAATTACCAACATTCCCTGGATCATTGAAAAAACAAGACAGTTCCAGAAAAACATCTATTTCTGCTTTATTGACTATGCCAAAACCTTTGACTGTGTGGATCACAATAAACTTTGGAAAATTCTGAAAGAGATGGGAATACCAGACCACCTGACCTTCCTCTTGAGAAATCTGCATGCAGGTCAGGAAGCAATGGTTAGAATTAGACATGGAACAACAGACTGGTTCAAATAGGAAAAGGAGTACGTCAAGGCTGCATATTGTCACCCTGCTTATTTAACTTATATGCAGAGTACATCATGAGAAACGCTGTGCTGGATGAAGCACAAGCTGGAATCAAGATTGCCAGGAGAAATACCAGTAACCTCAGATATGCAGATGACTCCACCCTTATGGCAGAAAGTGAAGAGGAACTAAACAGCCTCTTGATGAAAGTGAAAGAGAAGACTGAAAAAGTTTGCTTAAAGCTCAGCATTCAGAAAACTAAGATCATGGCATCCGGTCCTATCACTTCATGGCAAATAGATGGGGAAAAAGTGGAAACAGTGGCTGACTTTATCTTTGGGGCTCTAAAATCATGCAGATGGTGACTGCAACCATAAAATTAAAAGATGCTACTCCTTGGGAGGAAAGTTATGACCAACCTAGACAGCATATTAAGAAGGAGAGACATTATTTTGCCACCAAAGCTCCGTTTAGTCAAGGCTATGATTTTTCCAGTAGTCACATATGGATATTTGAGGTGGAGTTAAAGAAAGCTGAGTGCCGAAGAACTGATGCTTTTGAACTGTGGTGTTGGAGAAGATTCTTGAGAGTCCCTTAGACTGCAAGGAGATCCAATCAGTCCATCCTAAATGAGCTCAGTCCTGAGTGTTCTTTGGAAGTACTGATGGTGAAGCTCAAACTCTAATACATTGGCCATCTGATGTTAAGAGCTGACTCATTTGCAAAGACCCTGATGCTGGGAAAGATTGAAGGAGGGAGGAGAAGTGAACGACAGAGGATGAGATGGCTGGATGGCATCACCGACTCAATGGACATGAGTTTGGGTAAACTCCAGGAGTTGGTGATGGACAGGGAGGCCTGGCATGCTGTCGTCCATGGGGTCGTGAAGAGTCGGACACGACTGAGTAACTGAACTGAACTGAACTGAATGCTTATATATGGAATTTAGAAAGACAGTAATGACAATCCTATATGCAAGGCAGCAAAAGAAAACAGATTTAAAGAACAGATTTTTGGACTCTGTGGGAGAAGGCAAGGGTGGGATGATTTGAGAGATTAGCATTGAAACATGTATATTACCATATGTAAAATAGATGACCAGTGAAAGTTCAGTGTATGAAGCAGGGTACTCAAAGCCGGTGCTCTGGGGCAACACAGAAGGATGGGGTCGGGGGGAGGCGAGAGGCGGTGTTCACGATTGTGGGATACATGCCCTCATGGCTGATTCATGTCAATGTATGGCAAAAACCTCACAATGTGTAATGTAATTACCTTCCAATTAAAGTAAATTAGTTAATTTTTTAAAAGGTCTCTCTGGGGACTTTTTTTTTTTATCTGAGCACTAGTCACTTAGCAAAAACCTTGCTTCCTAATACTATCACCTTTGTGGTTAGGATTTCAACATAAGAATTTGTGGGGAGGAGGGGAGTCATAAACATTCAGTCCATTGTACTCGTTTGTTTGTTCATTTATTTATAATTTATTTACAATACGCTGGACTCCCCAGGTTGCTCTAGTGGTAAGGAACTCACCTACCAATACAGGAGACATAAGAGATGTGGGTTTGCTCTCTGGGCCAGGAAGATCCCCTGGAGGAGGGCATGGCAACCCACTCCATTATTCTTGCCTGGAGAATCCCATGGACAGAGTAACCTGGCAGGCTAGAGTCCACAGGGTCACAAAGAGTTAGACATGACTGAAGTGATTTAGCACACATGCATACAATGTGCTACCGTCAATTTTTATTAAATATTAGAAAAATCTGAATTTCCTTCTTATCTTTATATATAGAAAGTTTAAGTAATCTCATCCCGATCATGCCAATGGATCATCTCTCACTGTACTTCAGAGACAACCGGACTACAGAACTATAAAGTGTAAGTTAATGTTGGCTCATTACAGTTTCTAACCTGGCTCTATGGAAATCGTCTGATGGTATTCCTTTTCTTTTCTGATTTCTGTATCTACTGATGGTTCGCGCTTACTGCTCTGTACCAAAGCTGAGGTTTTTAGCTGCTAGTTTGCCCATCTTTGCACTAATCCCTGACACATAACCTATGCCATAACCAAACATTTTCCTGTGCCAAACAGCCCACCTTACCTACATATCTAAATCCTACTAAGCCTTCTTCATCCATCCGTGGGCTGACTTCCTTGACTCCCCACCTCCTTTCTATAGGAACTCTGGTCATGGTGTTTATTAAGCCATGACTCTGATTCATATTACCTTGGGTTGACTTCATTTTTTTGTAGTACTTGAAGTCACTGTGTGTGCATTGGTGAGAAGCTCCTTTAAGAAGTATTACTTCAGTGGAGCTCCTCCTGCATACAGGCCACACCGTTTTGCTTAGTACTGACCTAATGGCACATAGAGATTAGGTGGGCACCCCTTAAAACTTTCTTGAAAGAATGAATGAAGCTTAAATTATATGTTTTAGGGAATATTTTAAAAATATGAATGGGTGAATTTCTTAAATGAATTTTCAGATTTACTACAACATGTGTTTTAGCTTCGGAGCTTCTTTAAGCTGTAGGTAAGAATAACAGGAAAATTAGCAATGTGTCTGGCTCCCAAGCAAGCACACTCCAAAAAACTGAAATCTTGGGTTTAGCTCAGATGAACTGATTATTTAAAACTTCCCAAACCCTGATTTCCTGAATCCAGCAGGAACTTTTCAGACTACAGATGACTTCTAGCTATTCCAGGACCCTCTGGGACCTCTCTGGTGACATGTATGATATATGTGCCCGTGCCCAAGACTGTGCCAAAGTTAAAGCTATATGAACAAAGTATGTTTTCTGATGTAGAGTTTCAGAATAGTCATTCCTACAAGAAATATAGCAAGAAAAGAGCAATTTTCTCAATGCTCAGTGCCAAGACTGACATGTGAGTTTTTTTCAGTGTGGATGGAGTAAATAAACAGCTGTGAATTCAACTGTCCCTGAGAAAAGTGAATGAAACTAAAAGACAACTATGTAGACTGCTAAGACCAAATCTTCAAGTAAATTTCAGGAGAAGAACCAGGGATGAGTTTATATATTTTTAATGGATTAAAATATAGGTTTTGGAATATTTGTGAGTTTTATCCTCTTAATCAGTTTCTTTGGTTTTAGTTAGTACTTTCTTGAACATATTGCAAATGCATTTAAAGAAACTTTTCTGTGTGTGACCTTTTATTACTAAACATTTATCAAAAAGAAGCATTCTTCTGAATAAACTGATTGTGATTATATGTACAGTGGGCCCTCTACAGCCTCAGATGAAGAATCCATGGATGCAGATGACTGGCTGTAATGTACTTGAGTATATTCACAGGGGTCCTGGAACCAATCCCTCCACCTTGGATACCAAGGGGAAAATGTAATCTTATGAGAAAGGAGAAAAATGTGTCATCTTGACAAATGTCACTAAATGAGTTTTCCCAATTACATTTAACACAATTTTACTCTTGTTCATCACTACTGCAGATAATGAATAAAAATATACATTTTATATGTTTTTCTTTCCACCATTTATTTATTTGCTTTGCCACCATTTAGTTAGTACTTTCACATAGCTAATCTAATTTCTGTTTACCCCCTGAAGTAACTGAGAATTGGAGTCTTCAGGCAGGGGAAGGTGGTGGTGAGGTGAAAGACACATGATGCAGGTGGACTGCCCTAGGAGATGATGCTCTGACCCTAACTTGGAGAGTGAAGGGTAGAAAACTAGGAGCCAAGCAATGTGACGATAAAGCTAAGAACCTTGTCACACAGCACTGCCTTTCTGTATTTCATCCTCCTCAATCCCTTTATCTAGCTATTTATTTCACACAGAAATCACTAGAAAGTCAAACCCCAAACTTTCATATCACAGTTCTGTGCCTACTGCTTCAGAAAATTCATCCCCTCACATTGGGCAGGATTACTGTATTTAATAGCCATGTTTACACTGGAATCTATCTCACCCCCTACTGTCTCAAGTAGGCTGTGGTGACATATAAGAATAGTAAGTGAGTAAACATGTCATTTTCTCAATCAGCCTTCGCCTGAGGGAATTCGGAGTTTGGCAACACACAGGGTATTTACCAGATCTATGGGCTTTTGCCTATACTTCATCAGGATAAGAGGTACTTTTTCTTTTCGCACTTTGTACTTTGCCCAACAGAAACCAGGCATGAATCCATATGCTCAAGAAATTCTGAAAATTACTGTGTCTGAAATATAACTGTATAAATGCAGAATGTCCTTATATGTATGTGGTCAGTTTCAACACTATAGTTAGGATACTTTTGATTCTATTGTTTATACTTTTATATCTCTAGGCTTGAATTCTTATAAGAGCACCAAAAAAGAATAGGATCTCAGACTCCTGTAGAGTATGCTGCCATATTACAGACATGTATGAAAGAGTTTTATTACACCAAACTTGGCTTCAGTCAATTCAGTCGCTCAGTCGTGTCCAACTCTTTGCGACCCCGTGGACTGCAGCATGACAGGCTTCCTTGTGCATCACCAACTCCCAGAGTTTACTCAAATTCATGTCCATTGAGTCGGTGATGCCATCTAATCATCTCATGCTCTGTAGTCCCCTTCTCCTCCTGCCCTCAATCTTTCCCAGCATCAGGGTCTTTTCAAATGAGTCAGTTCTTCACATCAGGTGGCCAAAGTATTGGAGTTTCAGCTTCAACATCAGTCCTTCCAATGAATACCCAGGACTGATCTCCTTTAGGATGGACTGGTTGGATCTGCTTGCAGTCCAAGAACTTTCAACAGTCTTCTCCAACACCACAGTTCAAAAGCATCAGTTCTTTGGCGCTCAACTTTCTTTATAGTCCAACTCTCACATCCACACATGACTACTGGAAAAACCATAACTTTGACTAGATGGATCTTTGCTGGCAAAGTATTGTCTCTGCTTTTTAATATGCTGTCTATAAGTTGACTAGTAATGATTTAAATATTTTACATGATAGAGCTTCCTGCCAGCCCTGGTCCCTAGGGCTTCTCTTGGGAGAGAATTTTTAAGGGTGGGCATTTTTTGAGATGATAGACATCTTGAAGAAGGGAAGCAGGACATACTGGCATTTTCCACATCTGCTGTGTTTGCCTAACATCAACCCAGGCTGACTAATCAGAATATTCTATCCTGCTGGCCATACTAAATAGTTCATGGATAAATAACTGAATTAAAACAAGCAAAGAAGACACATTCACAATCTGGCACTTTTGCCAGACCTATGGGAAACAGACTCTCCCCTTTAAGATATAGGCCAAGAGGTACTGGTGGTCCATTCATCACTACCCGAGGGAGATTCTAGCCTAGAAGAAAGGGCATAGGAAAGAAAATCAGAGATAAAATTAAAAGGGGACATATTTCTGACATCATTTGATTATCTGGAAGAGCCATGTCAGAAGTAAAATAGACAATAGGTGTTTTCATTTACATTATATAATAAAATCCCCTTTCACTAAAGCAATATTGATGTAAGCGTCCATCACCTGCAACCAAGACCTGATACACACATCGCCTACTATCTCCAGAGATCAAAGGGGGCCACTCAAAGACTCCTGACTGCCAGGGAGCCTGGAGTTTGGTCATAACTGAAGATCATCCTCAGTGAGCTTTCCCAGGAATAGCCTCCTTCTATCCCACCCTATCCAAGTTCCTCCTGTCGGGGGCGGGGGTGGCATGGAAGAAACGGGAAAAGATCCATAAATGATCACATGTCAGGTATCAGTGGAATATTTGAGATTCTCCTAAATCATCATACACAGAAAAGGTAGAAGAATAAAAGAATATGTATATTAATAGTGAAAAAAATAACCTGAAACTCAATTCCAAATGAATCATCTTCCTACCAGGTGGTCTGAGAAAATACAAATGCATTTCTTACTTATAGTGATAACTAACACTTACTGAGAGCTTATCATGTGGCAGAAATTATTCAAATTCATTTAATCCTCATATAAATCCTTAGAGGTAGGTGTGATTATTATCCTCGACTTGTAGATGAACAAATTAGGGGCATAAGTAACTTGCTTAATGTTATGCAAGTAGTAAGCCATGAGTTGAATCCAGTATAGCACCTGAGTATAAATATGTTCTATGCTGCTATACTAAAATTAATTATTGAAAACATAAGAGAGATCCAAGCCTTCAATTGTCAATTGAAGAAAAGGAATGAGTCTCAAAACAAGAAATACTTAAAATACACACAAAAGAAATACTTAAATTATTATAACAAATCTATGTCAATGAACAATACAAGCAGAAAAAAGATCTATTGAATGATAATATTTTGAATTGTAATAGAATCTTCCCCTTTTCAAAAAGATTCAATTGGAAGCCCCTCTAAGAAAGATATTTTCAAATTCACTCACTTTTATAAGTCTAATTTAGATATAGCAATTGGCTTTAGCCTTATAAAGGGGAAACCTTATATAAATGACATTATAACTCTACTTGGTGAGGTATTACATTTTGACCACTGGACTGAGGCTCCTAATAGAAAATAAAAATCAAACCATATGCAGTTAAAACCATGAAAGGGAAGGTACAGCTCAAATTTTACATGTGTGTTTTTATCCTTTATTTGTAGAAATTAATTCTACCCACTATCATACAATATTTTTGAACTGCTAGTAGCACAAGCAACTTTTTCCTTTCTCATTTCTCTTCTCCTTTCTTCTCAGTTGCATTCAGTTTTTCTACAGACTTCTCCCTTAAAATTTGCTTCCTTGCTGAAAATGACCTAATAGTGGGTCCCTAGAAAGAAGGGATCTGGTCCTTATTGTTTATTATGGGCTAAGAATTTTCTTTATGCTTCTTACGTGAAGCATCATTCAGTCCTTGCATTGACCCTACCAAGGGATGGTTCTCATTTTTTAGATGAAGAAACTGTAGTTCATGGAAGCAAAGTAGTATGTTGAAGTGACCCAGCATTGAAGCTCCAAACTATATGTAAGATTAAATGGGGAAGATCCATGTAATACTATTAGCATAAGGAACAGCACATCATCCGTCCCGTTACTCAGTCATGTCTGACTCTTTGCGACCCTATGGACTCTAGCCCACCAGGCTCTTCTGTCCGTGGGACTTCCCAGACAAGAATACTGTAGTGGGTTGCCATGCCTTCCTCCAGGGGAATCTTCCTTACTCAGGGATCAAACGTGCATCTCTTGGGTCTCCTGCATTGGCAGGGGGATTGTTGGCACAGCACATAGTAATTCTTTAATGACAGCATCCACGTAGACATTCTGCCTTCAGCAGTCTTCAGTTTCAGGATTGTCATCTTGACATAGGCATAGTCTCATAGGCCAAGGTTATAACTTGTCAAGCCTCTGCTCAAAACCCTTTAATGTCTTTCTATTTCTACTCAGACTAAAATCCAGTGTCTTCATCATGGCCTACAAGACTTTACAAAATATAACCCTAACCAACTCGAAGTTTCTTTCCTAGCACTATTCCCCCGCGTCTCTCTAAACACATCAAGTTTCTTTGCTTCTCTTCCTTAATGTGTCAAAGTCACCCCATTTCAACTCCTCAGCATTCAAGGTTTCTCCATTGGTCTGGCATCTACCTTAACTCCTTATCTCAACCTACTCAGGACTCGCATCAAATGTCACCTCATCACATAGGTCTTTTTTGGCCATCTTACCTAATGTTATTATTCTCTGCTCCTTTACCTTACATCACGTTTCTCTATATCATTTATAATACTCAACATAGTAGATGAACTTATTTGCTTTTATGTGTATATTGGCCTCCCCCACCAGAATGTAAATATCATGAGAGACAAGACTTTGTTTTGTTTACTGTTATATCTCCAACATCTAGTACATGGTCTGGCACAAAATACTGCTCAATGCAACTATGTTGAATCAACAAAAGCATGTGGCACATGGCTTCCCATCTATTAATATATACACCCTATATATAGTTAGAAGCAGGTGACCAAGTTTTACCCAAAATATGTAAATGGAGTGATCTGCAAGCATCCATGTCTCTCCACTGCTTCTTTCATTCCACAGGCTGGAAATTGGAAATCATGTATAAGCCATCTCTGATTGCACAGACTGTGAAAGTGCATAATAGAGAAAGAGTCAAGTCCATGAATGGTCTCAAAAAGCAGGGTCACTTACCCACCCTGGACCATCAGGCTTCCTTGCATTTGGGAATGTCATTTTACCAACGCTTATCTAGTATCGTACCTAACATGGAGACTAAACTAAGGCAACTTCATTTAGCATGGAGAAGAAAAGAATAATTTTAGACTTTTGAGAAAATCAAAATAATAAGACTGGGTGACTGATGTGTTCTGTCAGGATAGGAAGCTGAGAGAATGGAAAATGACCCTGAGGTTTTCAGCTTTGGGAGCGGGGATGAGGGTAATGTCATTAATCAAGTAAGAGATGTTGATGAGCGAGGAGGGTGAGGCGACGACTCATGTTATGAATATGTTGAAATGAAGCTGCTTCTGTGACATCAGGGTGAAGATTTCCAATAAATTTTCCATTCCCTGCTTCAACTAGAACAGCTACAAGTGGATCTGTGATTTATACATTGGCCTTCAATGTAAGATTTCATGGTTCTGTGCCTAAAAATAACTGCATAGCTCACAGGAAAGGTGAAAAGCTCTCTCATGCAGACAAAATGCATATCTTATATTTTTTAGAGCATACATTCCTCATTAGTTTACCACATAACTTGAATAAAGGTGCACATTTTAGGAGCTGCAAGCATTCTGAACTATTATTTATTGTCTGTCACTCTAATTACAAGAAGTACACATTTTCCCCAGGAAGCTTTTTAAAAATTAGCATCTCCTCTTTTTAAGCTTTTACTAGAAAAATATCTCAACACATTTTTTAATGTTAAACTATGTCTAAATAAATTTTCTTAAAATAACAGCTTTTCCTTAAGATAATCTCTCCTAATACAAAGACAGGGAAATATTTCATGCTACACAATTTTTACCCATAAATTTTTGCAGTTGCATGCAGATGCAAATGCATATACATGCATGCACACACACACAGAGACACACAACACACACACACATATCTCATAATATCCCTTGAAGTGAGGTCAGTAGTATCAAGGACTTCAGCCTGAATGCAAAACCTTCAAAAGTATCATTAATGGAAGAATAAAGACCTTTGGGGGAAAAGTGCTTTTACAGCTCTCGAAAATGATATAATTCAGCATAATGCAGCCAAGTTAATTGTGACCCACCAGGCAAGGAACTTAATTAGTCAGACATGTGGGTTAATGATCAAGTCTTTTGTCTGCTATCACTCTCCAGTAAAGGGCAAAAGGAATGAGATGATGAGAGGAGAGAAGAAAGCAACATGAAGAAGGCAGTCGTCCCAAAGCCGATGTCCCTGGGTCACCAAATAATCACAGCTGGAAAAGAGAATATCTATATGACATCTGGGAAACAGGTCATTTACAGCTAAGTCGCACTGCATTCTCTGTGAAGAGGGAATAGCTTCTCACTCCAAAAACTGAACACAGGAATGTCTTAAAGCTCTTTAGGGATGATTTAGAATCCACTTTCAGTGTTGCAAAGGAAGGGGCAGTTGTGAAAGACAATATAGCATGCTTCTTTTATTATTGCACATGTTATATCTTTCAGTAAAAATGAAATTGGGTAAAGGGTAAAGAAGGTGGTTTGCCAAAGAAATTCAAGAGAATGCCACCCCAACATGGTTCATTATTCTCAAGACCTAAAGCCTGTTTTTTTGAAAATGTTACCATAAAGTACAAATGAATTCGGTCATGCCTGACATATCATAAGTAATGCCCAGAGGAAAAATTTCTTCTATATCATTTTGTTCCATCAGTAAATTGTTTCATTTACTCCTTCAAATGTAGAAATCTTTGCATCCATCATTTCTATGGCATATCCTATTTGACATCCTATCCTATATTATACTCTCCTGGAAAACTAGCTTATTAAGAAATGCTAGGTTTGAGATTTGAAATTTTAAAAATTCAATTTAACAAGGCAAGTAGTTTCTTCTTTAAAGTATAATTATGAAGTGTTTAAACGTATTTGGAATTAGGAACATACAAAGAGTTTTTTCTATGACTGTCTCATTATTATATGAGAATAGATATATAATTTTATATACATCCTTCATGTTGTAGGAAATACAATGACTAAAGTTGCAGACAAATCTTCATTTTAAAATAAAATACATAAGAATAATGGCAATTAAAGATTTTTTTATGCACTGGCAGGCTTATTTCAAACTTTACCATCAATCAGTCAGTACTTATTAGTTGAGGGCTTCACAACCAATGTATAGACAAATGTGAGTGGTAAATTCAGTGGCAAACATAGACTCCAGCTGGATAAACGTATCAAGGCTTAGTTACTTAAGTATTATGGTAGAAGTCAGCATAATCATGATACATGGTAGTTATTTTCCATTGTCAAACTGAGTATAAGAATTCAGGCACTCCCAAAAAGGCCACATCCCAGTGGACAAGCATATTTGTGAGTTAAAGGTATCTCAGAACTGCTGGTTTCTCAGTGGTTCTTCTGTGTATCTATCTACATATATAAGGTGGCAGTATTTATGTATACAAGTTAATCTGAATATGTTGATGACCAGTTCTCTTGGATGAGTTCTCCTTATCTGTCTTTGGGATTACACAATATACAACATGACTACAGAGCAGGGGGGCTCCCCAGGTGACTCAGTGGTAAAGAATTCATCTACAATGAAGGAAATGCAGGTTTGGTCCCTAAGTTGGGAAGAGCCCCAGGAGAAGGAAACGGCAACCCACTCCAGTATTCGTGCCTGGAAAACCCCACGGACAGAGGAGACTTGGGGGCTACAGTCCAGGGGGTCGACAAAGAGTCAGACACAAGTTAGGGACTAAACAACAAAGGAGCAGAGTACATACATTTTAATATGAACAGATTCTCATTTTCAAGGGAACATTTTATGCAAAGATGGGCACAATAAAGAACACAAATAGTATGGACATAACAGAAGCAGAAGATATTAAGAAGAGGCGACAAGAATACACAGAAAAACTATACAAAAAGTGTCTTAATAACCTGGATAAACATGATGGTATGATCACTCACCTAGAGCCAGACATCCTGGAGTGTGAAGTCAAGTGGGCCTTAGGAAGCATCACTATGAACAAAGCTAGTGGAGGTGACAGAATTCCAGATGAGCTATTTCAAGTCCTAAAAGATGCTGCTGTTAAAGTGCTACACTCAATATGCCAGCAAATTAGTAAAACTCAGCAGTGACCACAGGACAGGAAAAAGTCATCCCAATCCCAAAGAAGAACAATGCCAAAAAATGTTCAAACTACTGCACAATTGCACTCACTTCACATGTTAGCAAGGTAATGCTCAAAATCCTTCAAGCTAGTCTTTAACAGTATGTGAACTGAGAACTTCCAGATGTTCAAGATGGATTTAGAAAAGGCAGAGAAACCAGAGGTCAAATTGCCAACATCCACTGAATCATAGATAAACAAGGGATTTCCAGAAAACATCTACTTCTGCTTCATTGACTATGCTAAAGCCTTTGGCTCTGTGGATCACGAGAAACTGTGGAAAATTCTTCACAAGATGGACATACCAGACCACTTGATCTGCCTCCTGAGAAACCTTTAGTAGGTTAAGATGCAACAACTAGAACCGGACATGGAACAATATACTGCTTCAAAATTGGGAAAGTGGGAGTCGCTCAGTCACGTCTGACTCTTTGCGACCCCATGGACTATACACTCCATGGAATTCTCCAGGCTGTAATACTGGAGTGGGTAGCTGCTCCCTTCTCCAGGGAATCTTCCCAACCCAGGGATTGAACCCAAGTCTCCCACATTGCAGGCAGATTTTTTTACCAGCTAAGCCACGAGGGTAGACCAAAATTGGGAAATAAGTATGTTAAGACTGTATACTGTCACCCTGCTTATTTAAAGCAGGGTGTCACCCTTATTATTTAAATTATTCAGAATACATCATATGAAATGCCAGGCTGGATGAATCTCTAGCTGGAATCAAGACTGCCAGGAGAAATATCAGTAACCTCAGATATGCAGATGACACCACCCAAATGGAAGAAAGCAAAGAGGAACTAAAGAGCCTGGGGATGAAGGTGGAAGAGGAAAGTGAGAAGGCTGGCTTAAAACTCAACGTTCAAAAAAGTAAGATCATGACATTTGGTCCCATAAATGCATGGCAAATAGATGGGGAAAGAGTGGAAACAGTGAAGACTTTATTTTCTTGTGCTCCAAAATCACTGTGAACATTGACTGCAGCCATGAAATTAAAAGACATTTGCTTCTTGAAAGAAAAGCTATGACAAATATAGACAGCGTATTAAAAAACAGAGACATCACTTTGCCAACAAAGGTCAGTCGATCAAAAGCTATTGTTTTTCCAGTAGTCATGTACAGATGTGAAAGTTGGACTATAAAGAAGGGTGAGCACCAAAGAACTAATGCTTTCAAAATGTGGTGTTGGAGAAGACTCTTGAGCGTCCCTTGGACAGCAAGGAGATCAAACTAGTCAATCTTAAAGGAAATGAGTCCTGAATATTCATTGGGAGGACTGATGCTGAAGCTGAAGCCAATACTTTGGCCACCTGATACAAAGAGCCAACTCATTGGAAAAGACCCTGATGCTGGGAAAGATTGAAGGCGGGAGAAGAAGGGGACAACAGAGGATGAGATGGTATCACTGTTTCAATGGACATGAGTTTGAACAAACTCCGGAAGATTGTGAAGGACAGGGAAGCCTGGTGTGCTGCAGTCCATGGGGTTGCAAAGAGTCGGACAGGACTGAGCGACTGAACAACAATTCTCATTTATCACCTGCAGCTTCCTCAGGCTAACAAAGCCTCCTACAAGGACTTACTTGAGCTAAAAGTTGCAGCATTATAACATAGATGAGGTAGGAGATGCTCTGAAAATTATGATAGTGGAGCATATCATAAGCAATTTGATTAGCCTGAAAAATAATCTTGTAAGAATTCAGCATGTATAAGCTACTACATGGACAGTTTTGTATGATGGAACAATATGAATTTAGGAACCAGGTCCAAATCTTGGGTCCCCCACTTACACAGCTCTATGACTTAGGGAAACTTTCTTAAGTTTCTGAGGCTCAGTCTTATCATACAGTGTGGGTTATAATAGTATTTTCCACTCAGTGTTGTTGTGGGTTGAAATTATTGAAAATAGTTAGAAAGCCTAGTGAAAGATAAAATATACCAAAAATGTGTTCTTTTTCTTTCCATTTCCTTACTTATATTAAGGTGAAAATATTACCTTTGTTCTAAAACTATTTAGTATCTGACTGTGGAGGAAAGATTTTTTAAAAATGATATTAACTTCAATTGACATCTTTCTTTAGGAGGCTGCTATATGCCAAGCACTAACCTGAATAGTAACCTAAACATGAAATCCATGAAATCTCTCATTTAACCTTCACAAGACTTAAGAGGTAGGTACTTTTGTTGTCCTGACATTTACAAATAAAATTTGAATTGGTTAGCTTTGCTGTAGTAACAACCCAATGCATTTTTGTTGTTGTTTACAATTGCTGTTGAAGCTCTTCTCCATGTGTTTTCTCCTTCTAACAAAAGGCTGACACTCAGAGAGAGAAAAAAAGAGAAAAAGGAACCTGAACCTCTTGAAGCTTCTGCTTGAACGCTCATGCTTATGAACTCGCATGGCAAAGCAAATTTTGTGGTCTATTTTGACAATAAGGCAGAGAAACTTACATTTCAGATAAAACTGGAGTGAGAAAAACTAGGGCTTTCAAAACATAGAAACACACCTCCAACCTTAATCTTAATATTGTAGAGTCTATAATTACCTACCTATTTTGCTTCCCCTCAGGAAATAATTTTTTATTAGGTCTTTATTCACTTTGATTCAGGAACTATTTGAGGCTAAAATTCAAACTGTCTTGTTTTCACAGAATCATGCACTATTTAGCTGCAGTTATCTCTGATACTTGCTGTTGTTGTTTAGTCGCTAAGTTGTGTCTGACTCTTTGTGACCCTGTGGACTGTAGCCCAGCAGGCTCCTCTGTCCATGGAAATCTCTAGGCAAGATCACTGGAGTGGGTTGCCATTTCCTTCTCCAGGGGATCTTCCCAACCCAGGGATTGAACCCACATCTCCTGCATGCACCATTGCCCTAATAAATACACTGACAATTCCAAACTGCAACTGGTAGTCATACACCATGATTTGGATAAAGGCTGCACTATGGCTCTGTATTCCACACAAATCCTGTATTCACTACCTTACAACAAGTTGGAGAAGTCAGACTACCATAGAGAGGGCTTGAGATTTGTGGTTCCAGAATGAGGCTAATTTGCATTTGAACACAACCCTGTCATTTAATGGCTTAGCAGGAATCTAAGTCCCAGTGTCTCATTTGTATAATTGTGTAGAATTTTGCAGCTTTAAATAAAATAATGTATTTTGCTATGGCAATGATTTCTAATAAGAACCTTTAAACCACATATTTTAAAATAACCACATATATTTTTCCTACTTAGTAAACTTAGAATTTGGGTTCTTTTCTTAATGATAAAGACAGTAGATGTAAACCATTTTTCCCTTTCACTCAAAAACCATGGACTGAGCACAAATGTGCCTGAGACAGCTGCTGGGGAGAAAGGGCTAGGCAAACTAGCTCCTGGCCCTTGTGGATCATTCAGTCCAGATGTGGAACTTACAGGCAGAACTATTTCCCAGTATAATGGAAGATGCAATTGTGAGGCATAACTAAGTTTCTTTAATTTCTTACCTTAAGTATATTCATTTTCCTGAGGGAGTCTAAACTTCACAGCTCAGATCTGAACTATAAACTTTCATACTAACTCCCAAAGTCTTCATGAGCTTCCCTATTTTTTGAAGTCTTCACTTGACATCAAACAGTGCCCAATCAATTAATAGATACTCAGAAAACTCCAATAGTTATCTATGTTCATATAATCCAGAGAGTCTAGCCACATTGCTTTTGCCATAAGCATTTTTGGTCACTATTCTAAGGTTTTGTCTCCTCAAAGCCTGAAAGAGACAACATTCAATCCTTTATATCCATTCATTCATTTATTAATTTTATCATTTATGTATTAAACAAATAGTTGAGTGTATCTTGTATGTCAGGGACTGTGCCAGACACTGGACATAAAATAATTTACAATACACAGAGGTTCCCTGACCTTGAGGAACTTATATTCCACTGAGAAAAACATTCTTTAAAAAAAAATGACAGATTATTCTATGGGCTTGGGAGAAAAAAATCCAGACTTGTGTGATAGAAAATAAATCATGGCAGGATCATGGTAATAATTACATAGGATATGCAAAGGAAAGCCTTTCTGGGGGAGAAGGCATTTTTCAGTTGAGACCCAGAGATGAGAAGGAACCGTTCATGTGAAGAATCTTCCACATGGGTAAACTGACAGATACAGAGACTTCAAGATGAGAAATAGCTTGGCTTTTCTGGCAACTTGCAGATGACCAGAGCTACTGGTTAGAAAAAGCTAAGGAAGAGAAGCATGAGATGAGTTGAGAAGTAGCAAGGGATGGTGATGTAAGACCACACGGGCCATGGAGAGGAGTTAGGGTGGTATATATACTGAGATGTGCTAAGTCTTGAAGACATACAATTACTTATATGATCATGTAGACGATAACTAACATTTATATGCACTAACCAAGTACTAAGATTTGTTCTAAACCCTTTTACTTATGTTATTAACTCATTTAATCCTCTTAACAGCCCTTTGAAGTAGGTATTTTTATCATTCCATTTTGAAGAGGAGAAAACTGAGTTATTGTGAGATTAAGAATCTTGCCCAAGATTCCAAGCTAATAAACAGCAGAACTGAGATTCAAACTCTGGTACCCTAGCTCCAAAATCTGAGTTCTATATCTTACTGTGCTGTATAAATTGTATTTTTTTCCCCAAACTCAAAATCAGGAATGTTGAGCAAACATATTCTACCTTGGCTCAGTGGGAACAGCATTATAGCTCTTTTTTAGTATAGCTACTAAAGTAACAGAACTTTACCAAGTAAGGAGACACCAAAAATTTTTGTGGTGTTCATAAACAGACTCTAAGATAACAGCTCATCTATAACTGCACCACTATTACACAGCCATTGTAAAAACTAGTGGGAATTTGGTGGGACAAGCATAAATAAATGAAACAATGAATATCAGTACATATTTTACCATTCTAATGAAAATCAATTTGGTGCTATATAAAATACATAGCAGTTTATTGACTTTCATAAGAAAATTGAAATATATACTGGTATTCATCATAATCACATGAGATCTTTTTAATAAGAGATTACTTATTTGAACTAGGGAAAACAGTCAGATTTCCCTTGAATACTGTGGTGTATAAGTTTGCATTTTCAGATCCTAAAATGATGATGAAAATCCTGAAACTGGTTAGATATATTAAACAAATGTTAGGGAAAATGGAAGCAAAAAAATTTTTTACCTAATTTTCTCCTAAGATCTACATAATCATAATAAGGAAAATGGTTGCTGCAGAAACAAAAGGTACTGTGATGTCTGAGACAACAGGTTTAATAAAGTTAACTGTCAGGATATTGTGACAGATTTCAGAACATATAAGACAACTTCCAATCCTAAAAATACAACAATAGATGAAACACTGCCTAGACAGATCTTGTGCATTTATTGAATCACAAACATTAACTGAACACTTTACTCTAAACCAGGTGGCTTTGCAAAATGCATAAGTTTCTGTCCTTACAGAGCATATATTCTAGCCAGAAGGGCCAGCCAAACATAAATCAAATAACAAAATGCCAAAAGATGACCAAGATAAATAAAAGTTGTTAGTTCATAAATACAAAAGTCAACACAAACTTGGCTAGTAAAGAAATCAAATCCACCTACTTAGGCACTTGAGGAATAAAAAACTTCTTGGGTCCTAATTTGGTAGCAGCTTAAATATGGAGTCAATGTAAACAATTTGTCTGCAACTCAATTCAAGAAGCAGATGGTACATGAAAGATGCATTCATCTGCCACAATTCAAACCCTACCTTCATTATCATTCTGTGTCTACAGGCACCTCTTTCAATAGGAGGACAGACTGGGTATCTGTCAGACTGAACTAATACTTTCCCAGTCCTCAAGAGACTTACATAAATGACGCGGAAAACAGAAAAAATTAACAGCTGTGTAAAAACACATAACTGAAAAGTGACCAAGGAGAAAAAAAAGATGAACGTATTTGACACAAGCACTTTCAAAATAGGCTAAAGAAAGTGGGAATACTTCGGAAGGGAGTCTGGAGGAATTTGGAGTTCCTATTCTTGGCGGTTTGCTTCCAGATCCATTTTACTTGCTTTTGCTCTGCTCTGCATCACAGCTCAACTGATCTCTGTAGGGTGTATCTTCCCTAATTTTTTATTAGATGGCTTGATCAGTATTGCACAATGGGAAGAAATAGCAGAAGATCAGAGAGTTAGCAGGAGGAAAGGAGAAGCCAAAGTGTGTCTCTCTTTGCTTATAGAGGTATTTCTCAGCTGCTGGATGCTCCCCTGACTTCAACTCCTCCTAGACAGCTCCATCATAATTCCAGCTTTCACCAGGTGACCCCAGCCCCTGGAATTTAGTAACACTGCCTCTTTGCTTATATTTCTGTTCTAGAAATGGTAAGATTTTCCTGAGTTGTGTCTGTGTTGCCTCAATGCCTTGCTTGGCTCTCCAGCTTTACCATGACCTGTATCCAATGCTCTATATTAAATTTCGTCTAATTTAAAGATGTATAGGTCTGTTTTTTTCCTAACTTGGATTGAAGCAAAAAAATTAAGAATAATGTAGAAGAAATCACACATTTTTCAAGTACTTAGTTTAAATCCCAGTATGTCATTTGGGCTGTCTAAACTTGGGAAAGAGATGAGAACATTATATGCCTCAGGTTCTCATTAATTCTTCCCTTCCCTTCATTTAAAAATCTACAAAATGAAAATAATAATACTTACATTCTAGTGTTATGGTGGGGATAATATGAAGTCATGCACAGGAAGTTCTTAGCACTGTGTCTGATAGTAGCTTCTTAGTAAATGATAGTTCATTTCCCTCCATGACTTCCTTTTTCCTGAAGCCAACAACACCACATTTTTATACTTCTTATACAGTGAGTCTTATTATGTATAGGGTTCTTAGCTAAGACCTTTGAGTATGTATGTTTTAGTTTTTTAGCCACTAAGTCATGTCTGACTCTTTGCAACCCCATGGACTGCAACATAGCAGACTCCTCTGTCCTCCACTATCTCCTGGAGTTTGCTCAAATTCATGTCCATTGAGTCAGTGATGCTATCTAACCATCTCATCCTCTGCCTCCCCCTTCTCCTTTTGCCTTCAGTCTTTCCCAAAACATCAGGGTCTTTTCCAATGAGCAGACTCTTCACATGAAGTGGCCAAAGTATTGGAGCTTCAGCTTCAGAATCAGTTCTTCCAATGAATATTCAAGATTTATTTCTTTTAGGATTGACTGGGTTAATCTCCTTGCAGTTCAAGGGACACTCAAGAGTCTTTTGCAGCACCATAATTTGAAAGCATCAATTCTTCAGTGCTCATTCTTCTTTACAGTTATGGGGTATGTGTTAAATTAAATTAAATATTTTTATTTAATCATTACAATAAATCTTAGTTTCCATTATTAGCTTCTTTTTTTTTTTAAGGTAAGAAAAATAAGGCTTGAAATTTTCATGCAAGTATCTGAAGTTATATAGTTAGCATTAGCAAGTGGTAGAGTCAGAGTTTAAATTTATATCTGCATGACTCTAGTCTGTGGGTTTTACTCTGCTATATGACTTCCCATCACTGCAAAGATAAATCGTATTTGGTCCTCAGACACTCTGAATCCTGGGAAAACACATGACCCCCACCTCTCGTACTCCCAATTGTCCTCCCTTTTTGGATCTAAGCTGTTGTGTAGGGTAACCTATGAAATTTGAAACTATGCTTTAAGCAAAACTGAATAATTTTAGAGTAGAAGATACTGTATTCTATGAAGTTGGAATGGTAATGTTTTAAACCAATCAGAACATCATGAAGAGTCTATGGTATATAATACTTAAAAATAAAATATATAGTGAGTAAGCATAAAGCATTTAAGAATGAAGGTGTATGAAGTATATAGTACTAATATACAAAAAATGTAGCATAAAGGTAGGCACAAACTTTAAGACAGGCAGGAAAATAGTGCATTTATTTTTGAGATTTTAAGATTATAGACATCCTTTTAAATATAACACAAGTAAGACCTAATGTGTCTGAATTATATATATAATTATTACACATATGTAAATTATATATATGTATATATAAAATAATTAAAGAAAAGATCATATAACAGGTTACTAATGCTAGTTATGAAACTGAATTCATGAAGATTCTACTTTAAGAAAGTGTTGAATGTATACATTGATGAGATTTATCATGTTTTCTTTCTGTATAAGAAAACAAATAGAAACTTTAGAATGAAAAAGATATTCCAAAAGTATGCCATCTAAAGAAATGACATTGACTTAAAAACGTATCTGCCTCAGTTTTTAGATAAAAAGCTTTAAATAACCAACATAACAAAAATTCATCATGGAAAAATTAGCTTCTTAATCACCATTTTTAGTATTTTTTTTCTATAACTGGCACCAAAATAATAAGCAGGGTGACTGCTTCCTTATTTGATGTATTAAAGACAAGTATTTCCAAACAGGGGCTGTGTGACAACCTAGAGGGGTGGGATGGGGTGGGAGGTAGGAGGAAGGATCAAGAGGGAGACACACATATATACCTATGATGTTGATATACGGCAGAAACCAATACAATATTGTAAAGTAATTATCCGTCACTTAAAAACAGATAAATTTTAATAAACAAGTATTTCCTTATGACAACAAATTACTGCAAGAAAAATCTCTTTAAGAATTTGTTCATGAAAGACTTGAATCAGCAGTATTAATCAGAAGGCACATCTATTATGTCGCAAGAGCAAGAAACACCAGTAAAGTGAAGCTGAAACCGAATGTACGGATCACTGAACTAAGAAGACCTGTGAAGAAACAGATAAAACAAGAAGGGGAAAGTCGCAAACACCTTCAACCACAGAAAGGAGAGAATCAAGAATGTAGTGGGTCTTCGGCCTCTGCTTAGGATGTAGATAGACAGTGTGAAAGAATATTACTCCAAACTTAGTCCAGGAAAATTTGGATCACCTAACAACTCACAACTTTCACGGAACCCAGAAAAGTGCTGAGGTTGCACAACTATCAACTAAATGAAAATCTAAGAAGAGACAGATGCTTTCAGACAGAGAGGGATATGATTACTTGCTTACTTGGTACAGACACTGGGTGATACACGAGCAGGTAATAAAAATTAGGTTCAATTTTTAAAAATTAATTTCTACATGTCAAGCAATGGCTGATGTGAGATTGTAGAACTCCACCACAGATAAAGAAATTAGCAACTTCTAGGAGCTTCTACAAGGACTTCACTGAATGCTCACCAGAAAGATTTGAGTAGGGTGAGAGATCTGAGACAACCTCCTCCTGGGGCATTCTGGGGAGGCTGGCAACAGCTGTTGTGAAGAAGGATTCTTCTTCCCTCTCCTCCTTTAAGCCTCTGGGGAAAGAACAGCACACTGCTGCCCTCAGGGCATGGGTGGAGAGCTGATAGAGCTGGGGGAAAAGAGGAGACTATAACCATCCAGGAGTAGAAAAATGCACTGGGTCTAGACCATCAGATCCCCTACTCCACAAGGAGGCAAAGAATCAAATAATTAAGTAGGCTGAGACCTTAGTGCCTGTCAAGACTGAAGATCTGAGACAAGAGATAGGGCTCCCCCTCCCACCACCCTCACCAGATGTCTACTGCTGGGGAAGGGAAAGAATGTTGGAAAGAAAGGGGAAGTTGTTATTAATACATAACACAGGGAGTCCAGCCTGGTGTTCTGTGACCTAGAGGGGTGAGATGAGGGGAAGGGAGGGAGGTTCAAGAGGGAAGGGATATATATATAATTATGACTGATTCACATTGTTGTACTGCAGAAACCAACACAAAATTGTAAAAAAATTTCCCAACAATTAAAAAATAAACAATTTAAAAAAAAGAAAGCTTCAAAGCTCAGGTTCACTGTGACTTTTTCTGAGCCTTTCCTTGTTTTTGTTCTTGCTTTGAACCCACATTAGATATACTAAAATAATGCCTATGGCCTTTTCCATAGTAATAAATACTTTTCCATAATAAATAAATATTTTATTTATTAAAAGTCATATTTGTTCATTGTTTGAATTGAATGTGAACCTCAGCGAGATTCTAGTCTAACTTTTACCCAGCTAAATCCTCATAAAAAAATTCACAGGGCAATGTTTCCAACTTGGATTTTGGTTTATTTCATGTTGAGTCCAGTTCCAATCCTGAACCTGAGCTGGGGAGGTCATTTGACTGTCTCTTAGCTCCGGGGCCCACTCTTCCATACTCTTTCTGCACCACTGGAGAGGGAGTCTGCAAACTATATTCCCTGAGATCTGCCATTAGCTGATTTCCTATTAGAGCTATGCTCTGCCATTAGGAACACTTGTGAGAGATGAAAAGATTGAAAGTAAGGATTTCTGCTCCAGTTCCAATAGTATGGCACTTGATGGCAGTTGATGGGAACTGTGAGGTCTGCAGCAAAGACAAGAGGATTTTAGATTTAACAACCTAGACAGAAACAGCACCTTTTCAGAAATTCAAGCCCTGGTAGAAGCAACATCTGCTCAGTAAATCCAGAACTACCCGTGATAGTGTATCCAAGCTTCAGGCTCCTAGACTCCAGTCCACAGTTAGAATCAGCTTTCTATTTCACACTGTCAGCATTTTTCTTCTGCAACCATTTTCCTTTTTTACAATCTCAGTTCTAAAATATTTTTGCAGCCAATTCCTTATATTCGATTGCCTATGACTGAAACTCCTGGAGTGTTTTTTTTAATTCCTGTCTAGACCTTTCCTGGTATATGTGTGTTTTAATTCATAGACCTTTTAAAACTTTTTATTTTATATTAACAATATTGTGATAGTTTCAAGTGTACAGCAAAGTGATTCAGTTATACATATACATGTTTCTATTCTTCTTCAAATTCTTTCCCCATTTAGGGCATTACCTGATATTAAGGAGAGTTCCATGTGCTATACAGTCGGTCCTTATTGGTTATCTAATTTTAAATATAGCAGTGTGTACATGTCAGTCCCAAACTCCCTACCTATGATATAGGTTATATGCAGAATCTAAAAGCAAATAATACAACTGAACTTATTTAAAAAACAGAAACAGACTCATAGACTTAGAGAATGAACTTCTGGTTATGGGGGTAGGGGGACAGTTAGGGATCCCCAAAGGGATTGACATGTAATTCATAGACATTTAAAATAATGAACAGTGAAGCAAAACTTTGACAGAGTGCCAAGATTCACCTGCCAGCAGAGGCAAAGAGTTTTGTAGCTGAAATATATCATCGGACAAAGAAAAGTTCTGATTGCTTTTATGCAAGGTTAAATTTGAAGTGAAAAAACAAGGGTTGATTTAGTGATGCCATTTACTAGACTACTGACGTTCTCTTGCTGATCTGTCAACAGTAAAATCTGGCTACCTCTTAATGGAATGGACATCTCCCCCATTTTTGAAGGAAGACATAGGGACTTCACAGGTGGTGCAAGTGGTAAACAACCCACCTGCCAATGCAGAAGATACAAGAGATGCAGTTTCAATCCCTGGGTTGGGAAGATCCCCTGGAGAAGGGAATGGCAACCCACTCTAGTATCCTTGCCTGGAGAGTTCCATGGACCAAGAAGCCTGGCAGGCTATGGTCCATAGGGTCACAAAGAGTCAGAAATGACTAAAGTGACTTAGCATGCACACATGCTCTCACTTACATCTGGGTCTTTGCACATATGACTTTAACCTCTTCCTTCATCTCCACCTATGACACAGAGATTGATACATGCTTCATCCAGGAAGATTTCTGACCCCCCTTTCCCCTCTAACTACGTTGTCTGCTTAAGTTATGAGCTCTCCTGATATACTCTATTTCCCTAACAGAGCGTTTAATTAGCTCATTGTTGCTGCTTAATTTATTGTCATCTCAGGCAAGTTTCATTGAAGGCCAGGAAAATCCTTCAGTTTCCTACCATCCTACAGCCAAACTCACCATTGCTTCTCTAAATATGGCCCCTCTAAGTGTTCCAAAAATAACTGTTTAATAATGGGGTTACTTCAAATATTAAACCACACTGCCTCCTATTTTCAACAGTATAGGAAACACAAAACCCATAAAAGATACGTTTCTGAGTCCTAAAAAACTGACAACTGCTTGTGAGGTTGAGGCATACAGAAAGTGGCTGAAAAACAGCTGTCAGCTGAGCTCT
Source organism: Cervus canadensis (assembly GCF_019320065.1). Lineage (NCBI taxonomy): Eukaryota > Metazoa > Chordata > Mammalia > Artiodactyla > Cervidae > Cervus > Cervus canadensis. The sequence goes on along the minus strand of NC_057404.1, from coordinate 9,857,467 downwards.
ATGAGACATACATACCTGCAAATCATGGTCCTTTCCTGAAGTCATGCGTAAGCTTCCCTGACTTCCTTATCACAGAGAGATGTAAGCATAGGGTGCCAGATTTCATGTGAAGGGGATTATCAGCAGTTTTATCTTTATTCTTTTAAACACACAATGTCCCCAAGAGAAGCTTGTGAAAATATGCCAGAGATATTTTGTCACCATTGACATATCCTAAGTGGTAAATTTCTACTTTCACATACAGAGTGACTAATTACATATTTTCCTTCATGGTTAATTTGTCCTTTTCCAAGTTGATACATGTTGCCACAACTGCACTTTGGTCTGGCTATGATTTACAGAAGTTTATGTTTGACTTTTTTCCCTAAAATATATAAAAATGGTCAGAAGGCTTTCTACACATAAAGCAAGAGTGCAGAATGTCTTTCTCAAACAATCTTTATATCCATTTCTGGCAAGAACATTTGCCAGAAGCTGTTCTAAAAAGCCAACCCTTACTAGATGTAGTAAAAGTATAAATATAGACTGATTTGGAAATTGACATGTGATTTTTACATAATTGCACCTAGATGAAATTGAAGCTTTAGAGACTTGAAATTCCAATCAATCTGATTTGAAATAAATGTAAATTCTACAATATGTGAATAAATTGCACATTTTCAAAGTGATAAATGTCAGTTATTGAATTCGACTAAGCAATATCAACTAATAAACTTTGAACACATTGCAAAGGAAGAAAATTGCATTTGATTACCTATCAGCAAATCCTAAAGGGGAAAGTTTTTTAAAAGGTTATTGAAATTGTGCAGCATAAGTTATTAGAGATGGGAACATATTTTTTACTTGAGTACTTAGTTACTCTGACTTCCTGTTCACGTTAAACTAAATTTCAGCTCAAAGTTGCAATGTACTAAATTCTACCTCCACAAAATTTATATGACAGGCCTGTCACTTTTGATGAGAGTTGTCTTCTATAGAAATTCGCCTTTCTACCAGACTGTGACATGTTACTTGTAAAAATTTGCATTAAAGTTAGATACTTGCTACTGTGCATTTTTTTAAACAAACTTGTATGTATTAGAGAAGTTTACTTTGACATAATAAAAAATAAACACTGGGAAATTCTTTAGTTAGAATGTTTTTCCTTGAGATTGAAAGGTTATTGCTGAACCACAAAAAGATGCTGGGATTCTTGGCCTCCGGAGGAGAAGAATTCAATCGGGGCCAGAGATGAGGCTTGATCGCTCAGAGCTTTTCTGTAATAAAGTTTTATTAAAGTGTAAAAGAGATAGAGAAAGCTTCTGACATAGACATCAGCAGGGGGCAGAAAGAGTACCCCCTTGCTAGTGTCAGCAATGGAGTTATATACTCTCCAATGAATCCAAAGAATGTCTGGAGGTTGTAAAGACCTCACCAGACCTACTCCCATAATTTACATTTTAAGATAACAGTTGGTCTAGCCAGAAGGTTTAATCCAGAGACTGTCCTCAGGCAGGATACATTGTTGTTATAAAATGCTAAGGAATGTAGACGGAAAAAAAAGTTTGTCCTTTCTTTCTCCTTGAGAATTCCAGACCCCTCTCTCCTTGGGGACCCCTACACTTCTTATCAACCTGCTTAGGAAATGACTCTCTCAAGACGAATACTGCTTGGTTGCAAATACTGCTCAATAACACAAGGTATTTACTTTGCATTATCCTGGTTATTGGACTGTTGAACAAAAAGATTTGGAACTGTAGCTCTGGTGTGACTAAGTGAATAAATACAAATAAGAATTCAATGCACTTGGTCATAAGCATTACTCAATGAATATTTCCCAAATTTCCATTCATATAAGTCTTGGTTTAAGATTTTTACTGGATACAGATTGAACTAAATACAATCCTTAAGGAATGTATAGTCTGGAATATCAGACTGGTATGCAAACAACAGTACAAAACAAATCAATGTCCTGTCAATAAAGGACAGAACATACATAAAGATGTAGCCATAGGAGAACCCGGTAGACAGAAAGAAAATTTTTATCTGAGGAATGAAGGGAAACACCTATTTTGGATTGAATTGTATCCCTGAAAACATTATGTCCCAGTATGTCCCAGTAGCTGTGAATGTGACCTAATTTGGAAATTTTGTCTTTTCAAATATGATTAAATAAGGGATCTCTGGATGAGATAATTTTGGAGTAAGGGTAGGCCCCAATTCAATGACTGGTCAACTTACAAGAGAAAAGAAAGAGAGGTGGATCTGTAGCTGGGAAATCAGGACTCCAGGTCTTTTTGCCCTGGTTCTGCACTTATTTGTATTTTGTTAATTCATCACACATTCATTGAGCTCCTGTTCTGTGCCTGTCCTGAGCTGGGCACTAGGGTTGCCCATCCCAGGCCAGTCCTCACAGAACTGGCAGTTCACTGGGGAAGTCAGACTTTAAAATATTATTGTAAATAAGTGGGTAGTTTTAATAATTGCAATTCATACTTTAACTGTAATTTTTCTGGCATTATGATTAGTGCCCTAAAGAACACAGGAGTTTTGTGAAGGTGTTTGGAAAAAAAAAGAAAAAAAGCCCCAAAGGAGAAGCCCATGTGAAGATAAAGGCAGAGATCAGAATAATGCCATCACAAATCAAAGAAGCCTGGAGCCCCAGAAACTGGAAGAAATAAGTAAGTATTCTCTACAGAGCCTTCAGAGAGAGTATGGTCCTGCCAATGCCTTAATTATGGATTCTGGCCTCCAAAATCCTAAGGAAGTCAATTTCTGTTATTTTAAGCTTCCAAACCTAGTTGTAATGTGTTATAGCCCTAGAAAAATAACACCACTACAGACATGGTATTTGGGTTGAATCATGAAGGGTGGACAAAGTCTTTCATGTTGGAGGATGCATTTCATGTAGGAGGAGAATTTCTTGCAGAAAGAATACTTGAGTAAAGACCTGAGGTTGAAAATGCTGTGAGTGAAGAGGAAGTATGTTTTTCAAAACACTAGAATGATAAATAAATGATGTGGTGAAGAAGAAACCACAAGGGAACAGGAGTTCTCTTTCTCTGTGAAGGCTGGAGGAGAGGACTCTTGCTTGCCTCCTCCAGCTTCTGGGTCTTCAGGCTTCCATGCCTTGTGGTGGCATAATTCTAATCTCTGCCTTCATCTTCACATGGTCTTCTCCCCTGTAATTTATGTCTAAAATCTCTCTCTCTTTTCTCTTATAAGGACACTGGTTATTGGATTAGGGGCTTCCCTGGTGGCTCAGTAGTAAAGAATTCCCCTGCAATGAAGGAGACACGGATTCAATCTCTGGGTCAGGAAGATCCCCTGGAGAAGGGAATGGCAACCCACTCCAGGATTCTTGCCTGGGAAATCCCATGGACAGAGGAGCCTGGCAGGCTAGTCCATGGTGTCACAAGAGCCCACCCTACCTCCAGAGAATGGGGGCTGTGAGGTAGGGAGAGAGAAGAGAAATTGTGAGAAGGAACAAAAAGTTGAAAGCCAGTATGGAAACCATTAGAGAAGGAGACAGAACAGAGTGATGAGAAATATCTTTGGTAGAGATGCTGAGGAACATGAGACCTAAAGAAAGTCTCTCTGAAGAACAGACATTCCAGAGTGAATATTTTTGAGTGAGAAGAGCTAGGAATTAAACTTACATGCATAGGTACTCTAATAATATGAAAAATATATTTTTCTTATTTGAAATTTATAATATTTTGAAACCAGGAAATGTGATATCTCCAGCCTTGTTCTTGCTTAAGGCTGATTTGGTTATTCAGTGTCTTTGTTACTCTAAATTAATTTTTGCATTGCTTACTCTATTTCTGTAAAGAATGCCATTGGCATTTTGAAGGAAATTGCACTGAATCTGTACATCATTTGGGATAGTATGGAGATCTGAACAAAATTAATCCTTCCAATCCATGAATCCAGGATGTTTTCCATTTTCTGTCTTCTTTAATTTTTTTCATCAACATTTTATACTTTTTACTGTACAAGTCTTTCATCTCTTTTGTTAACTTTATTTCTAAGTATTTTGTTATTTCTGTTGCTATTGTGAATGGGAATATTATCTTTATTTTTTTTAAAAAAATACTTTATTGTTTATATATAGAAATATATATATATATATATCTGTTGATGGATGAATGACAAAAGCATGTTAAATATTATACTTATATATAATATACATATTGTATATATATTACATAACATTATTCAGTCTTTAAAAAATCTACCATTTTATGAAGCTCCCTACCTAAAAGGGAAGGAAAGAAGTGCATCCTGCCATTTGACAGCAGAGATGAACCTAGAGGATATTATGCTAAGGAAAATAAGCCAAACACAGAAAGACAAATACTGAGTGATCTCATTTATATGTGGAATCTAAAACAGTCAAATTCACAGAAGCCAAAAAAAAAAAATAAAAATAAAAAGGTGGCAGCCAGAGGCTGAGGCAAGGGGAAAATGAGGAGATATTAGCTGAAGGGTAAAAGTTTCAATTACTCAAGGTGAATAAATTCTGTAGATGTAATGCAAAACAGTGTGACTATAGTTAACAATACTCTATTGCATACTTGAAATTTGCTTAAAGGGTAGATCCAAAGTGTTTTCACCACACACAGATATATACAGGCAAGAAAATGATAACTATGTGAGAAAACAAATATGTTAATCAGTTTAATTGAGTTTATTGTTTCACAACATATATCAAAGCATTAACTTGTTTATTGTATTATATATACAATATTTCTTTTCAACTATACCTCAATAAAACTAGAAGAATGTCTTTATAGAATTTTAAAGTTTCTATAAATGGAACTCTTTTACCAATAATCGATTTCCTGATCAATTCCCTTTCTGCTTAGAAAGGGAATTTTTTTTTTTTTTTTGCTTTCTTGTCTGCTCACCTGAATTTGTTTCCCTGTTAAAACCCATGTGGATTTGTTTGAATTGTTTCATATCTTCAAGAAAGAAAAATCTATTACTTATATTCCCAATAATATTCTTTTAGAGATAAATTTGCTTATTTTATTTTAAATTACTTTTTCTAAGACTTTAATAATCTTTTATAAAAATTAACTTTTAAATTATTAATTGGGAAATAATTGTTATATATGTAACACAATTCAATAATAAATCACTTTGCCTCTAATACACTGATTTTTAAGCACAGATTTTTGAGGATCACAAAATACTTTTACATATATTATTTCATTTGTTCTTTATAATGTCAATCACTGTTGTGTTAATAAGCTGATTCTTAAAAAATAAGTCCTGATTCATAATGCATGACAATCTCTGTGGCATAAATACTCCACCAGGGAAAAATTCAGCCTACCAATGATTTAAGTGGTTTATAAAGTTCATAAATATTTAACAATCATCTCTTTCCAGTCCGTCAGCTCCAGCACATTCCTGGATGTTGGGACTCACATTCCCCACTTTTTCAAAGAGAAACAGGATACAAGAGAAATAATAACTTTTCAAAATAACACAGCTAGGATGACAAGTAAGGGCATACCTTTCCATACAATATGCTCTTTTCATACCATATCTCTTTATTCATGATAATGCAAGTTTTCACTAAAGGCATTACTGTGGGCTTCTTGCTTATTCATAAAATAACTTGAGGTAAATACAGATTAAAACATATTTTAAAAAATAAAATGTATTTATAGATAAAACAAAATGATTGTGGATTTTTCTGGCAGTCCAGGTGTTACGACTCCATGCTTCCACCACAAGGGGCTTGGATTTGATCGTTGGTCAGGAATGTCACATGGTGTAGCCAAAAAAAAAAAAGGGGGCCCATGTCCATAAAATGATTGTTTTTAAATGAAGCAAGAGAGCCAACAGCAAAGATTTCAGCTTTTCATATGGGCCAATTACATTTTTCTAGAATGAAAAAGAATATTACGGGAATTTATCATGAGAACTGCTGTTTGGAGGACACCGAATGAGCGCGAACAACAGCCCTTCAGCCATGGTTTTATGAAATATAAAAACCAAACGCCTTTCTCATAGATATTCAAAGGCAGACCATCTTACATTTACTCATAACTTAGTGGAAGCATTTATGTAAAGATGGAGTAGATCAATAGGAAGAAATATTTTTAAATAGCTGAGAGACATAGCCCTTTTTTTTTTTTTTTAACTTAGGTCTCAAGTGACATGTCTTCAAAATGATTTTTATACAAAACAAGTTGACCATCCAACCCTCTTATAGGCCTATTAGGCCACTTTTCTGTATTTCTCAATAAAAGGATAGGGGAAAGCTTTAATAAAAGATATAAGAAGGCCAGAATCACTTTATATTTGAAAGGTGAACCAGAGGAATGTATGGTTGTTTGGAAGACAATCAGAGCACTTTAGCCTTGAAATGGGAATCAGAATTTCTCATTAGGAAAGAATATTATTTTATTTTCTGGAGTAAGCTTACAAGATTCTCCTTCCTACATACCACCCCAAACAAAAATTGCCAGGCTATCACTCATTCATTTATTTATGCATCCATTCAGAAATAATCTGTGATCACCAAGCATCTGTGTCGGAAGCTGATGACAAATTTTTTATTCTAACAGTAATATGCTTGAAAGAGGGAAATAGTTCTCACTTGAGACTACAATGTTTTTAAAATTGAGACCCTTATCTGATGGGATTACAATTTAAATAAATGTTTCAATCAATTTTTACCAAATAAATTTAGAACAGAACTTGAATACAGTGTTGCTCCTAATGTTTTCTCATCAATTCATCCCAGAGGAGATCAGGGTCCTACCACCTGACAGATCAGTAGGTACTTGGAATCTGTTAGGTTAGATATGTTTGCACCTGCTGCTTTCACAAATCAGAATGGCAGTGAGTGTGAGGGCACCTCCTTGGCTGTGACATTCACTCAGTCTGCTTGGCTTTTCTCTCTGGAGCCATGCTAACAAAGACCAGACTTTATTACAGAAGAAAATTAGCCCCTCTAGTAGAAGCCCTTGGCTACCCCATCCTAAGAACGTCAACCTTATCACCTGTTGCCCGGGAACCAAAATGCTTTGCACCTAAGACAACTTGAACAACGATGGCTTCTACTAGAGGGGCTAATTCTCCTCTGTAATTAAGTCTGGTCTTTGGGTGTGCTCCTGAATCTCCTGTTGCCTTGGAGTTCCAGCAGTTTTGATTAATAACACATCCAGATTGTATTAAGACAACCTGCTGTAATCAAGATTACTTTGCAAGTGCACTGAAGTTTCAACTGATAGAAAATTCATTAACTAATTGCACATCATCTGAAAAATTAAATGTGGTTTGTTTCCCCAAAATAAAAAGATCAAATGTATGTATAATTATTAAAAATAATATCAAAGCAAACCAAATCAAATCAGTCTATAGGAAGTTGATTTAAACACTCCTAATAAGGTTCAGCACTTTATAAAATCAAATCAATGCTATGCCTAAAGCACTTTTTAGTGGTGATTCCAATACCTTACTAAACAATTATGACAAGCCCCCTTAAGGGTCAGAGAGGCCTGGCATGCTTCTGTCCATGGGGTTGCAAAGAGTCGGACATGACCTAGTGACTAAACAACAACAGGGAGACTTCTTTAAGCACAAACGGCCATTATGGGGAGTTACCAGTCCAAGGGTAGAGACTGGGGAATACTTCTGATGTGCTGAAACTTCAGCAAGAAGATTTGGGAGACAAACTTTCTGACCCAGAAATCAAAAATTATGATCAATCTGCACATAAGATCATTGACTGAGTTTCCCATTAGATTTCTCTGCTCTCTATACAGTGCTTTCAATTCAAATAGATATGCCTAACCATGATCTCCATTAAGTTTCCAATTCTGGGGAGATTTCCCTGAATTTATTGGTGGATATTCTTGGAGGGATATCTTCACAGGACAAAAGTGTGGCAAAGTGTGTTAAGACTGTAAATACCTGGAGGGCAGAATCTCTTTCTTGTATTACATAGTGGATGTTGTTGGTGTCACACCAAAATATCTTTTACAAGCCAGTGCACCTAGCCCCCTACCCGTTAAAAGCTGACTCACAGCTGCCCCCATTTATTTTCCAACAAAGAACCTCAGACAAAAGGAGTTCTCCACACCCACATAGGGCTGAGCTCAGTCCAGGACTGACTGACCCCCCTCGCTTCAAGGTCAGACAGAGTCTAAAGAACAAGTTGTTCTCGACAGCTTCCCTGACCTGAGACCAAAGCTGGGCCAAACTGAAACGACTTCCAGGCTTAACTTTCCTTCTCTGCTCTATCCTCATACTTAATTTCATTCCCCTAAGAACACTTGAACAAGAATTGCTGGCTCAGGCTCTGCTCCTAGATATTAACTTGGCATATAGGAAGTTTTTGAGAAATATTTATTGAGCTGAAATTCAAAGTACAGCAATTATAAAAAATTACTAATATTAAAAATTCATCTAAAAAAAGGTGTATATAAACATATACATATATGCATAAACATATATATTGTGGTTATCCTAGGATTATTTTATAGAAAATCTGACTTACATTAAAATTAACTATGCTTAATGATATTACACAGTTAATTGAAGTAATTTGTCTAAGCACAATGGGTGAAATAATTCACCTTTTTTTCAACAAGGGAAATCAGTGTATTATACATTCCCAGGAGGCATAAAGTTTGATGCCTGCTTAAGCATACTCTTTATACCTTCTAAAACATTTACTCTATAGGGAGTAATCAATAACTTTAATTTATAATAAAATGACTAATTTTCTTGTATTTAATAAAATAATCATTTAATTATTTGAAACAAAAAAGAAATAAAACATAATTGGGTTTTGTGAAAATCATTAATTTTTAGCAAATGAAAGACAGCTCAGTTTTATTACTGGGCTTTATTATGAAAAAGATGTCAGAAGAATAACACATTCTAAAATTTAATCATACTCAAATCCTCCATAATTTTTGGTAGTGAAAATGGTAAAGAACAGACAGCCTTGAAGAATTAAGATTGACTTCTTTAATATGACTATCCCTTGTTTAATTATCTTCCTAGATGAAAGTTATTAGTGCAGTGTGATTCCATGTTAAGCAATTTCATTGCACAGCTCTATATCAACGACAAAAGTACAGAAGGGGATGAAGAACTGTTCTCATTTCTGAGCATTCTTTCAGTATTTAGTCTTAATATAACATTTAGCACTGGATTATGTATACCGCTTTTTGTGTAAGTGAATTAAAAAAGCTCCTCATACCAGAAAGTTTGTCTTATGCCTCTGTTTATTCACTACTTGATCTTTTATAAACAAGCTCAGATGAGAAATTAAACCATTTTGTTCTAAATACTTACATACCATGATCTTCTACATTTTCAACTATAAAATGGGCATGATAGAAACTATGTCTCCATCCAGAGTTACTGTGTATGGTATAATTAAAAACTCACTAAAAACTCTGAAGTGAAATACAAATATAAGATACTACCCTTTATCACTTCCTCTTCACTTCCCATTCTAGCTCCAGTTCAGTTGCTCAGTCATGTCTGACTCTTTGCGACCCTATGAACTGCAACACGCCAGGCCTCCCTGTCCATCAGCAACTCCCGGAGTCTACCCAAACCAATGTCCATTGAGTCGGTGACGCCATTCAACCATCTCATCCTCTGCTGACCCCTTCTCCTCCTGCCCTCGATCTTTCCCAACATCAGGGTCTTTTCAAATGAGTCAGCTCTTCACATCAGGTAGCCAAAGTATCAGAGTTTCAGCTTCAACATCAGTCTTTCCAATGAACACCAGGACTGATCTCCTTTAGGATGGACTGATTGGATCTCCTTGCAATCCAAGGGACTCTCAAGAGTCTTCTCCAACACCACAGTTCAAAAGCATCAATTCTTCGGTGCTCAGCTTTCTTTATAGTCCAACTCTTACATCCATACATGACTACTGGAAAAACCATAGCCTTGACTAGACAGACATTTGTTGCAAAGTAATGTCTCTGCTTTTTAATATACTGTCTAGGTTGGTCATAACTTTCCTTCCAAGGAGTAAGTGTCTCTTAAATTCATGGCTGCAGTCACCATCTGCAGTGATTTTGGAGCCCCCCAAAAATAAAGTCAGCCACTGTTTCCACTGTTTCCCCATCTATTTGCCATGAAGTGATGGGACCGGATGCCATGATTTTAGTTTTCTGAATGTTGAGCTTTAAGCCAACTTTTTCACTCTCCTCTTTCATTTTCATCAAGGGGCTCTTTAGTTCTTCTTCACTTTCTGCCATAAGCGTGGTGTCATCTTTCCCATTAGCATTACCAAATAGTCTCTCTTTTTAATCTGGAAGGAGATTTATACCTTCTGGGATTATCTCATTTTTTTGCTTACATAGTGTTTTCAGTGAAAACCAGAGTGTTTACAGAGTTTTCTAAACAAGCATGTGCTTTTTGAAGCCAATATATAGTTTACTGTATTACCATGACATTTTTATTTGAACTCCAAGAAAGGAAAAAAAAAAAAAAATAGAGGTGTTCAGTTCTGCAAAGAAATTACCCAAATGCTAACATCACCAGGCAACTGCTATCCAGAGTTTTGTGATAACTGATTCCTTTTGTTGCTGTTCAGCCGCTCAGTCATATTTGACTCTTTGCAACCCCGTGGACTGCAGTATGCCAGGGTTCCCTGTCCTTCATTATCTCCCAGAGTTTGCTCAAATTATGTCCCTTGAATTGGTGATACCATCCAACGACCTTATCCTCTGTCATCCACTTTTCCTCTTGCCTTCAATCTTTCACAGCATCAGGGTATTTTTCAATGAGTTAGTTCTTCACATCAGATGGCCAAAGTATTGAAGCTTCAGCTTCAGCATCAATTCTTTCAATGAATATTCAGGACTGACTTCTTTTACGATTGACTGATTTGATCTCCTTGCCATCCAGGGGACTCTCAAGAATCTTCTCCACCACAATAATTTGAAAGCATCAGTTCTTCAGTGCTCAGCCTTCTTTATGGGGCAACTCTCACATCCATACATGACTACAAGAAAAACCATAGCTCTGACTATACGGACCTTTGTCAGCAAAGTGATGTCTTTGCTTTTTAATACACTGTCTAGGTTTGTCATAGCTTTCCTTCCAAGGATCAAGTGACTTTTAATTGATTCATTACTGTTAAATAAATCCTTTACCATCTGTATATTCATTCCAAAGTAATATTCATTTTTAAACCTGTAAATGCACATCCTGGGCCATAAATCTAGTCTTGGAAAATTCAAAAAAATTGAAATCATTCCAGTCATCTTTTCTGACCACAGTGCAGTAAGATTAGATCTCAATTACAGGAAAAAAAAAAATTGTTAAAAATTCAAACACATGGAGGCTAAATAACACGCTTCTGAATAACCAACAAATCATAGAAGAAATCAAAAAAGAAATCAAAATATGTATAGAAATGAATGAAAATGAAAACACAACAACCCAAAACCTATGGGACACTGTAAAAGCAGTGCTAAGGGGAAGGTTCATAGCATTACAGGCTTACATCAAGAAACAAGAAAAAAGCCAAATAAATAACCTAACTCTACACCTAAAGCAATTAGAGAAGGAAGAAATGAAGAACCCCAGGGTTAGCAGAAGGAAAGAAATCTTAAAAATTAAAGGCAGAAATAAATGCAATAGAAACTAAAGAGACCATAGCAAAAATCAACAAAGCTAAAAGCTGGTTTTTTGAAAAAATAAACAAAATTGACAAACCATTAGCAAGACTCATTAAGAAACAAAGAGAGAAGAACCAAATTAACAAAATTAGAAATGAAAATGGAGAGATCACAACAGACAACACTGAAATACAAAGGATCATAAGAGACTACTACCAGCAGCTCTATGCCAATACAATGGACAACTTGGATGAAATGGACAAATTCTTAGAAAAGTATAACTTTCCAAAACTGAACCAGGAAGAAATAGAAGATCTTAACAGACCCATCACAAGCAAGGAAATCGAAACTGTAATCAAAAATCTTCCAGCAAACAAAAGCCCAGGACCAGATGGCTTCACAGCTGAATTCTACCAAAAATTTAGAGAAGAGCTAACACCTACCTTACTCAAACTCTTCCAGAAAATTGCAGATGAAGGTAAGCTTCCAAACTCATTCTATGAGGCCATCATCACCCTTATTCCAAAACCAGACAAAGATGCCACAAAAAAAGAAAACTACAGGCCAATATCACTGATGAACATAGATGCAAAAATCCTTAACAAAATTCTAGCAAACAGAATCCAACAACATATTAAAAAAATCATACACCATGACCAAGTGGGCTTTATCCCAGGAATGCAAGGATTCTTTAATATCCGCAAATCAATCAATGTAATACACCACATTAACAAATTGAAAGATAAAAACCATATGATTATCTCAATAGATGCAGAGAAAGCCTTTGACAAAATTCAACACTCATTTATGATTAAAACTCTCCAAAAAGCAGGAATAGAAGGAACATACCTCAACATACTAAAAGCTATATATGACAAACCCACAGCAAGCATCACCCTCAATGGTGAAAAATTGAAAGCATTTCCCCTGAAATCAGGAACAAGACAAGGGTGCCCACTCTCACCACTACTGTTCAACATAGTGTTGGAAGTTTTGGCCACAGCAATCAGAGCAGAAAAAGAAGTAAAAGGAATCCAGATAGGAAAAGAAGAAGTGAAACTCTCACTGTTTGCAGATGACATGATCCTCTATATAGAAAACCCTAAAGACTCTACCAGAAAATTACTAGAACTAATCAATGAATATAGTAAAGTTGCAGGATATAAAATTAACACACAGAAATCCCTTGCATTCCTATATACTAACAATGAAAAAACAGAAAGAGAAATTAAGGAAACAATACCATTCACCATTGCAACAAAAAGAATAAAATACTTAGGAGTATATCTACCTAAAGAAACAAAAGACCTATACATAGAAAACTATAAAACACTGATGAAAGAAATCAAAGAGGACACAAACAGATGGAGAAACATACCGTGTTCATGGATTGGAAGAATCAATATTGTCAAAATGGCTATTCTACCCAAAGCAATCTATAGATTCAATGCAATCCCTATCAAGCTACCAACGGTATTTTTCACAGAACTAGAACAAATAATTTCACAATTTGTATGGAAATACAAAAAACCTCGAATAGCCAAAGTAATCTTGAGAAAGAAGAATGGAACTGGAGGAATCAACCTGCCTGACTTCAGACTCTACTACAAAGCCACAGTCATCAAGACAGTATGGTACTGGCACAAAGACAGAAATATAGATCAATGGAACAGAATAGAAAGCCCAGAGATAAATCCACGAACCTATGGACACCTTATCTTTGACAAAGGAGGCAAGGATATACAATGGGAAAAAGACAACCTCTTTAACAAGTGGTGCTGGGAAAGCTGGTCAACCACTTGTAAAGGAATGAAACTAGAACACTTTCTAACACCATACACAAAAATAAACTCAAAATGGATTAAAGATCTAAATGTAAGACCAGAAACTATAAAACTCCTAGAGGAGAACATAGGCAAAACACTCTCCGACATAAATCACAGCAAGATCCTCTATGACCCACCTCCCAGAATATTGGAAATAAAAGCAAAACTAAACAAATGGGATCTAATGAAACTTAAAAGCTTTTGCACTAACAAAGGAAACTATAAGTAAGGTGAAAAGACAGCCCTCAGATTGGGAGAAAATAAAGCAAATGAAGAAACAGACAAAGGATTAATCTCAAAAATATACAAGCAACTCCTGAGCTCAATTCCAGAAAAATAAATGACCCAATCAAAAATGGGCCAGAGAACTAAACAGACATTTCTCCAAAGAAGACATACAGATGGCTAACAAACACATGAAAAGATGCTCAACATCACTCATTATTAGAGAAATGCAAATCAAAACCACAATGAGGTACCATTACACGCCAGTCAGGATCAGGATGCTATCCAAAAGTCTACAAGCAATAAATGCTGGAGAGGGTGTGGAGAAAAGGGAACCCTCTTACACTGTTGGTGGGAATGCAAACTAGTACAGCCACTATGGAAACAGTGTGGAGATTTCCTTAAAAAACTGGAAATAGAACTGCCATATGACCCAGCAATCCCACTTCTGGGCATACACACTGAGGAAACCAGATCTGAAAGAGACACGTGCACCCCAATGTTCATCGCAGCACTGTTTATAATAGCCAGGACATGGAAGCAACCTAGATGCCCATCAGCAGATGAATGGATAAGGAAGCTGTGGTACATATACACCATGGAATATTACTCAGCCGTCAAAAAGAATTCATTTGAACCAGTCCTAATGAGATGGATGAAACTGGAGCCCCTTATACAGAGTGAAGTAAGCCAGAAAGATAAAGAACATTACAGCATACTAACACATATATATGGAATTTAGAAAGATGGTAACGATAACCCTATATGCAAAACAGAAAAAGAGACACAGAAATACAGAACAGACTTTTGAACTCTGTGGGAGAAGGTGAGGGTGGGATGTTTCAAAAGAACAGCATGTATACTATCTATGGTGAAACAGATCACCAGCCCAGGTGGGATGCATGAGACAAGTGCTCGGGCCTGGTACACTGGGAAGACCCAGAGGAATCGGGTGGAGAGGGAGGTGGGAGGGGGGATCGGGATGGGGAATAAGTGTAAATCTGTGGCTGATTCATATCAATGTATGACAAAACCCACTGAAATGTTGTGAAGTAATTAGCCTCCAACTAATAAAAAAATAAAAAAAAAATAAACCTGTAAATGGATTATATACTGTGTATATTCTTTTAATTTTTTGGCTCATCCTAATGCTGAGATTTACCTCTGTGCTCTAGTTTTGTTTTTACCTTATTTTCATTGTAAGTGTAACCATACCATAATTTGTTTATTCATTTTACTGTTAATGTATATTTGGATTGTTTTCAGTATTTAACTTCTATGAGTAATGATTCTGTAAACATTCTGTTTATATATCTTGGTACAAAGATGCAAGAGTTTATTTAGGGTTTATATGCAGGAGCTGTAGTTGCTGGTATCACAGAAAATGTATGTCTTCAGTTTTAGTAGACAATGAAAAACTGGTTCCTAAGCTGATTGTCCCAATGTACAACATCATTAGCACAGAGTTCCCCATCAGCCCTTGAAATTATCTTTACTACTTTTTCATTGTTGCCAATTCAGTGTGTGTGTGAAGTATCACTTCATGTGTTTTTAATTCACACAAACCCAAGTCCCTTATGAGATTTAAGATCTAACAGGTGGTATCTTTTCTGAGTGAAAAACTCACACCTAGATACATCTATTTGCCTATTGAATTGTACAGTAAATTATACAAGTAGCTAGACTAAACATTATTGCTTTGCTTTCTGTTTAGGGGGAGGGAAGTTATCCTTTAACTATTAAGTGTGATATAGCTGTGGCTTTTATTGTTTGGTTTAGTTCAATTCTGTTTGGTTTTTCTTAGATGTTAATCAAGGTTGAAGAAGTTCCCTAGTATTCCTAATCTGATCAGAGTTTTTATTATGAATGGGTGTTGGAATGTGTCCAACAACTGTTTTGTATTTTTGAAAGAATGATGTGATTTTTGCTCTTGAATTCATTAACATTGTCTATTTCATTAATTTTTAATTATTAAAGCAATCTTGCATTCCTGAGATAAATTCCAGTGTTTAGTTCTCTTTATATGCTACTAGAGTTGATTTGCTAATATTTTGTTAAGGTATTTGGGCTTCCCTTGTGGCTCAGCTGGTAAAGAATATGCCTGCAACACAGGAGACTTGGATTCAATCCTAGGTTGGGAAGATGCCCTGGAGAGGGGAACAATACTGGAGTCTACCCACTCCAGTATTCTGGCCTGGAGAATTCCATGGACTGTATAGTCCATGTGGTTGCAAAGAGTCGGACACAACTGAGTGACTTCCACTTTCACTTAAGGTATTACATCTATGTTCATAAGGCATATTGGTATTGGTTTATAGTTTTGTTTTGTTTTCTCTTCTATTGTCTTTGGTTTTGTTACCAGTACATTGCTAGCCTGAGAGAATGAGGTGAGAAATGTTTCTTCCTCCTATGTTTGCTGAAAGAGTTTATAAAACAATGGTGTTATTTCTTCAAATATTTCTTAGAAATTCACCATCGATTTCAGCTGGGCTTAGACCTTCTTTATGGGAAGAATTGAAGTTTCAATTCTTTTAAGTCTATTCATATTTTCCATTTTTCTTGAATAAATTTTGACAACTTGCATTTTTCCATTTTATCTGAGATATCTAATTCGTTGACAAAATTGTTTCTATTATCTTATTCCCTTGTGACCCTTTTAATTTCACCAGGGATGGTAGGAATGTTTTCTCTTTGATCTCTAATTTGGTAACTTGTGGCTTGCTTCTTTTCTTCTTCATTAATATGATTAAAGATTTGTCAATTTTATTAATCTTTCCAAAGAACTTTTAGCTTCATTGATTTTCTATGATTTTCTGTTTTCCCTTTCATTCATTTATTTCCTTTCTAATCATTATTCTTTCCTTCCTCCTGATTGCTTTGGATTTCTTTCTCTTTTTCTAATTTCTTAAGGTGGAAATTTATGTTTGATTTGAGTATTTTCTTCTTTCCTTAAAAGTGCTGAAATCTATAAACTTCTCTCTAGTTGATGTTCTAGCTATGCCCCATAAATTTGTGTTTATGTTGTGATATGTTGTGTTATCATTTTCATTGAGTTCAAATTATTTTCCAATTTCCCTTCATTAACCCACCTGGAAATATTTGGTCTTAAGGCCTATCTTGTCAGAACTGAAATAGCCACTTGAGCTCTCTTTTGGTTACTGTTTATATGATTTTTTAAAAATTCTTTTACTTTCAATCTATTTATATATTTGAATCTAGACTTCATGTCTTGTATAAACCATAGGGTTGGATTTCAAAAATATCTATTATGACCATCTCTGCCATTTTGTTGGGATATTAAAAGCATTCATATTTAATATAACTATTGATATAGTTAACTTTGTATTTTATATTTTACCATGTCATATGACTACAGTTCTTTCTCTTTCCTCCTTTACTCCATTCTTTTGTGTTAAATAGATATCTTTAGTGTTCTATTTAAATTCACTTTTTAAAAAGCTCTATTTTGTGAGTTACTGCTAAGTGCTCATAACAGAGGTTGAAATATGAATCTTAATGATCACAATCTATTTGAAATTAATACTAACTATATTTAGTAAAATTTAGAAGTTTGCTGCAAAAAACACTTATATGTGGGCCTCTCTCTTGTGGCTCAGATGGTAAAGAATCTGCCTGCAATGTGGGAGACCTGGGTTCAATCCCTGGGTTGGGAAGATCCCCTGGAGGAGGGTGTCGCAACCCACTCCAGTATTCTTGCCTGGGGAATCCCTATGGACAGAGGAGCCTGGCAGACTATAGTCATGAGGTGGCAAAGAGTCAGACACGACTGAGAAATTAAGCAAGGCACACTTATATGTATGTTATAAATCCAAAAATAGAATTTTATAATTATTGCTTTAGACAGTCTTATTTTTTTGAGGTTAAAAGAAAAAATAATGCAAAAATACTTTATAATTTGTTTTTTTTTTTTTTAAATATTAGCACAAACATTTACCATTTCTGGTAAATATTTGCTTCCTCTGGAACTGAGTTACTCTCTGGAATCGTTTCCTTGAAGTCTGAGGATTTCCTTTAGTAATTCCTATGAGGCAAATCTACTAGTCATAAATTCTTTCAGTCTTTATTTAGAGTTCCTTAGCACTTTTGAAAAGCTATGTCTCGGTGTCTTTCAACAGGGTTAGGAAAGTTCTCAATTATAATTCTACTTTGGTGTCCTTAGTTAAACAAAATAGTATTTTTATTTCTCACCAAAATGGTACTTTTTAAAATGCAATGTTGTTTCTTATACCTGGTCAATTTACTATGTGCTTTTCAGATTTTTAAGAACATACTTTTACTACCAGGTTGGAAATTTATTGAATAAGGTGGGGTACCTATGGAACATATATTACTTTATCCTTTGAAACTAAACTATGACATACAAGAATTAAGAAGCGTAACAAAATAAAATCTCAAACTGGAAAAAACCATATGTGTTCAGAGAGTTGAAAAATACCTCAAATCACTAACAGTAATATCTAAAGAGAAAAACACATTAAATAAGGGCAGAATATGATAAGGGTGGGGCATATTATATGAATAGTAAACAGAGCTCTTTGACATTTTCCTAAAGTCATGAGCTTTATTTTCAATATTACTTAAGTAATTTTAAAAATAAAATCCATCATCATGCTGTAACATCACAAAATCCATCATCAGGCAGCTTTTTCTTCCCTTTTCTTTATCTCACTAATAAAGGACATTTTGTTAAAGGCCAGATTCTACAGCTTTTGGAAGAGGGTTAAATACCCTCTTCCAACAACACAAGAGAAGACTCTACACGTGGACATCACCAGATGGTCAATACCAAAATCAGACTGATTATATTTTTTGCAGCTGAAGATGGAGAAGCTGTATACATTCAGCAAAAAATAAGACCAGGAGTTGACTGTGGCTCAGACCATGAACTCATTGCCAAATTCAGACTTAATTTGAAGAAAAGTAGAGAAAAACACGAGACCATTCAGGTATGACCTAAGTCAAATCCCTTACAATTATAGAGTGGGAGTGAAAAATACATTCAAGGGATTAGATCTGATAGACAGAGTGCCTGAAAAACTATGGATAGAGGTTGGTGACATTGTAGAGAAGGCAGTGATCAAGACCATCCCCAAGAAAAAGATGCAAAAAGACAAAATGGTTGTTAGAGGAGGCCTTACAAATAGCTGAGAAAGGAAGAGAAGCTAAAGGCAAAAGAGAAAAGGAAAGATATACCCATTTGAATGCAGGGTTCCAAAGAATAGCAAAGAGAGGTAAGAAAGCATTCCTCAGTGATCAATGCAAAGAAATAGAGGAAAACAATAGAATGGGAAAGACTAGAGATCTCTTCAAGAAAACTGGAGATACTGAGGGAACATTTCATGCAAAGATGGGCACAATAAAGTATATGGTATGGACCTAATAGAAGCAGAAGATATTAAGAAGAGGTGGCAAGAACACATAGAAGATCTATGCAAAAAATGCCTTCATGACCCAGATAACCACAATGGTGTGATCACTCACCTAGAGCCAGACATTCTGGAATGCAAACTCAAGTGGGCCTTAGGAAGTATCACTATGAACAAAGATAGTGGAGGTGATGGAATTCCAGTTGAGCTATTTCAAATCCTAAAAGGTGATGCTGTGAAAGTGCTGCACTCAATATGCCAGCAAATTGGAAAACTCAGCTGTGGCCACAGGACTGGAAAAAGTCAGTTTTCATTCCAATCCCAAAGAAAGGCAATGCCAAATGAAGTTCAAACTACTGCACAATTGCACTCATCTCACATATTTGCAAAGTAATGCTCAAAATTCTTCAAGCAAGGCTTCAAAAGTATATGAACCATGAACTTCCAGATGTTCAAGTTGGATTTAGAAAAGGCAGAGGAACCAGAGATCAAATTGCCAACATCTGCTGGATCATTGAAAAATCAAGAGAGTTCCAGAAAAACATCTCTTTCTGCCTTATTGATTACACCAAAGATTTTGACTGTGTGGATCACAACAATCTATGAAAAATTCTTCAAGAGATGGGAATACCAGATGACCTGACCTGCCTTCTGAGAAATCTGTATGCAGGTCAAGAAGCAACAGTTAGAACTGGACATGGAACAACAGACTGGTTCCAAATAGGGAAAGGAGTACATCAAGGCTGTATATTGTCACCCTGTTTATTTGACTTATATGCAGAGTACATCATGTGAAATTCAGAAGAAGCACAAGCTGGAATCAAGTTTGCAGGGAGAAATATCAGTAACCTCAGATATGAAGATGACACCACCCTTATGGCACTAAGTGAAGAACTAAAGAGCCTCTTGATGAAAGTGAAAGAGAAGACTGAAAAAGTTGGCTTAAAACTCAACATTCAGAAAACTAAGATCATGGCATCCATCACTTCAAGGCAAATAGGTGGGGAAAAAGTGGAAACAGTGTCAGACTTTATTTTTGGGGGCTCCAAAATCATAGCAGATGGTGACTGCAGCCATGAAATTAAAAGAAGCTTGCTCCTTGGAAGCAAAGCTTAACAAAACCAGACAGCATATTAAAAAGCAGAGACATTACTTTGCCAACAAAGTCCGTCTAGTCAAAGCTATAGTTTTTTCAGTAGTCATGTATGGATGTGAGAGCTGGACTATAAAGGAAGTTGAATTCTGAAGAATTGATGCTTCTGAACTGTGGTGTTGGAGAAGATTCTTGAGAGTCCCTTGGACTGCAAGGAGATCCAACCAGTCCATCCCAAAGGAAATCAGTCCTGAATATTCATTGGAAGGACTGATGCTGAAGCTGAAACTCCAATACTTTGGCCACCTGATGTGAAGAACTAACTCACTGGAAGAGATCTTCATGCTGGGAAAGATTGAAGGTGGGAATAGAAGGGAATGACAGAGGATGAGATATTTGGATGGCATCACTGACTCGATGGACATGATTTTCAGTAAGCTCCAGGAGTTGGTGGACATGGAAGCCTGGCATGCTGCAGTCCAGGGAGTTGCAAAGAGCAGGGCACAACTGAGTGAGTGAACTGAATTGAACTGTCCTTTATTGTGGCTGCCTACACTTATCTCCATAAAGCTTGCAGGACCAAGTACACAAATATTCATTAAGGAAATTACTTCCAGTACAGAGGGGTCTAATAAAATCTTACTGGTCATTCATGTGCATTATGGTTCTAAGTTACAAAGAAAGATAATCTGGTTCTAAGGAATAGTGCAAAAACTTTTTTTATTCTCTCTGGGACCTGGACTAGTTGTCTTATCTACTTGCATTTTTCCAGATGTCCTATTCATTGCAGTACATGCACCTTCCTGTGTGCCTTTAATCATGGCATTCTCCTTGACTGGAATGCCCTCTTTACTTATTACCATTCATCAAAATGCTCTCTGTTCAAGGCCTACTCAAGTCCCATCCTTCCAATGGAGCTTTCTGCAGTCCATCCCATGTCAATCATTACTCTGATTCTACTCATACTCAACTCCAATTGCATTTGCTACCACAACAATATCTTGAGTTTAAGAATACTTTGTTTTCTAACACTTTTATTGTTTTCTTTGTCTACTTTAATTAGGATAATATGTTAATATAAATACTTTCCAGATTATAACATACATTTTCAGCTCTTTCTTCATCTAGTTCTCAGTATAGAGTGGTAGACAACAGAAGGCTTTAAGATCCTAATACCTGAAATAAAAGCTTTGGAGTTTTAGAATATGTATTTGGGTTATTTTATTCTCAGTTTTCTTAACTATAACATGGAGACATAGAATGAACTTTCAACTGTCTTGTAAAGATTAAATGTGAATGCATAGCTTCAATACTGTGGCCACTTGAATGCAAAGAACTGGCTCATTGGAAAAGACCTGATGCTGGGAAAGATTGAAGACAGAGGGAGAAGGGGATGACAGAGGATGAGATGGTAGGATGGCATCACCGACTCAAAACACATGATTTTGAGCAAACCCCAGGAAATAGGGAAGGACACATAAGCCTGGCAAGCGGCAGTCCATGGGGTTGCAAAGAGTCAGACAAGGCTGAGTGACTGAACAACAACGAAGTTTAAAGACTAGAAATGCCTGGCTCCTAGGAAGCACTCAATATACATTAGTCTCTTTCTTCCTGTCCTTTCAACAATTCTGAGAGTTATTACCAAAATACATTATCACAGACTATGCTAACAGCATTCCAAAGCAATTTCTATATCCCTGTTAGCTATTATTAATGGTAACATATTTTACACATGAAGAAACTGAGATTCAGAGGACTGAAGTGGGTGCACAAGACATGAAAGTTTGGTAACTCCAAATCTGGTGTCTTCTCAAGCTCAATATATTTATCAGTCTCTACTGAAAGTACCTAATGACTGAATCTTTAAAGTTTGATCATGAGATTGCTGTAACACAGTCACATCCCAGGCTCCACTTCTAAATCTAGGTCTCTTGCTATGTCTACCACATCTGCAGTTACTTCCTCCACTGAAGTCTTGAATCCCTAAAGCTATCCCTGAGGATTGGGAGCAACTTCTCCCAAACTCTTGATAATGTTGATACCTTAACCTCTTTCTGTGAATTATGAATGCCCTTAATGGCATCTAGAAAGGTGGATCCTTTTCAGAGGCTTTTCAATTGAATGTGCCCAGTTCCATCTGAGGAATCACCATCTGTAGTGACAACTATGGCCTTATGAAATGCATTCTTAAATAATAAGACTTAAAAAATCAAAGTGATTTCTTGATCCATGGCCTGCAGAATGGCTGTTGTGTTATAAGGCATGAAAAAACATTAATCTCATTGAAAATCTCCACCAGAGCACTTGGGTGACCAGGTGCATTGTCACTGAGCAGTAACATTTTGAAAGGAATCACTTTTATCTCATGACAAATGGATGGGGAAACAATGGAAACGGTGACAGACTTTATTTTCTTGGACTCAGAAATCACTGCAGATGGTGACTGCAGCCATGAAATAAAAGACACTTGCTCCTTAGGAGAAAAGCTATGACAAAAATAGCATATTAAAAAGCAGAGACATCACTTTGCTAACACAAATCTGCATAGTCAAAGCTATGATTTTTCTAGCAGTTATGGATGGATGCCAGAGTTGGACCATAAAGAAGGCGGAGCACTGAAGAATTAATGCTTCCAAACTATGGTGTTGGAGAAGAGTCTTGAGAGTCCCTTGGACTGCAAGAAGATCAAACCAGTCAATCCTAAAGGAAATCAATCCTGAATATTCATTGGATGGACTGATGCTGAAATTCCAATACTTTGGCCACCTAATGCAAAGAGCTGACTCATTGGGAAAAGACCCTGATGCTGGGAAAAATTGAAAGCAGGAGGGAAAGGGGATGACAGAGGGTGAGATGGTTGCATGGTATCACCGACTCAATGAACACGAGTTGGTGCAAACTCCAGGAGATGGTGAAGGACAGGGAAGCCTGTCTGCTGCAGTCCATGGGGTTGCAAAGAGTTGGACACAATTGAGCAACTGAAAAACAATTTTTTTCTGAGCAGTATGTTTCAACAGAGGGCTTCAAATATTTAGCAAACCATGCTGCAAACAGATGTGACATCTCTTAGGCTTTGTTGTTTTATTTATTTCAGTTAGAGAGCACCAGCAGAGTAAATTGAGCATAATTCTTATGGGCCCTGGGGTTTGGGGAATGGTGCACGAGCAGTGGAATGTGGCATTTCCTCTTCTGTCTTCTCACCCTGCCCCCTCATGCCCTGTATGTCGCCACATTCAGGTAACTGGCATGAATGACTTTTTTTCAGTGTTTAATTCTCTTCTATATACTTTTTTACACTTAGATGTCTTTGAACTTTTTTTTTAATTGAGATATAGCTGATTTAATTTTATCTTTTCTAAATAACACTACAATTTTCCCAACGTAATTTATTTTGAAAAGCCCACCTTTTCCTTGTGATTTGATACTCCATCTTTCTGATATCCTAGTATTCTGCATGCAGTTGGGTTAATTTGCATACTTTCTGTCCTTTTTCATCTGCCAGTCTGTCTATTCTTATACATGTACATACTGTTTTAATTATAGAGGCTTTGTAGTTTGTTTTACTATCTGCAGAGTTCATTTCTAACCGTTACAATGCTACGTGAGATGATGTGTAACAATCTGAAAGATCAACTCTTAGGAAGAATGAATATTATAATTTGTCAATTTTTATCAATAAGGTGTTTTTAGTGCTTTGTATTTATCAAAGTGAAATTGAGCAGAACTCTGTTTACTACCCCCAATAAATCCTTTCCAAGTCCCTCATTTCTTTTTTGTAAAAGGCTTCAGCCTCCTAGAGTTTCTCTAAGTTTCAAGGGGCAGATTCAAACAATTACCCATTAGGGAAATGACAAATGCAGAAACAAAGAAAAAGCAGTCAATAAATAATAGTGCAGAGATGGAGCAACGTCCTGGTTTCTCCTTAAGGAATACACATAACAATATATCTTTGAGTTATTTTTCAGGAATTGTGGCCCCCACCTGGGTGGAGGATGATAAATTCAGTCTGAACACAAGATTCTTGGAACATCATCTTGTTACTTCACCACCAACCAAACAGAAGAGAGTCACACACACTGTAGCCCTCCACCCTAAATTTTGCCAGTAAAAACCTTTCCCTGAAAGCTATTAGGGAGTTCAGGTTTTTGAGCTTGAGCCACCCATTTTCCTTGCATAGCCTTGCAATAAACCTTTCTCTGCTTCAAACTCCGATATTTCAATTTGTTTGCCTTCATTGTACTTCAGGCAGAGGAACTTGGGTTTAACAAAAGACTTTATCATTTGACCTTTATTATCATCAACACTCTAAAACAGAATTTGAAAGAGAACTCTTTGCCACTTTTAGTTTAAAAAGACAATTCTGAAGGAAGGATACTAAAGATGGTGTGAAATAAAATTAATATTTTATGGTAAGACAAGAAAAATGTAAACACAAAAAACTTCTCTGCCCTTTGGCCACCTCTCGCCCCACACTGTACGTTGTGTATCTGTATTGTACACTGCCCAGACTTCCTCCATAGGCAGATGTACTTGCTCAACCACAGAGTAACATTCTCCTAGCACCAGTAAGATGAGTTCTTAACAGAGTTCTAATGTGCTTCTCTGATAGCTCAGTTGGTAAAGAATCCACTTGCAACGAAGGAGACCCCGGTTCGAGTCCTGGGTCAGGAAGATCCGCTGGAGAACGGATAGGCTACCCATTCCAGTTTTCTTGGGCTTCCCTTGTGGCTCAGCTGGTAAAGAATCTGCCCACAATGTGGGAGACCTGGGTTGGATCCCTGGGTTGGGAAGATCCCCTGGAGAAGGGAATGGCTACCCACTCCAGTATTCTGGCCTGGAGAATTCCATGGACTATATAGTCCATGGGGTACCAAAGAGTTGGACACAACTGAGCAACTTTCACTTTCACTTGACCTTGTAAGGGATCAGGATAACCCATTACTTTGTACTTGCAGACCTGGATTATTTAAATTGCTAATAGTACATCATTTAATGTACAGCTCTCTGTCTAGAAAAAATTATATAACTGTGCTTTGACTTCTAATGGGTGGAAAAGTTTTGAGAGGCCTCTGAGATGCTGTTCCCAGGTTACAATCTTCAATTTGGCTTAAGTAAAATTTTCCATTTCTTTCTTAGATCAACTGATTAATTTTTTTCAACACTGAGGGATATAAAAAGAAGCTTTTTCACAATTTGCTATCATATGTCCACACTGCAAGTAAAAATCCAAAGACAGGTCTTAACAGGTGTTAAGATTTTAGAACAAAACTAGTTCCTAGTTAACGCAGATAGTGGTATACCGCCAGAAATAAACGGTCAGAGTTCTGGGGTGGAAATCCAGTTGGAAAGAATTGTTGGGGGTTGGTATTCCATTTGTGTAGTTATCATAAGGTTTTAGTTACTTTTCTAATTTTGCACCTGGGTCATATGCCTATTTACAGTGGTTGAGGGAGTCCAACAGAGACCATGGGGGAGGTGAGGTGTTGAGAAGAGGGCTTCACCTTCATTCTCTTTACCTCACACATTTATCCAGAGGACAAAAACTGGAGGTGTGAAAGTTTAGGACCTAAGAATCAAGGTGAAACAGGGCTGGAGCAATAGGTAATATATCGTTACAACACTGCTATTGTTTTCAGTTACAACTGGGAATATTACACTGTTCAATTTGGTCACTTCAAGACCATTTGCCACTCCAGCTGTATTCTCTTATTAGACTGTAAACTCATGAAGGCTATGTTCATTAGGACCCTTTGGATTGCCACTGGCAGAAAGTCAATCATACTAGCTTAAGCTAAAAAGGAATTTATTGCCAAATATCCCCGGGAATCCTGGGAGAGGGCACTTTAACAATGCACTTCTCCATTTGAATTCATTCTGCATGAAGTCGACTTGGCAGGCAAGAGGGATGTAGGTAACTCTAGGTTCATATTATCTTAGTTTAACAATCACAGAAGAAAAAGTGTCTATTTCTCTTTCCATGTGAATCACTGAACAAGACCCTCTGTCTGACCTTGCTTGGCTCACACATGTATCCTTGGCTCTAACCATGGTCACAGGCCAACTCTGCATCCTAAACAGTGATTTCCTCAAGGAGAAAAGGCTATCAGAAACAAACAACAGGTCTACTTCAAAAGCTGCATCAAAGTCTGAGTCATCTTTGCATCACCCACAGGCCTTTGACCTACCAGATTTTCAGTCAGTGGATGCCACAGGAGCAAAGCCAATTTATTACTGATGATTTTATCTAATATGGACAGAAGTTGAAATAATTTGCTAGGAAGAAAGAAGTAAAGTGGAGACAGAGAAGACTGGCAGGTAAGAGAGTAGATGTGAAAAGAAGGGGAAAATATACAAATAGTAGGAAATAAGGTGAAACTTTGCTTTGCTTTGTTTTATATTTTTGTGGAGAGGGTACAGAAAAGATACGGTAGCTTTCTTCATGAGAGAATGTTTTAAAAGGTGTGCACACTTATTGGTATCACTTGCAGAGACCCTGTACAAAATGCCAGGGCGTTTATCCAATCCCTTTCATGACTTGGTTGTTGTTAGATGTGGCATGTCCGTTACATTGTTATATAACCATGGATATTTTGATGGGCAATCCCAGTAGGTTTTGTGAGCATCTGCTAGCTATAATTACTGGTGTTTTACATATGAAAATCCTGAAGATAATTAAATTGGAATGCCAATGCTCTATTATGAGCTAGAATTGGTAGCCAGGGCTCTCACCACCGATTCCCTCACCCAATGCTAGAATTGTACCGTTCCTGTCAAAAGAAACAGGAATCAACACTGAGGATGTAACGCACAGATGGCAGCTTTAGCCTCATATCCTCTAGAGATCGAACACAGGGCACACATACAACGTACTCACACACATATGCCCACAAAAACAAATCATCAATAAGCAATGGAGATTGCTGATTTGGAGATTAAAAGGGGTAAGTCACATACACCCTCCAGGTGGCTCAGTTGTAAAGAATCCGCATGCCAATGCAGGAGACACAAGAGACACAGGTTCAATCCCTGGGTCAGGAAGAGCCCCGTATAGGAAATGGCAACCCACTGCAGTCCTCTTGCCTGGAAAATCGCATGGACAGAGGAGCCTGGCAGGTTATACAGTCCAAGGGGTCACAAAGAGTCAGACATAACTGAGCATACACACACACATACACACTACTGCATTTAAAATGGACACCCAGCAGGGATCTACTGTATAGCACAGGGGATTTGCTCAATATTATGTAATGATCTAAATGGGAAAAAAATTGAAAAAGAATAATGCATGTATATGTATAACTGAATCACTTTGCTGAATACCTGAAACTAACACAACACACAACACTGTTAATCAATACAAAATAAAAAGTTAAATAAAAGGTGGTATAAGTCATACTGCAAAATATTTAACATTCTACCAACTTGGCTGGTCCACTTCTCTATCTCTGTCTCATTTTTGTTTTCCTTCTTTAACATCACAGATTACTATATTTTGCTAAAGAGCTCTTCTCCCCTGGAGCCTGAGCCCCATTCCTTACATACCCTGTGGCTTCTGTCTTCCACTCAACAGACTTATCAAAAATATCTTAGCAAAAATGAGACTTCTGCTACAAAATATTATAGTACCCAAGCCAAGGGAACACAACTTTTATGAATAATAACAATGACATCTTACATTTACTGAATGAACCACATTTATAGACGTTTTTTGACCTAGGTCCACAGCAGTGAAAATGCAGAATTCTAACAACTGGACCATCAGAGAATTGCTAAGACTTTACTTAATTTATTTTTTGGTTGCACCACATGGCGTATGGGATATCTTAGTTCTCTGACCAGGGATCAAAATCCATGCCCCTTGCATTGGAAGAACAGTCCAAGGAAGACTCTGTGCCAAGTACTTTATAGGCTTATTACATTTGATTCTTCAGCTATCCTTAAGAGGTTGGTATTGTTGGTAATAAGTAAATGAGCTAATATTTGTAAAGAGTGGTTTGACCTTATTTATCTTTGTCATTAAGGATTGAATCTTTTACCATGTATTTACCTTAACCAAAATATCTTGGGAACTCAAATGAAATGCATGGGGAAACTCATCGCTGTTATTCAGTCACTCAGTCATGTCTGACTCTTTGACTTAGGTACATTATACTGGGGAATAAATAAGTGAGAGCTGGATCCTTAGGCTTCTAGACTCAAGCCTATCTTATTCTTCCACAGGGGCTAGGCTGTTGATGTTATGCACTCAAGTTGAGAGAGAGGCATAAAAATTCACCTGGGTGATATTGTTTTTATCTTTGTCCATCAGTTGCCTGAGGACACACAGGAAATGGCAGAGCTGCAGCTTACAGTATATTTTAACCTAAATACAATGTTCTAGGTCTCGGCCCAAAACGAAATGCTTTTTGGTACATTTGGCATACATAATCTAAAAATTGACATTAGAAATCTTCATTTAAAATCAAGTATGAGCTTCCCTTTTCATACTGTTTATGACTCAATAGATATGAGTTTGAGCAAACTCCAGAAGAAGGTGGAGGACAGGGAAGTCTGGTGTGCTGCAGTCCACGGGGTTGCAAAGAGTCAGATACAACTGAGTGACTGAATAATAACAGCAATGAGTTTCCCCACGCATTTCATTTGGATTCCCAAGATATTTTGGTTAAGGTGAATAAATGGTAAAAGATTCAAGCTCTTAATGACAAATATAAATAAGGTCAAATCACTTTTTACAAATATTATCTCATTTACTTATTACCATGTGTGTGTGCATGCTAAATCATTTCAATTGTGTCCAATCCTTGATGACCCTATGAACTGTACAGTCCACCAGATTCCTCTGTCCACACAATTCTCCAGACAAGAACACTGGAGCTAGTTGCCGTGTCCTCCTCCAGGGGATCTTCCCCACCGAGGGATCGAATCCACATCTCCTGTGTTGCAGGTGGATTCTTTACCGCTGAGCCACCAGGGAAGCCCATCACCATAGACCTGTAAAGAAGGTAGTTGTATAGTGCATTCTACTGCGGGATAAATAAGTGAGAGCTGGATCCTCTGACTTCTAGACTCAAGCTTATCTTATTCTGCTATAGGGGCTAAGCTGTTGATGTTATCCACGTAAGTTGAAAGAGAGGCATAAAACTTCACCTGGAGATTTCCCACACAGATACCTGTTAAGACATCTAAAAGGATTATTTGTCTGCCGCAACTGGATCAGAAAAACCTGGGAGAGCAAGGACTGGAGGATGGATCAATACAAAGAAGCAATTCTCGGGAGCCATGAGGGACAGAACAGCCAATCTATTCTTTTAGCATCTTTAAGTGTCCCATTTTAAATCTCTCGTCTCTTCTATATACGTTATGTGGGTGAGGAGGAGACCCAAATTCCCTGAGAACAACCAATTAATTTTCTGATCTCTTTCCAAACTTGGATTACTTTTCCCTAGTATCATTCCATTGACTGCCTTCCTTTTCTTTTTCTTTTTTTTTTTTTTTTGTCCCAACACAACTAAAATGGTTATTATTGGATCAGAGCTCAGATCTGTGGAACCTAAGTATTTTGTGTGATCCTATCACTACAGTTCTAGACAACTCTATTATTTGAGGTAATAGATGTGTTTAGAATTTTGAACACATCTTAAAGCTTTCTGAGCAACATCAATTTTTAATGTAACTCTAGTACTTCTTCTTTGCCTAATAGCATTACCAAATAAAAATTAAGTCTCTCAGGCCTCAAACTACTTGGTAAAACATCAACTAGTTGCTTTTAGTGTTATGGGTAGCAGGGAGTATGATCAAGTATAGGTAGAGATCAAACTTAATTTCAGGAAAAACAGAAAAAGATGGGATAAGTAATACTGAGCAGTAAAGTAGTAACATTGCTACAAATTATGAGTCAAAAGCCTAAGTTCAAATCCAGGCTGAGTATGTGATAGCTATCCAATCTCACTAAATTGCTAAAGTTCTTTCACGCTTAGTTTGTTAATCTGTAATGGAAATAACAGTAGAATCTATTTTCAAAAGTTTTTGAGGATTAAATCAACTAACACCTATGAGACATTTAGAACAATATCCGATATACATTAAGAGCACAATAAAGGAAATTAGGTATTCCAACATTTATGTTTATAGTGGATTGGATCAGAATCAGAGATGAAAAGGAATTCCAATAGAGAAGGTAACTGTCACTCAATCCAAGGAGAATGTCATTGGGAGATTCTCCTGGTAGGTTAGTCATTTAGTGCTGAAGTCTAGATCCTGTATGTATTTGATTTACTCTCATGATCTCTGAATGTGTTTATAAAGACTTCCCTTTTCTCCTGAGGCAGATCCAGAAAATTCTTATGTACAGCTGGAGCATTGAAGAGTTAGGAGAGTAAGGAAGCAACTTTTCCTCAGCAAGTAGAGAATGTTAAGGGCCCCATTTGCAGAAGAAAAGACAAGAGAAAAAACTTCCTCTGGATAACCCAAATTCACCCTACATATCCACTGATTCTTGTGATCCCTGAAAAAAGTTACATAAAACTCCATATAAAGAGGGCTCTTTAAAACTCCAAAAAGGAGGTAAATTATTTATCCTACTTTCCCCTAGAAGCTGGCTAGCATGAAAGATGTACTTATATGATTTCTTCCCTATACTGAGGTCTGAGGAACTGAGCAGGAGCTTCTCACTGTTTTACGCGCCCTGTCGCAGCACTTCTCACAGTGGTACTGGTACAATTCCTACATGGCTATTTTATTACTGCCTATACCCTTCATTCAACTGAAAGTGTCAGGAGAGCAGAACCCCAGTCTGGACTTGTTTGCCATTTTATTCCCACAACCCACCATGGTTGCCTGACACTTAACTGATATTCAGTAGACATTTGCTGAATGAATTAATGAACTAATAAAAAAAGAATATATAATTATTTCTCATCTTTGATCCCCCAAAGAAATTATTGGTCTGGTAAGTGTGCATATCAAAGAATATAGAATTTAATGGACAACTATCAAAATGTTCCCAAAATAATATGCTAATATCATATCAGGATATTAGTTTCTCGAGAAATTGGACTGTCTTGCTACCCTAAGCCAATCTTCCTGCATGGCAACCATCTATGCAAGGAGAGTAGCTGCCATCCTTTTTCAAAAAAAAGTCACATACTCTCCACTTCCCCTAAGGTTCCATCTACTTATTGTCTCATCTACATCAAGGCTAAGTTTCTGTTGCAATATTAAAAATTAAAAATTATAATATTGAAATATCAGAATCATTATACCAGCTATTTCATTCATTTGCATACATATTCTCTAGAGACATTTAAATTTTTAACCTTGGATTTATATGAAAAGAAAAACATATGAGTCAGATATATTCTATCCAGACTGCATAAGATTTAACATAAGAAATTTAGGGGAAAGTTTCCAGCTTAAGGGATCAGTTCAGTTCAGTCACTCAGTCGTGTCTGACTCTTTGCAACCCCATGAACCACAGCACACCAGGCCTCCCTGTCCATCACCAACTCCCAGAGTCCACCCAAATCCATGTCCACTGTGTCGGTGATGCCATCTAACCATCTCATCCTCTGTTGTTCCCTGCTCCTCCTGTCCTCAATCATTCCCAGCATCAGGGTCTTTTCAAATGAGTCAGCTCTCCGCATGAGGTGGCCAAAGTATTAGAGCTTTAGCTTCAACATCAGTCCTTCCAATGAACACCCAGGACCACCCTCCTTCAGGATGGACTGGTTGGATCTCCTTGCAGTCCAAGGGACTCTCAAGAGTCTTCTCCAACACCACAGTACAAAAGCATCAATTCGTCAGTGCTCAGCTTTCTTTATAGTCCAACTCTCACATCCACACATGACTACTGGAGAAACCACAGCCTTGACTAGACGGACCTTTGTTGACAAAGTAATGTCTCTGCTTTTTAATATGCTGTCTAGGTTGGTCATAACTTTCCTTCCAAGGAGTAAGCGTCTTTTAATTTCATGGCTGCAGTCACCATCTGCAGTGATTTTGGAGCCCAGAAAAATAAAGTCAGCCACTGTGTCCACTGTTTCCCCATCTATTTGCCATTAAGTGATGGGATCACATGCCATGATCTTAGTTTTCTGAATGTTGAGCTTTAAGCCAACTTTCTCACTCTCCTTTTTCACTTTCATCAAGAGGCTCTTTAGTTCTTCTTGGCTTTCTGCCATAAGGGTGGTGTCATCTGCATATCTGAGGTTACTGATATTTCTCCCGGCAACCTTGATTCCAGCTTGTACTTCATCCAGCCCAGCGTTTCTCATGATGTACTCTGCATGTAAGTTAAATAAGCAGGGTGACAACATACAGCCTTGACGTACTCCTTTTCCAATGTGGAACCAGTCTGTTGCTCCATGTCCAGTTCTAACTGTTGCTTCCTGACCTGTATTCAGGTTTCTCAAGAGTCAGGTCAGGTGGTCTGGTATTCCCATCTCTTAAAGAATTTTCCACAGTTTATTGTGATTCACACAGTCAAAGGCTTTGGCATAGTCAATAAAGCAGAAAGAGATGTTTTTCTGGAATTCTCTTACTTTTTTGATGATCCAGCGGATGTTGGCATTTTGATCTCTGGTTCCTCTGCCTATTCTAAAACCAGCTTGAACATCTGGAAGTTCACGGTTGACGTATTGCTAAAGCCTGGCTTGGAGAATTTTGACCATTACTTTACTAGCTTGTGAGATGAGTGTAATTGTGCGGTATTTGAGCATTCTTTGGCATTACCTTTCTTTGGGATTGGCCACTGCTGAGTTTTCCAAATTTGCTGACATATTGAGTGCAGCACTTTCACAGCATCATTTTTTAGGATTTGAAACAGCTCAACTGGAATTCCATCGCCTCCATTAGCTTAGTTCGTAGTGATGCTTCTTAAGGCCCACCTGACTTCACATTCCAGGATGTCTGGCTCTAGGTGAGTGTGAGCGATCACACCTTCATAATTATCTGCGTCGTGAAGATCTTTTTTGCACAGTTCTTCTTTGTATTCTTGCCACCTCTCCTTAATATCTGCTTCTGTTAGGTCCATTCTATTTCTGCCCTTTATTGAGCCCAACTTTGCATGAAATGTTTCCTTAGTATCTCTAATTTTCTTGAAGAGATCTCTAGTCTTTCCCATTCTATTGCTTTCCTCTATTTCTTTGCATTGATTGCTGAGGAAGGCTTTCTTATGTCTCCTTGCTATTCTTTGGAACTCTGCATTCAAATGGGTATATCTTTCCTTTTCTCCTTTGCTTTTCACTTCTCTTCTTTTCACAGCTATTTTTAAGGCCTCCTCAGACAGCCATTTTGCTTTTTTGCATTTCTTTTTCTTGGAGATGGTCTTGCTCCCTGTGTCCTGTACAATGTCACTGACCTCTGTCCATAGTTCATCAGGCACTCTATCTATCAGATCTAATCCCTTAAATCTATTTTTCACTTCCACTGCATAGTCATAAGAGATTTGATTTAGGTCACACCTGAATCGTCTAGTGGTTTTCCCCACTTTATTCAAATTAAGTGAATTTGGCAATAAGGAGTTGCTGATCTGAGCCACAGTCTGCTCCCAGTCTTGTTTTTGCTGACTGTATAGAGCTTCTCTATAGAGTTTTAGGCATATATATATTTTATTACCTGTGGAATAAGACCCATTGAAGGGGATCAGTGATTATACCTCGCACAGCAAACACTCATCATTTTGACTATTCTCATCTAACCCTTGAGCAGTTCACCTGGCCTGTTCAGATGTAAAAGCCCATTTGTACACTGATTCTACAAGGACTGCTTATTTTTCAGTACAGAAATGATTGGAAAGCATGGAGTAAAGTCATTTAGGCTATTTAACGAATCAGAATTTTAGTATCTTTCCTACTGTTTTTCACTTTTTCCTTCACTTCCTTCATTTTGTCTCCTCCTAGAAAGAGTGAATTGTCTTGTCCAGCATCATACGTCTGAATGATGACTAAAGGATGACCAAAGGTATGACTAAAAGAAAGGATTTAAGATGTCCAGAGAAAGAACAATGGCGCTCTCTCAGTAGACACAGACGGTGTCATCAGAAAATAAGCATGCATTTCATCATATGTTAGGAAATAAGAATTTTTTTTTTTGGTTTTTTTATTTTTTTGGGGGGTTTTGTCATACATTGATATGAATCAACCATAGATTTACACGTATTCCCCATCCCGATCCCCCCTCCCACCTCCCTCTCCACCCAAGAATTTTTTTAAAACAGTGATGAAAGTTTCTATCACAAGAAGCTAAGAATATACAATAATTTAAGCCCAATAAAAGTAGATGAAAGAAACAATAAAGCTTTGGCCAGTAATCAATGAAACAGCTTATAAATGTATAAAACAAAAAAAAAGGCACAAGTTTGATTTTATAAAATGATAAATTTGTGGAACAATTGATCAAGATAAATAGAAAAAACACATTACCTAATTAAGAAGGAAAATTGGGCTATCAATTCAGATACCATAGATATTTAAAAGTTATAATAATAAATTTGATAGCTGGAAAAAATAGTTTAGATCCTTTAAAAATTTATTAAAACTAACACTTCAAAAAGTAGGTTATCTAAATAGTCATGTGCCTATTAAGGGAACTGAATCCATGATAACAAACAATCAAACCCTTTGTACAAACAGAGCACATCAATCGAGATGTTTTACTAATGAATGCTTCACTGCAAGGAGATTAAACGAGTCAATCCTAGAGGAAATCAGTCCTGAATATTCATTGGAAGGACTGATGCTGACATTCCAATACTTTGGCCATCTGCTGCAAAGAACTGACTCATTGGAAAAGACCCTGAAGCTCGGAAAGATTGAAGGCAGGAAGAGAAGGGGACTACCAGAGGATGAGATGGATGGATGGCATCACCTACTCGATGGACATGAGCTTGAGCAGGCTCCAGGAGCTGGTGACAGACAGGGAGGTCTGGTGTGCTGGAGTCCATGGGGTTGCAAAGCGTTGGACATGACCGAACCGAACTGAAACATTTCAGGGAGATATAAAACAAAATAATTTGGAGTCTTTCAAAAAAAAGAGAAAGAGGCAACTCTGAATGTGAACCCTAAGACAGATATGACAAATGATTACAGACCAATATGCCTCATAAGCATAAGTGCAATAATTACAAACAAATACTATCATATTGAATCTCAAAGTTATCTCTGGATGATAGGGCTAAAATAACATTTGAAAATCATCCAAGTAATTTACCACATTGATGAAAGAAAGAAGACAAACCTATATGATTATATCAAACGATACAGAAAAGGTGTTTGCTACAAGTAAATGTTCATAAGAACTGGAAATAAAAAGAAATACAAAACCTACAGCTACCACCATACTTAATGATGAAATTTCAAAGACTCTTCCTTGATATAAAGCACAAGAGAAGGATGCCACTGTTGTCAAATCTATAACATTGTATTGGAAGTCCTATTCTATGTGATAATGTAATTTGTTAAAGGTATAAATATTGGAAAGGAAAAAAGTAAAACAGTTTTTATTCTCAGGTGACATGAATACATACACAGGAAATTCAAAATTCTATTAAGTAT
Organism: Cervus canadensis; assembly: GCF_019320065.1. NCBI lineage: Eukaryota > Metazoa > Chordata > Mammalia > Artiodactyla > Cervidae > Cervus > Cervus canadensis. The sequence goes on along the minus strand of NC_057404.1, from coordinate 9,821,785 downwards.
TTGAGTTAGATGCAAATTCAATGCAAAACTCAATGGTATTTCTACATTCTAAAAGAGAGAATCAGAAAACTAAAATTTAAAAACACTATTTATAAAAGTATCAAAAAAAACCCAAGGATCAAAACATAAATCTTTAAAAACTGTGTGAAAGATTTCCATAAACAAAAACTATAAAACACTGTAGAGTGAAGTAAAAGGAGGCAATCAAGAGTGGCACCATGTTCATGGATTGGAAGACTCAACATACTTAAGATCCCTATTGTTTTAACGTTCATCTTTCCATTCTCACTGTCATTCTCCAGTCTCACTTAAGACTCAATACAATCGAAACAACCCCAGCAGCCTAGTCTCTAAAAATGCATACCTTGATTCCAAAATGCATATGGAAGAGCAGAAAACTAAAGTAGGCAAGACAGTCATGAGGAATATGTCAGAGGACATATATTATTACATCTCAAAATGAATTTTAAAACTTCAGTGATTAAAAAAGGATAAGGTTGGTATAAAAATAAACAGTGAATGCATAATAAAGACTATAGGAAAGTCTGTATGTTTTGTTGTATAATAAAGATTATATATATAATACTATATATATATATACATTATAGTGTATGTATGACCACATTGTATATTTGCCACAAATTTGATGAAGAAAAAAGTTACTATTATTGACTATCTGCTATGTACAATGTGAAGTAAATAAGGAAGTTGAATAACTCATAGTTCCTGATTTCAAGAAATTTATATTTCAGATATATTTCAAACTATGATGTAAAAGAGCAACATAACAAAGCATGTAGAAGATACACCAGTTTTACATATTGAGCATCCTGGAAGACATAAGAGATATAATAATTCTGAAATTACAAATATTTTATCAACAGAAGAGCTTATCTTTTATATGAGCACAAGCAAATAGAAGTTAGGTCTTCTTTATCTAGTGCTGGTCCTGAATAATATTCGTTTTAGGAGTGTGCACTTCAGAAAAATCAATTTAGAAATCAAACACTAGAGTAAGTGAACGGTGAAGATAAGTTATATACTACCAAGGCTTTGCAACTTAATTTGCTAAAATGAAAGTATAATATTATTGTAGATATTCATAATAATAATTTTCACTTAATAAACTGTTTCCCCCTTTTTCATTCAGTCCTTAACTTGATATGTTCTGATTGGTACATTACTTGGGTTCATATTCCCTTCTGGGGAAATACAATGTTGAATGACTCAACTAGCAAGGAGAAACAGATGGTATCAGTGGTATTGAAAGCTATTTGCCAAAGTCATAAATTTTATATTACCAAGATCTGGAAGGTAGATTAATGAGTAATTACTCTGCTGTTTTAAAGTTCCCAGAGGCTGGTTTTAAATGAGTTTGCCGAAGTACTCCCAGTGAAAATTAAATTTTATCAGGACATTCTTCCCATTTATAAATAAAAATAAATGCAACACACCTTACTAAGCATCTTCTGAGACCAAATCCTCTGTGATAAATGCCAAAGAGAGAACATCATGTACTCTAGAGGATCCAGGATTTAAAAGAAACTATCTTAACCACACTTCCTTATCTATAAAATAAAGCAGCATAATACATGATCCCTAAGGTCATGTAGTTTCGAAGTTCTTCCAACTCTTGCCTCACTTTCAATCTATATTTCTGAGAAAGGAAATAAAAGAGAATAACAAAAATCAATTTTAAACATATGTATAGACTATCAGAGGAGGAAAAGATAATTTTATTAAAGATAAACAAGGATAAAAGGTTAGACTCCAGTCAAGTCATAGAAACAAGGAGCTTGGATGTGAAAAGGATTGGGGAAAAAAAAACTGGCTTAATTTTGTGGAGAAGCCATGTTGGAGTAATCCTGAGAACTTTGGTTAAACACAGATTTCCCCTACTCTCTGAGTAGAGAGATCCTATGAAACCATTCGTAAGCTGAAATGGCATAAAATGAAGACGTAATTACCTTAGGACACATCTTGCTAACAGATGCACAAAATAAATCAAGATAAAGCACAGATGCTCACAGGTACAGTTCAAAACTATGGCAGCTTGACATTGAGATTCTGAGAATTGCTCCTGGGGAAGAAGCTTGGCAGTTCCTATTCTCACTGCTTGAGGTGTGTGCTCCTCTTGTAACTGACAGCTGCTAAAAAGGAGATCAGTCCCGGGTGTTCACTGGAGGGACTGATGTTGAAGCTGAAACTCCAGTACTTTGGCCACCTGATGCAGTGAGCTGACTCACTTGAAAAGACCCTGATGCTAGGAAAGATTGAGGGCAGGAGGAGTAGGGGACGACAGAGGATGAAACGGTTGGATGGCATTACCAACACAAGGGACATGGGTTTGGGTGGACTCCAGGAGATGGTGATGGACATGGAGGCCTGGAGTGCTGCGGTTCATGGGGTCGCAAAGAGTCGGACATGACTGAGCAACTGAACTGACCTGAACTGAAAAATGCTAAACACTAGTTTCACTTTCTACCTTTCTTTCATTAAAGCAAAAATCCTTTTCAGTTTTCCTTCAATTAGCAAACCCAGATGTTATTCAGGCCTTTTGTAAAAGTAAAGTAGTGTAAAGCAAATGTTCAAAAAGCAGGGGATACCTGTGATACAGAGTTAATTTAGATATATAACTGTGAAACTGGGCATCAAACTAATAAATAATAAATTATTGGGAAAGTGTGACATTAAGAAAGTTGTGTTCGAATAACCAAGCATTCTGGAACTTTGAAAAGTTAGTTGCAAGTCTGTACCCTTAAACAACATCTCCTCAGTTGTTCCACCCACCAGCTCCTGGTAACCACCATTCTACTCTGTTTCATGAATTCAGTTCTTATAGATTCTACACATAAGTGATATCATACAGTGTGTGTCTTTCCTTGACTTGTCTCACCTGGTGTAACACCCTCAAGACCTATCTCTGCTGTCAAAAATGGCAGCATTTCCTTCCTTCTCATAGATGAATAATATTCCATTGTACATACACAGTCAGCCCTCAGTACTCAAAGGTGATTGGTTCCAGAACCTGCTGCAAATACAAAATCTACTGTACTCTAGTCCCAGAGAGTCAACAAACCACAATTGTAAACATTTTGGGTTGGCCAAAATGTTAGTTTGGGTTTTTCCATATTTACTGGAAAAAAATTTGTGTATAAGTAGACCCTCGCAGTTGAAACCTGTGCTGTTTCAGGCTCAACTGGATACCAGGGCACAGTGGTTATGATCAACAGTACTATATTATAAAATTCAGAGTTGCTAAAAGACTAGATCTTAATTGATAATTATGATCTTAATGATAATTATGTGAACTGGTAGAGGCTAACACAGTGGTAATCATATTGCAATATATGAATGTTTCAAATCAATACACTGTATACCTTAAACCTACACAGTGTTGGATGTCAATTATATCTCAATAAAAATAATTAAAATTTAAGTTCACTAAAAAAGAGCCCTTAATAGTACTGTGAATAAATAATAGTACAAGGATAAGCAAATAACTGTTTTTCACCTTAGACTTGAGTTAGCAAGTTCTTAAACCATGTAGGGACAGTGAAGAATTAAAAGAATTGTCCCAACAGAGTATAAAATATATTCTGAATTTTAAAGGAAAAGACAAAGAGAAAGGGATTTTATTAAAATAGATAAGGAAAATATTTAAAAGCACAAATTTGTTAAGTTTAAAGTGACTGCAGATTATCCCAGTGAAAATGTCCTATAAGTCAAACTGTAAATTAACAAGACACACAAGTTAAGACTATAGACTGAGAAGGAAGATAGGAATGAGTTCAGTTCTCTAGTCTATACCTCCCTGTGTGTTAGCGGGTTATTTTTACTATAGACATAACTGGATTACAATAAGGGTTGAAGATATTTATGATGAGGAAATAGTGTGTGAGTGATAGAGGAGACCATGGATGTGAGTTAGCAGAAAGGGCAAGTATAGAGCAAGAACTGTGTGGATCCAATGGCCAAGTTTTTAGAGATGTTTAGGGGATGAAAAGAGTACAAAAAAACAAGCACGTAAGACAGATGAGAGGATTACTAAATGAGCAAAATTATTTGGGAACTTATGGTTATATGAAGGCAAAGGGAAGAATTAATCTGGAAGGAAGATCCAAGAATGAAAATGATATTACAAAGATGAGGAAGAAAAGAACCCACTCAAAATGGCTAAAATATTATGGACATTGCAACATAATTGTGAGACAGGAGCTTGCATATTCTAAAAAAGGTAGTCAATGACAGAGAAGTGGAAACTACGGACTATACATCTATAGCATTGGTTTAAGGAGGTCAGGTCAATAGTTAAAGCTTAGAACCTTGGAAGTTACTAACATCTGTACTGGTGTCACATTGCTTTTATTGTGATAGTCTAGGCCTGAGAAAGTTGGTGGTACTTTTAAGACTGCATAACTTGTGCCAAATGGTATACTTGATGTTATAAAACTTTGTGCTAAAACAGAGAAAGGAATAAGGAAAACTGACTGTTTTCATGGGCTTACTCTATTTTTTGGATGGTACTAACATCATTCACTTTAAGGCACCACAATCCTGGAAAAGGAAATGGCAACTCACTCCATTATCCTGGCCTGGAAAATTCCATGGACAGAGGAGCCTGATGGGCTATAGTACATGGGGTTGCAAAGAGTCAGACACAACTGTGAGACTGAGCACAAAAGCACCCCAGCGGTGAGTGAGAACTCCTAAGCCAGACTGCCAGGATTTGAGCACTGGCACTGCAACTTTCCAGAGATAAGAGTCTTAGTCTCCTCATCTATAAAATTGTAGTAATAACATTGCTTGCTTTACAGGATGTTCTAAATCCCAAGCTATTTGCTCACATTAACAAACTAAAGCATCTGAAGCATACTTCTTTCTTCTCTGTATACTAAACACCCTTTGTGTTGATATTTTTATAACAAACCTTTCTACTTCTGTACAAAAAGTACATATACAGTGTATAATGTACATTTTAGTTCTTAACATTCTTTATAGATTCTAATATGTATGACCAATATAACCATTGTTTTAAAATGTACCAATTAAATGCATCCTATTAGAAAAAATATCCTATAAGTGACTTAATACATGTTGAGCAATTAGCAAAGCATGTTGCACACAGTAAGCTTTCAATAAATGTTATTTTAATCAGATAGTTCTTTTATTTCTTATAGTAATCCTTAGGATATAAGTGCCTCAATGTATCATAGCATATAAAGATCATGCAAAGTAAAAAAAAAAAAAAAAAAAGATCATGCAAAGTACACTTGCTTGTACATTTTCAAACTACTCCCCTAAATTTAAGTCATTAGATTGGTTAGTCTGAACATTGGCTGAAATAAATCTAAATACACCATGATAATCACTATATGCATTATAATTTTGAATCACATTAGTCAGAGTCTTCTAATATAGGTTGTTAATAGTGGTAATAAATACACCTTGGGTTTTAAATAATTACCTGAAATATAGACAAATGTGACACACACACACACACATATATATATATATATATATATATATATATATATCTTATTGTTCAAATAAACAAACCTTTATTGTTCATTTATTTATAATTTCTGTAACCTAAATTGCCTTGAAAGTATATGGGTTCAGTTGACTGAAGGTCCATTTATAAAGATGAGCATCTTTTAGGACTGAGGAAGGATGTTCAATTAGTTGAATTCTTCCTAATAAGAAGATATGGGATTTGATTCTCTTGAAGAAGACAGGAGGTGACAGAGTAAATGATAGGAGAAAGGAAAAATAAATAAACCAGAGAGAATGAAATGAGTTTGCAAAGGCTTTCATTCTGCAATGTGATCCTCCCCATGATTCTAAAACATTATTAACTTCTATTTTAATTTGTGTAGTTTTAATTAAGATTTGTATTAAAGCAAGCAAAATTGATTCTGGGTAATTTACATAGGAAAAGATATTCTTGAAACATATTTTGGTAATTTACAGAATCTCTGGGAAGTCTGAAGAAACTGGCTAAGAAAACAGGCAGAAAGGAATGGAAATCGAATGCAGAATCACAGCTAAATCACACCACAGAATCTGACCTGTTGATCACTGACTTCCTCAGACCACCAAAGGCAGCCTCGTGCATGTGGCTGTCCCCGCCAGTTAAGGACACTGGCCCCTGATGCTGGCACTGTTCGGCCTCTAGCTGGCTGGTACTCCCACCAGCAGTAAAGTAAATGAGCTCTCCACCGCCTCTGCTGGCTCATGGGCACACACAACTGACAGGGAATACCTACATTTTATGGTCTTCCCAAGGGGCGCAGTGCTAAGAAATCCACCTGCCAATTGAGAGGACTCAGAAGACCCAGGTTCAGTCCCAGGTTGGGAAGATACCCTGGAGGAACAAACGGCAACCTGCCCCAGTATTGTTGCCTGGAGAATTTCCACGGACTGAGAAGCCTGACAGGCTATAGTTCAGGGGGTCGCAGAGTTAGACACGTCTGAGCAACTGAGCATGCACTCGCCTATACTTTATACTGCCCCTGCGTGAGCTACCAGAAATGCTGGGAAAGTTAGTAGATGGGAATTAAGCTCTTCATCAAAGGAAAGACATCATATCCTGGGCATATACAGAAATTTCTATTGGACCTTTCTGACACTGAGTCACTTTATTGAAGACACTTGCCAAGTAAACGGAGAAGGCAATGGCACCCCACTCCAGTCCTCTTGCCTGGAAAATCCCATGGACAGAGGAGCCTGGTAGGCTGCCGTCCATGGGGTCACTAGGAGTTGGACACAACTAAGCGACTTCACTTTCACTTTTCACTTTCATGAACTGGAGAAGGTAATGACAACCCACTCCAGTATTCTTGCCTAGAGAATCCCAGGGACGGGGAAGCCTGGTGGGCTGCTGTCTATGGGGTCGCACAGAGTCGGACACGGCTGAAGCCACTTAGTATGCATGCATGCAACAGCAGCAGCCAACTAAATGCTGATGTAAGCTAAACAGAGCTCGCCAGAGACAAATGTGACGATCAGAATAGACACATGGCTGGGAATCTAAGAAAATCTTGGAAAAGACTCTGATGTACCCAGGTAGCAGGATCAAGGGTTCAAGGTAATTCACTAGATGGCAAGGAATAGAGGAGCCTCACTGATATTTGGTTTACATACAGAGGGAAGCCATGGGTTTCATGAACAAGCTGGAATCTGTCAGGTGTGAGCAGAAGGGAACTCTCCTCTAAGTGGGTTTGTTTCCCTTTGACTTTTGTGTGAATCTCAAGATTTCACGGTTTTCCCACTAACTCTCAAGTAGTCAAATATCTAATCCAATCTAATACCAAATCTTCACACTCTCATTCAGTATAAAATGTTCTTATTCACTCAGCTTAAACCTGCCTTGGATCTAGAATCCTGCAGTGACCGAGAATTATGGAGGCTTTCTCCCCAATTTCTTCCCTCTACCTCCTTCCCCTCAGGGGCTACTAATGTAGGCTCACCAGTATTGGAATAGGAGAAAATGGAGAAATAATAGCCATAAAATATTGCCTCAGTTAGTAGTGTTAATCGTTCAGTCGTGTCCGACTCTTTGCAACCCCATGGACTGTAGCCCACCAGGCTCCTCGGTCCATGGGATTCTCCAGGCAAGAATACTGGAGTGGGTTGCCATGCCCTTCTCCAGGGAGATCTTCCCAACACAGCGACTGAAACCGGGTCTCCTGCACTGGAGAACTCTGAGTTACAATCTCACAATACTGCCTCCTGGGTGTAACACATCTTAAATCCCATTTGTTTCTTATAAAGCATCTTGTTGTGGGTCCCTTAGGGATAACTATCTTCAGTGACAGTGTGTATCTGATTCTTTTAATGCTTTCTGGACACTTGAGAGGTTGCTTCATTCCTTGGGGAAAAAAGCCTCATCAGGCAAGGTTCTAGTCAAGACAGCTTGCAGCTGGTTTGCTTTTATGGGCTTGGCATGTAACTCACTTCCCTGCTGTCCAAGGTGATGCAGCTGGCTTATGAGCCACAGTCTCACATATTTAGACTTTTCTAGGTCTGAAGCAGGTACCAAACCCTATATATGACAAGCTGCAGGTATTCATTTTCTTAGGTCAGTTTCCTCAAAGCAAAGCTTCAGACAGAGATATGAGAACATTTAATTTCTGAAGTAGCCTTTCAGAAGAAAGGGAGGGAGAGAAGCAGGATAGTGTAAGAAAAGACATGGCTTCAGGGGCTCCCCTGGTGGCCCCCTGGTTAAGACTCTGCTTGGCAATGCAGGGGACACAGGTTCAGTGCCTGCTCGGGGAAGATCCCACATGCTGCAGGGCAACTAAACCCGGGCACCAAAACTACAGAGCCTGCACGCTAGAGCCCATGCTTCTCAACAAGAGAAGGCACAGCAATGAGACACCCATGCTTGGCAATTAGAGAGTGGCCCCCACGCTCTGCAACTAGAGAAAGCCCTCAGGTAGCAACAAAGACCCAGCACAGCCAAAAATACATAAATCTTTAGAAGAATTTATGGTTTTGGCTGATCCCATGAGGGTCTCTGGAGAAAGAACAGAATTTTCCCAATGTAAAGCAGGAGTGCACACATTTTGTACCACTGGTTGCAAGCAGTCTCCGCCAGGGCTGAGCATATGAGCCCAGTTAAGGGGCTCTGGGCAGAATGCTCATACATCCACCACACCTGCTAAGCCTTTACTAAGCTTCTCTCACTAGACTTGCAGTGTTGGGGAGGTATTCTCTTCCTCTCTCCCTATGTGGAAGGTCTGGGAATACAACACATACTTCTCTCCAAAATTCTTATTTTTATCTTCTTGAATGTTCTAATAAAATCTCTAGTTTTCTGTTGGCTTAGCCTTGAGGGGGTTGATGAGTCAATACTGATAGAACTCATCTCACACTGTCCTAGCTTGGCCTACTTTGCTATTTAAGTAACTTGTCATGAGATCTGGAATAATTGGAACCTATTTTATTGTTTTTGGCTTTGGCTGAAATTCTGAAAAAAATAGATAAACTTGCATTTATCCTCCTCTTAATAATCCAACTTCTCAGAAACAAGGAATGGGAAAAATCTGTTACTCTTGGCATCAAAGGGAGGCTTAAAGATTGTCTATGGCCCAAGAAATTCTGGACATTTCCAGTAGACTTTCTTTGTTACATTAACCAGATAGCATTTTTGATATCTGCATTTTTTTTTTTTAGTATTTCTGGAGTTATGTGAAGCAGTTAATTTTGGTTGGAAATAGCTCAAATTATTCTGTAACAATTAAGAATTTTCTTTTGAAAGACTTATCATTCCTTTGAATTTTCTGAAGCAACTGAGTCCCATTGTGGTCTCAGTGGGACCACCATATTGTGATTCCCAGCTAGGAGCAGGCATAATTATCACTTAATAACAATAAACACTACAGAATTTCTCCTTCTCCTACCCCTGTCTTCCCGACCATCCAAGTATAAAAATCTTCCTTAAATTTTTCTTTACAGCTGTTGATCAGGAATGACAAAGGATGCTTTTGCACAATGACACACAGTAACCCTCAGGACTCTATGTGCCAGTGTTAGCAATAAAATGGAATGAGCAATAACTCTGACTACAGCGTGTGCAAAAGAGAGGAGCAAAGGCTTTTCTGTAGAAAATCATTTGAGGCAATTTTCATTTTAAAGGCAGTTATTAAAGAATAATTTGCTGATGCATATTTAATAGCATTAATCTGTTTTACTTTTTCAGTTCTTTGCAGTTGACAGTCAATAGGTAATGCATTACAGAGCATTCCCAGTTTGTGAAAAATGTATATTGGTTTTTGATGAAAATATGACAAGCAGAAATAATGCCTTAAAACTAAAATCATTCATAACCAAATACCCAGATATCTCCAGAAAGGAGGAGTGCAATTTGTTGAGCATGTGCATAAACAAAAATAAATTTGATATTAGAAGATGGATAATTTCTGGAGATCTAATGAACAGCATAGTGATTATAATCACCAATACTACATTATAAAATTTGAAGTTGCTAAGAGACTAGATTTTAAATAATCTTACAACAACAAAGAAATAATAATATGTGACATGATAGAGGTGTTAGAGTTACAGTGATAATCGTATTGCAACATACAAACATATCAAATCAATACCTTACAGAAACACAATTTTATGTGTCAATTATATATGAATTAAAAAAGAATTATTGCCAAAATCTGGGATTTTCATATCTATACATATTATTGCATTTATTAGTAAAAATTGGATTTTCCTAAAAATCATTAACTTTTATAGCTCCATTATAGATTTTTATCAATTTTTAAATGAATAGTGCATAAACAATCTGTAATTAAAATCTCTGTGTAATTGCACAACAATAAATTTTATTTATGAGAAAAATTGATATAAAGGGCTTTCTAATTAAAAACTAGCTACAAGAAAATGTTTTCCTCAAGTTTTCTTTCCACTCTATAAGACAAACAAAGAATCATTTAGACAACTGCTCTTTTATTTCATAACATACAAGAAATCTATAGAGGCTAGATACTGGCAATTAAATATTATTTAATAAAGGACAACTCTGGAGGAAAACAGAGAGAGCAACAGAAAAAAATTTTTTGAGGAAATTTAAGTAAAGCTACATATTGTCTTCTAGTGAGTAGTAATAAAATAAACATCATTCCTCTTTTATGGTTAAGAATTATTAACAGGAGCATTGAGTAATACAGGAAATAAGGAGGGTTTCTAATTAAAATTCCATTACAATAAGTGAATTATTTCCCACAAGTTTAAAACTACTTTTGCCAAAACTTACACTTAATTTCTAAACTCTTTATAGAACCTGGGAGGGACACTGTGTATATGTTTAACATCTTTGAATTAGCATTAAGCCTGAGCCTCAGGACTGATGTAACAAAGAGTGCTCTGGTGATGGAAGTAAAGATACAGATATCCTTGTAATCTTTCTAACTTTCATTGGCTCTTCAGTAGACAAGATAAAATCCAGCATTTTTCAGTGTCAGACCTCAATTAACAGACCCAGAAAGAGACAAGCCGTGATAAGGGAGAAATTTAAAATATTTGTGTCAACAATTTGTATTTATGTTTTCAAAAGGAGAATGATGCCTGGCTGGTAAAAATGACTGACAATTCCTAACATACTTCAAGTCTGCAAGGGATTATGAGGGCCTATGCATGGGGGCAGCAAGGTGGAAGAGAACAATACGTCAACAGATGACAAATGAGAATTGGCAGAAGTCTCTTAATCAGGAACTCAAGGCCTAACACCTATAGCAAAAAGGACATTTTCCCTAGCAGTTTTCACCCAACATGTCTGAAATATAATCTATTTTTTCCATCAGTAATACTCCTGAATTCCCTGCCTATGTCCACCTACTCAGTCACTAGGATCAGTCACTTGTCACCATTATTTATTATTCTAACTCCCTTAACTCCACTGTTACTCAGCCACACTACCTTGTCACTTAACTGACTGCTATTTCTTGAAATAGGGCCCACCTTTCCATTCCTCTTGCTGCTATTTTATTTAGACCATTATCACAAGAGACATAACAGATGAAGCATCTGGTTTTCAGACAAGTTTCCTAACCTTGCGGAACACTGTTTCCTTCATATTTTACCTGTGAAAAGTACATAAGATAACACATAAAAGACACTCAATATTCCACTATTCTCCTTCAAATGATTCTCTAATCCTCACAATAAATACATCTATCATAGTTTGGCCCAAAAAGACATTTATGATCCTCAATTTCATAACTTTCAGTTTAAAAACTTGTCATTGTTAACACAGGCCAACTTATTTTTTCTAGAAGCAATTGTGTATTTACTCATTTACTCACTTCAACATGAGTGAAACTCAAACATGTTTCACTGAATGAGGATGAGGACGAGATGGTTGGATGGCATCATTGACTCAATGGACATGAGTTTGAGCAAACTCCAGGAGATAGTGAAGGACAGGGAACCTGGTGTGCTGCAGTCCATGGGGTTGCTACGAATTGGACACGAATGAGTGACTGAACAAAAACAACATAGTGACTTAAAAATTTCTATCTGTTCCTAAATTTTGCTAAGTTACAAATTCCTTCAAGATTCATTCCCTTGACACCACACACCCCCCCAGTATTTGTATTCTTCATCATAGCACTGAGTTCATAGAATTATATATTCAATTCTTTGTCTCAGAGGTCTTATCTCAGTGGTTTTCAAGCCTGCCCAATGTAACAGACACAAGAATAAAAATGATGTGATTTGAATGGATTCATTTGAATGAATGTAGATATTCTGTGTATGACACTAAAAACTGGGGGATAAAATTCAAAGTCATGGCATTAAAAGTGAAGAAAGCATGAGGGGGAAACAGATGGTTATACTGATGACATGAAAAGACAGAATTCTGGTTTATAAACCAAGATATATTATAGTAAAATGATGGACAGACTCTTGGCAAGAATCTAAGAGGTCTTCTGGAGAATTGGAAGTACTGTTTGATATATACTCATGGAAAGAAGTTCAAGCTAAAATTTAAAGGAAAGAGAAAAACTGACTCAGGGAAATTCGGGGAAAACTAAGACTAATTCCGTTGTTGTAAAGACTAAAAAATAATTACCTGAAGAAAATAATAGCTATAATGTTACTTTATGTGGCTATGGATGCAGAAATAGGTATAAAAGGTTGATTATGCTTGAAATTAATTCCTGGTATTGACTTTGGACATTCTAGTCATTCATTAAATTAGGCTAGACCTAGATATTTCTATTACAGCTAAATGAGAGTATTAGAATTGCAGATGCTCTGTAAAAATAATTCTCTAGATGTAAGAGAATATTGATTTGTAGTAATAAAAAACAAGATGTTCTGCTCATCCTACAATAAAAAAAAAAACTACGGCTGAAAAGCAGAGATGGACAGAAAGAGCAGACATGTTGTGCCTATTGAAGAAGTTGGGTAAAATTTCTACATAGAGACCTCTACCCCTCTTTGGGGGGTTGAGTCCAGAAAAGTAGTAAGAATCCAAAATTTTCCTATTGCTTATCTGGCTCAAGGATAAAACATATGCATTTGATAGTATAAACAAATGGGCTTGGAACATAATAATAAAGGACATGTTTTATGAGCAGGATTCATGGAAATTTGAAATACTTTCTTCCATCAGAGTGATGGAGCTTCAGATAATCCAGGGGGAACTGAAGGTCATGTGCAGTTGAGATAAAGAGAATGCAGCATTGATATTCATGAACCATACACTCTACAGAAATAAAATGTATTATTGGGCATCAGTATGGAGTCTTCATAACATTTAAGACCCTCAAAAGGTAGGGAAACTGATGAGGATGATGAATTGGTTGAGATAGTTTCTGCCTATTGGTAGAAGGAAAGTTTGTGACTAAAATTTAGTGCAGTTAAAGAAGAATAAAGTATCGAGGGAGGGAAGGACTGAGAATCTGGGATTAGCATTATATATAGGATGGATAGACAACAAGATTCTACTGTATAACACAGGGAACTATATTCAATACCCTGTGATTAACTAAAATGGAAAACAATTTGAAAAAGACTATATATATGCATAACTGAGTCACTTTCAGTTCAGTTCACTTCAGTCGCTAAGTCATGTCTGACTCTTTGAGACCCCATGGACTGCAGCACACCAGGCCTCCCTGTTCATCACCAACTCCCCGAGTTTACCCAAACTCATATCCATTGAGTTGGTGATGCCATCCAAACATCTCACCCCTTGTCATCCCCTTCTCCTCCCGCCTTCAATCCTTCCCAGAATCAGGATCTTTTCAAATGAGTCAGTTCTTCACATCAGGTGGCCAAAATATTGGAGTTTCAGCTTCAACATCAGTCCTTCCAATGAACACTCAGGACTGATCTCATTTAGGATGGACTGGATGGATCTCCTTGCAGTCCAAGGGACTCTCAAGAGACTTCTCCAAACTACAGTTCAAAAGCATCAATTCTTCAATGATCATCTTTCATTATAGACCAACTCTCACATCCATACATGACTACTGGAAAAACCATAGCCTGGGAAAAACCTAGACGGACCTTTGTTAGCAAAGTAATGTCTCTGCTTTTTAATATGCTGTCTAGGTTGTTCATAACTTTCCTTCCAAAGAGTAAGTGTCTTTTAATTTCATGGCTGCAGTGATTTTGGAGCCCCCCAAAATAAAGTCTGCCACTGTTTCCACTGTTTCCCCATCTATTTGCCATGAAGTGATAGGACCAGATGCCATGATACTAGTTTTCTGAGGGTTGAGCTTTAACCTAACTTTTTCACTCTCCTCTGTCACTTTCATCAAGAGGCTCTTTAGTTCTTCTTCACTTTCTACCTTAAGGGTGGTGTCATCTGAATATCTGAGTTTATTGTTATTTCTCCCAGCAATCTTGATTCCAGCTTGTGCTTCATCCAGCCCAGCATTTCTCATGATGTACTCTGCATACAAGTTAAATAAGCAGGGTGACAATATACAGCCTTGACGTACTACTTTTCCTATTTGGAACCAGTCTGTTGTTCCATATCCAGTTCTAACTGTTGCTTCTTGACCTGCATACAGACTTCTCAGGAGGCAGGTCAGGTGGTCTGGTATTCCCATCTTTTTCAGAATTTTCCACAGTTTGTTGTGAACCACACAGTCAAAGGCTTTGGCATAGTCAATAAAGCAGAAACAGATGTTTTTCTGGAACTGTCTTGTTTTTTTGATGATCCAGCAGAAGTTGTCAATTTGATCTCTGGTTCCTCTGCCTTTTCTAAAACCAGCTTGAACATCTGGAAGTTCACGGTTGACGTATTGCTGAAGCCTGGCTTGGAGAATTTTAAGCATTACTTTACTAGCATGTTTGAGATGAGTGCAATTGTGCAATAGTTTGAACATTCTTTGATATTCCCTTTCTTTGGGATTGGAATGAAAACTGACCTTTTCCAGTCCTGTGGCCACTGCTGAGTTTTCCAAATTTGCTGACATATTGAGTGCAGCACTTTCACAGCATCATCTTTCAGGATTTGAAATAGCTCAACTGGAATTCCATCACCTCTTCTAGCTTTGTTCATAGTGATGCTTCCTAAGGCCCACTCGAGTTCACATTCCAGGATGTCTGGCTCTAGGTGAGTGATCACACCATCATGATTATCTGGGTCATGAAGATCTTTTTTGTACAGTTCTTCTCTGTATTCTTGCCCCCTCTTCTTAATATCTTCTGCTTCTATTAGGTTCATACCATGTCTGTCCTTTATTGAGCCCATCTTTGCACGAAATGTTCCCTTGAAAGTGAAAGTGAAGCCACTCAGTTGTGTCTGACTGTTTGTGACCCAATGGACTATAGCCTACCAGGCTCCTCAGACCATGGAATTTTCCAGGCAAGAGTACTAGAGTGGGTTGCCATTTCCTTTTCCAGGGGATCTTCCCAACCCAGGGATTGAACCCAGATCTCCTGCATTGCAGGCAGACACTTTACTGTCTGAGCCAAATCTTCCCTTGGTAGCTCTAATTTACCTGAAGCAATCTCTAGTCTTTCCCATTCTATTGTTTTCCTCTATTTCTTTGCATTGATCACTGAGGAAGGCTTTGTTATCTCTCCTTGCTACTCTTTGGAACTCTGCATTCAAATGGCTAAATCTTTCTTTTTCTCCTTTGCTTTTCACTTCTTTTCTTTTCACAGCTATTTGTAAGGCCTCCTCAGACAGCCTCCTCAGATAGAGTCACTTTTCTGTACAGCAAAAATCAACATAATATTGAAAACCAACCATATACGTCAATAAAAATAGAAAAAAGAGTATTACATTTTGGGGGCTTCCTTGGTCACTCAGTGTTAAAGAATCTAGCTGCCAATGCAGGAGACACAGGTGATTTGGGAGGATTCCACATGCCATAGAGCAATTAAGCCCATGGGCCACAACTATGGAGCCTGTGCTCCAGAGCCGATGAGCCGCAACTACTGAAGCCTGCGCGCCCAGAGCCCGCGCTCTGCAATAGGAGAAGCCACCACAATGAGAAGCTCGCACACGGCAGGCAGAGAGTAACCCCTCCTCACTGCAGTTAGAGAAGGGCCCTGGCAGCAACGAGGACCCAGCACAGCCAAAAATAAATAATTAAATACAGAAGATGACTTTTTTTTTTTTTTATCCACTAGAGTTATACATTCTATACTAGAGCAATGGGAAAAAAAAAAACAGCAAAATAGAGTTTAAAAAAGAAAAGATTCAAAGAAATGTGATGGTTATCTTCAAATATTTGAAGGACTTCAAAATGTATTTTCTCCTGGGTGGAGTTTCAGGAGACAGATGATATTTTCAGTAAGGGAAATTAGAGAGTTACATATTCTTGGTAGATTTAACCAACAACCCAGTCCTACTGGTTAGAGTCTTTCAGCAAGGGAAAGAACTTAGTATTGATGGATTAAGCTCTGCCACTAGGCCTGGAAGAGAACCAGTATTAAGTGCTACAGAAGCAGCTCTTCAGTTTGGTGAGACAACAGTCCATGTTCTTTCTAAGGTGCTACCAGGATGGCATACATTTTCACAGTAAATCAAAGCCTCAGCACTTAAAGAAGAGAGTTGATCTGAATAGGAATCTAAAAGACTGTCAAAATAACAAGAGCTTCAACCTATATCTTAACAGAATTCAAACCAAAAAAGGACTTGCAGTAATTTGTAAAAATCTTTAACAACTTTGCAAGTTTTGTTTGAACAGTTGTGCCTTTTATGTTTTGTAGAAGCATTTACCCAACTCTGAGACTAATCGATGATAAGATGCTGCCAACGGTGATACTGGTTCTGTCACACGTCTACAACAATAAGACTTGCAATTATGTGAATTCATTCTTATGGAAAAATAATGATAAGAGGCATTCAATGTTACACTGGAAAAAAGTTTTGTTAAAAAAGAACATGTCATTCTTGTCATGCTTTTCTGTGATGAAGACATGTAGGTGACAGAGTTGTAACTGAACAATTATTTCTTTTGCATCTTATCTGCTCTTGACAATGGATGATTAATACCTGGATAATCTCAAGTTATTTAATGAAGAAGTTTTTATATGATTTTTAAATTTGAGTTGCTAATTCAGTAGTTGCAGGGATCATTTTATGAGATATCTGACAGAAATGTTTTAAAACCCAGAGATATCTACAGGTAATATTCAATTATTCATAACTATGTCTCCAGTCATTATTTTACTCTCTATCCTTACTGACACTGGCTTGAGTAATCATCAAAATAATTACTTCTATCACATTGGAGGGCAGGCATCATTACTTGAAGACTATTGATATAGAACTAGATTGATATATTCTATTGATATAGAATATAGCATCAATATTAGATCAAATAGTAGGAAGCCTAACATCTTCAATTAAAATAATTCATTACAAAAACACAAGTTAACAAGTATAAATAGGGATGAGGATGCTAACAATCTTCATTTACCATATTTTAATATATTAAAGTTTATGATAATATAGTTAATTTTGTTATACAATTACTTTGGTAAATGCAAAGAAGATATAATGGAAAAGTGTTAAGTACTTCTAGAGGTCAGTCATTTGCAGAATTTAAAGCTAGAACTCAGAGTCTCAGTTAATACAGCTGACAGGTAAGGCAGTACAGTTAATACAGTTATATTTCAAGTGAAAGAAATACTTTTAAAAATAAATTTAGCTGCATTACTATTTTATCTTTTATATTAAATGATTCTAATTCACTTGGTAGTGATGATAGGGGTGCCAAGTGGGAAAGAAGAAATATGCAAGGTCTTTTGAGGTTCACTCAACAGTGATTTTGCCAACCCAGAGTAAGTCCATACTTAAGGGTAGAGAAGTGGAATGAACCCGCTGATAAATCAACCTGAAAAATACTGTTGCAAGGACTGTGGATACAGGAATGGTAGAGAATTGGGGCCATTCTTGTGCTTCACCCCCTCAAATGGAGCATGCTCTAAAAGAACCACCTGAAGAGTTTAGCCATTATCTTTTGAAATGTCGGAAGTTCAAAGCTGGCACATGACTCACTGATGAAAAAAATAAAATCAGGGCTAAAGAAAGAGGAAGAGAGATGACTCCAGAGGGAGAAAGCTACACTATCTTCTTTGTGGTGACAAGGAGTCATGTTTTCCGTGGGATATATGTAAACCCCTCAGAGTTATATGGAAAGGTCTCCTTCAGATTAGTCTATTATGGAGTGGATTGCACAAAAACAAGAGCAGAGGCAAAAATATAAGTAGCCAGACAGCAGAAAAGTATAGTCAGAGTAAGCTAATAGTTGTATCTTAGAAGAAAAACAAACAAAAATTTAATCCCTAATATAGAAAAAAGCCATTGACCATGGTCACCCACAGAGCATATAGATTACAACTCTAGCAGTTAAGTAAAAATTTCCCGACTCTATGGGTCTTGTGTTCCTTAGTTTCAACCCTATAATATCTGAGGCAACAAAATGATTGGGGCTGAGGAAAAAAAATAGAAGAGCAAGGGCAAATGCTAAAGAAGAGAACATAGCAGTGAGTAGCTATGTGACCTTGTGGAACCAGAATATTACCATTTCTGACCACCTCTTCCACCACTGCCCTGGTCCAGGGGATTAACTCTTAGGACTAATTGTGCTCACACCCTCCCTGCCCATTACAGTCTAGTCTTGACACAGCCATTGGGATTCTGTTCATTAACTCAAACCATGTATTCTTCTGCTTAGACTCCCTTTCCATTAGAGTAAAAATCAAAACCATAAAATGGGACTTCCCTGGTAGTTCAGTGTTAAAGAATCCACCTGCCAATGCAGGAGACACAGTTTCAATTCCTGGTCCGGAGGATCCCACTTGCCTCGGAGCAGCTGAGTCCATGAGCCACAACTGTCAAGCTTGTGTTCTAGGGCCCGGGAGCTGCAGCTGTCAAGCTCATGCGCCACAACTGCTGAAGCCCCCACAACCTAGAGCCAGTGCTCCACAACGAGAGAGGCCGCCACAGTGAGAAGCCCGTGCACCGCAACGGAGAGGAGACCCTGCTCACCACAGCTCGAGAACAGCTCGTGCGGCCATGCAGACTCGGCAGGGCCATAAATAAACAAATAAGCCTTAAAAAACATGAAGTGGCTTACAGGCCTGGAGCCAACATGAAAGTGTGCTGCTCAGATGTCCTTTAGAAAATCAATTTGACATCCAGCTGCTCAGCGTATAGTTAGCTGAGAGCTTCTAGCTGCAGGACTCCCATATCTGCTGCAGCATTTGAGGCCACATCCTTCCCAAGTAGTTCCCAGTCAATGATGTACGTATAATGGGGAGCTAGACCTGGCTGTTACTGATGAACGCAAGACTCTCGTTATAAGCTATCTTAGGTCTGAAACAATGGTCTGGCTGAGAATATGTCAAGTATGAATCACAGTGAGGTCATCCCTGCCCAGTTCTCTCTCCTTTCCTCAGACTTTCAGATATTAGATCCTCACTGCAGTCTGAGGGCTTTCCCTAACAAATTCTGTCCCCTTTATATACTTTTTACATTGAAATATGATTGATTTATAATATTATATTAGTTTTGGGCATACAGCATAGATTCATTATTTTTACAGTTTAAACTTCATTAAAAGTTATTACAAGATAACAGATAAAACCCTTGTATTATACAATATATCCTGTAGCTTATCTGTTTTATATATAGTACTTTGTGTCTCTTAATCCTGTACCCTTAATGGGCCCCTCCACCTTTCCTCTCCCCACTGGTAACCACTATTTGTTTTCTACATCTGTGAATCCATTTTGATATATGTGTGTGTGTGTGTGTGTGTGTATACATATGTATATATATATATATATATATTCATTTGTATTACATTTTAAATTTCACAGATAAGTGATATGATACAGTGTTTGTCCTTCTCTAATTTCCATCATTTCATGGCAAATAAATAGGGAAACAGTGGAAACAATGAGAGACTTTATTTTGGGGGGCTCCAAAATCACTGCAGAAGGTGACTGCAGCCATGAAATTAAAAGACGCTTGTTCTTTGGAAGAAAAGCTATGACCAAACCAGACAGCATATTAAAAAGCAGAGACATTACTTTGCCAACAAAGGTCCATCTAGTCAAAGCTATGGTTTTTCCAGTAGTCATGTATGGATGTGAAAGTTGGACAATAAAGAAAGCTAAGCACCAAAGAATTGATGATTTTGAACTGTGATGTTGGAGAAGACTCTTGAGAGTCCCTTGGACTGCAAGGAGATCAAACCAGTCAATCCTAAAGGAAATCAGTCCTTTAGGACTGATTATTCATTGGAAGGACTGAGGCTGAAGCTGAAGCTCCAATACTTTGGCCACCGGATGCGAAAAACTGACTCATTGGAAAAGACGTTGATGCTAGGAAAGATTGAAGGCAGAAAGAGAAGGGGACGACAGAGGATGAGATGGTTGGATGGCATCACCGACTCAATGAACATGAGTTTGAGTAAACTTCGAGTATTGGTGATGGACGGGGAGGACGGGCGTGCTGCAGTCCATGGGGTCACAATCAGCTGGACACAATGGAGTGACTGCACTGAACTCAACTTTAGTAAGCATAAATAACATTCTCTAGGTCCATCCACATTGCTGTAAACAACAGAATTTCATTCTTTTTTTAATGCCTGATTACTAGTCCATTGTGTGCATGTGTATACCTATACACATGAAATCTCCTTTATCCATTTGTCTGTTATGGACATGCGGGTTTTTTTTTTAATATTTTGGCTATTGTAAATAGTGCTTCTATAAGCACTGGAATGCATTATCTTTTTAAATTAGTATTTTTAGTTTTTTCCAATTATAAACCCAGGAGTGGCATTGCTGGGGCCATAGAGTACTTCTTTTTTAGTTTTTTGAGGAACTTCCATACTGTTTGCCATAGTGGCTGCACCAATTTACATTCCCACTAATAGTGTTCAAGGGTTCCCTTTTCTACACATCTTCTTCAGCATTTGTTGTTTGTAGACTTCTTGATGATAGCCATTCTGATCAGTGTGAAGTGATAGTTCATTGTGGTTTAGGTTTCTATTTCTGTAATAATTAGTGATGTTGAGCATCTTTTATGTGCCTGTTAGCTAACTAAGGGCTTCCCTGATAGCTCAGTTGGTAAAGACTCTGCCCGTAAGGCAGGAGACCCTGGTTTGATTCATGGGTCGGGAAGATCTGCTGGAGAAGGGATAGGCTACCCACTCCAGTATTCCTGGGCTTCACTTGCGGCTCAGCTGGGAAGGAATCCATGTGCAATGTGGGAGACCCGGGTTCGATCTCTGAGTTGGAAAGATCCCCTGGAGAAGTGAAAGGCTATCCACTCCAGTATTCTGGCCTGGAGCTAAATGAATGTTTTCTTTGGAAAAATGTCTGCTCAGGCTCTCTACCCAATTGAGACTGGCTTGTTTGTTTGTTTTTAATATTAATTTGTATGAACTCTATATTTTGGATATTTACCCCTTGTTGGTCATATCACTTGCAAATATTTTCTCCTATTGTGTAGGTTGTCCTTTGTTTTATTGATGACTTCCTTTGCTGTATAAAGTTTCTAAGTTTAATTAGGTCTCATTTATTTATTTTTGCTTTTACTTCTGATAAATGAATTCAGCAACATTTCAGGATACAAAATTGAGATACAGATATCTGTTGCTTTTCTACAGTCTAATAATGAGGTGTCAGAAATAGAAAGCAAAAAAAAAAAAATTCCATTTGAAATCACATCAAAAAGAATGAAATACCTAGGAATAAACTTAACCAAAAAGGTTAAGTACTCTGAAAACTATAAAATATTGATGAAGTAAATTGAAGATGACACAAAGAAATGGAAAGATACCCCATGGTCTTGGACTGGAAGAATTAATATTGTTAAAATGGTCATACTACCCAAAACAATCCACAGATTTAATGCATCTCTGTAACCTATTTAGGGCTTCCCAGAAGCTGCTAGGGGTAAAGAATTTGTGTGATAATGCAGGAGATACAAGAGACACAGTTTCAATCTCTGGGTCAGGAAAATCCCCGGGAGTAGAAAATGGCACCCCACTCCAGTATTCTCGCACTTCCCTGGTGGCTCAGACGGTAATGAATCCGCCTGCAATGAGAGAGACCCATATCCAGTCCCTGGGTTGGGACGATCCCCTGGAGAAGGGAATGGTTACCTACTGCAGTATTCTTGCCAAGAGAACTGCAAGGACAGAGGAGCCTGGTGGGCTACAGTCCATGGGTTGCAAAGAGTTGGACATGACTGAGTGACTAACACTTTCACTTTTCTGTCAAAATACCCATAACATTTTCCATTGAACTAGATTTTAAAAAAAAATCCTAAAATCCATATAGGACCACAAGATCCCAGATTGCCAAAGCAATATTAAGATAAAGGAGCAAAGTTAGAGGTATCACCCTCTCAGACTTCAGGCTACACTACAAAGCTATGGTAACCAAAACAGTCTGGGACAGGTACAAAAACAGACACATATATCAGTAGAACAGAATATCCCAAAAATAAACCCACATACCTATGATCAATTAATCTACAACAAAAGAAGCAAAACTATGCAATGGGGAAAAGACAGTCCCTTTAATAAGTGATTCTGGGAAAACTGAACAGCTGCATTAAAGAACAAGATCAGAACATTTCCTCTTACCACATGCTAGAATAAATTTAAAACGGATTAAAGTCTAAACATAAAACCTGAAATCACAAGACTCCTGTAAGAGAACATAGGCAGAGCACTCTTTGACATAAATCATAGTAATAGTTTTTAGATCTGCTTCCCAAGGCAAAAGAGACAAAAGCAAAAATTAAAACTAAATAAATGGAACCCCTATTTCTTTTTCATTAATAGGTTGTGGCCCCCAATAAACTCTTACAGTTCTAAGTCTATCTCACATCTACTTGCTGAAGGACTAAAGTTGACCATGGCTTGGCTCACTGTGCTTCTGTGACCTTACCTCTCCTACTCTCCACATTACTCACTCTGCTTATCTTCACTGGCTTCCTCACCTCTGAATGTGCCAAGCCCATTCTCTGTTTCCTCTGCCTTGGGTGCGCTCAACCCATTTATTAGCATGGGCAACTCTTTAACATTATTCAAGACTTTATCAAATATCTATTTCTCCACAAGGCCTACTAGACCAACATATTTATTTCTGCAACCTGACTTTCTCCCACCATGCTTAGTACTTATGTTCTCTCTTACCTTGCTCAGTTTCTTCAATTTCTGTAACATATAAGCTGAATTTAAGCTCTTTATGGGTAGGGTCTCTATTTGGATAAATGAAATATCTCTAACAATATGTGCTTGCCATGAAACTATTTGTTTTATGTTAAATTTCCTCTGCTGTGCTACAGCTGCAGGCTTCTTATTGGGAAAAAAGAAAGTGAAGCTGCTCAGTCGTGTCCAACTCTGCGACCCCATGACTGTGGCCTACCAGGATCGTTCATCCATGGGATTTTCCAGGCAAGAATACTGGAAAGGGTTGCCATTTCCTTCTCCAGGAGATCTTCCCAACCCAGGGATTTAACCTGAGTCTCCCGCATTGTAGGCAGACACTTTACTGTCTGAGCCGCCAGGGAAGTTCTATTGCAGGCGAGCTCAAAATGGGGAAGGGAGAAGCTTTGAACTAGGTAAAAGGAAGAAACTTTGATGGCAAAGTATTTTTAATATCTGGAATTGAGATCAAATTTATCTGAATGTGACAGGAAGACTATGTGATTACTAAGGTATTGTCAGGAATGGATCAGGGAGAATCAACAGGACAGGGATGCAAAGGGGGAAAAAATAGCTGCTTTCTTCTTGTAGAAATTCAGTTAATTCAATAAATCATTTCATACACAAAGTAATTACATTCTAATCAGATATTTGATACGCCCAAGGAAATAAAATGAAATATAAAAACAAAGAAACTATAGTCAGAAGAATTGAATCCAAGTTCAGTCAGAAACAACTAGTTGAGCAACCTAAATTGATTTGCTTTCTTTCTGACAATCGGATTTCTCATATGCAAAATGGCAATAGTTACACTTAATTCACAAAGGTTTTGTGTGACCCTAATTTACTCAATTTAGGTAAATGCAAATGTTATCTAGGAACTATAAAAATTGCCATATGGCCATAATTTGAATTCCAACAAAAATATTGATCTTCCCATGATCATTCCTGACAAATATTTTTGGCTGATTCATATCAAGAACAAGATAACTTATTAAAAATTCTGACAAGTATACAGAAAAGGAAAAAGAAATAGAACAGTTTCCTTTATTAGAAGTCTATTTTCCTTCTGTATCACCCTCTACATTTTTTGCAAGTGACCCCTATCTACTTTAGAGATAACAACGGAAAATTAGAAGTATGAGAATGAATCAAAACTCAAAACTCTGTGTATACATACATGCAGAACTATTGAAGGGCACAAGATCTATTTTTTTCAAAAGGGATATGATTGAAAAAACAAATTGATTTAGAGATATGTTACTTCGAAGACATGAGCAAGGAAAGCGGGCTACAAAGAATTCACAATTTATCATGACTTTTAAAAAGGTGTTTTAATTGAAAGGTAAACTCCAAATAAAGGTGCAACTTGTTCAGCCAGTGATAATCATCTGAAGAGGAACAGACACTTCAGTATGTCTGAAGGGTAGCTATGATTCTTTGTTCTGACTCACACTTTGAATATTGGGTAGTTCTGAGTAGATGATAAAGCACTAATAGCACAAAAAAGAAGAAATGTCTGTGCTTTCAGTAATTTATTTTTGGCTCTCTTGTTACCTTAGTAATAATCTTGCAAGGTGTTTAAATCCTGTTCATTTCTAAACACAATTTTATACTCATTATAAAAAAGACAAACTATTTCACACATGAATTCTTTTCAATATCCACATCCCTAAACCCAAGTCTAAATAATGAAATGGCAAAGAAATGGAAGGAAAAAAAATTGCTCATTGATATCAGATGATTCAGCTAGTTAGAGTCTATGTGTTTGACTAGTTCTTTTCCTGGATTAACCAGTTGTTAATGGACATCACTAGTAGAAGTTAACATAAATTACTGGCAGTGATGAATTATCTGGAACCAGATCAGTTTTAAACCAAGAGTCCATGCATTATTAACGTTAACACAACAGTGGACCAGTTTAACAGCACACTTACCAATGCTGGAAAACAACTGAATTGTCAAGAATGCCAAAATATTCTGAGTTAGATCGGATTCTTTGAGCACAAATAAGGACAACTCTAATAAGGACAAATAACAAAAAGTCAAGAAGTATCCCACTGTAGTTAAAGTTGTCATGAGTATATATATATTTTTTAATTAAAAAAAAATTCTCCATAGAAAAACAGAACTTTTATCTCTCAATAGTTCTGTGTGAATTTTATGGAGCATTTCAATTTAATTCAATCTTCTAGTCCTAAAGAGCAAGTGAAAGAGATGCATCATTGTATGCAATAATATTCTCGATACTTCACTCTCTTTGTGTATCTCAAGTCTTACTCCATCCATTCTTATTTATTTCAGCCAACTGGTGAACTCCTACTGCAGAGAGGACATGACTCTTTACTTTCAGGATAAATGAACAGTGATATAAATTACTTGCTTTCAGAATACTCATGGCACTTGGGTCTCAGCTGCCTTGTGAAGAGTAAGAACATGGAACATGGAAAGGGCATCTAACTCTCCACTGGAGATAAGAGGTCGAAGAAGCGGCCCTGAGGAAATGGCAGCAGTAATGGATAAACATGAATTAGAGTAAGGTAAGCAACAGGCCAGGATCAACCCGGAAGGAAAGAGCTGGAGGGAAGGAGATGATCTTCAGTGTGCTCCAATCTGTGCTAAATTGAGAGCTCCCCCCTGTCTGGATTTCTGCTCTGTTTCCCTCAAGCTAACACAAACAGTTGTAGCTTCCCAGTGCTGTAAAACTGTTGCATGCTTTTTTGTAAACCATCCTGCCAATTCTCTATTCTCCATCAGCCTCATCCAGTGTCCAGCACAGAGCTGTGCACAAAGAATGTTCCCAGTAACCAATGTGTTAAGTGAAAATGGAAACTCCAGATTAGGAATCTTTCAAAGATCACATATCACTTAAAAAAAAAACAAAAAAAAAAACCAACACTGTGAAGACATATTTAACCTATGTCTTTATACAGATTTATCCCAGCAGGTATTTGACTGAATTCTCCATCTCCCTTCCTTTCTTATTACTGAGTCCATGATGCTAATTTTTTAAATAAAGTTTAACAGAGATCAACGCTAAACTGCCTTTGTTGTTTCCTCAAGCAAGAAAAGGGTAACTTGGCATAGGGATAAAATTGACTATTTTTCACCCCTAAATTGTTATTCCATGCTGAATGCAGAAATTTTATTTTCTAAAGTTATTTAGGGAAACTTTTAAGAGAAAAGGTGCTACTAAGGTATGCTAGCATCAATCATGTATTTTTCTGGAATAAATACTATAGCTGGAAAAGTAGGTATAAAAGTAGATATATCTTCAGATACGATTTTTGGCTTTATTGAGAATGTCTGTCTGACATCCAGCCTTTTTCAAAGCAATTACAATAATAAAATAATATGCTTATTAAGAATGTATTCCTTTTAAAATTTTATTTGAAGAAGGAAAAGAAAGGATTTTAAACAAAGAACCCAGTACATACTATTTTAAATTAGAATAAATAGTTTAAAAGATGGGTGGTCACCTGACCAAAGTTTTCAATATTATGCCAAAACATGAGAGCATGCTGTAATTCTAAAAATGCAGAATTGCTGACTTAAGTGACATGCGAAGAGACTTGCTGTTATGGTTTGGCTTTCAATAACATTCATTTCTCTGAAACTCATAATTAGGTCAAATACACCATTATCATTGACCTTGAGGTTGGTTAAGAAAGTACAGATTTAGAAAAAAAAATTAACACAGGAAGTTACTCTTGGAGCTAAAAATGTGAGGGGAAAAAACCCTTACATTTATATTGAAAATGAATGCATCTACCCGCTATGAGACATTCTCCCTTTCCAGGCAATCTCCTCAGGGTCAGATTCATCACTGGTAAAATCAGGTCACTTTTAACTTTTCAGAATTTGAAAATTCTATGAGTAATGAATCTACGTCCTTTCCAATTATATGGCTTTGTACTAAGACCCTCCTTTGGTTAAGAATGAAGGGGAAGAAGCACATATAGAATCCTTCCTGCTCCTCTGCTCCAGGGCTCTGGCAATATGTTGGCTGACAGCTCTCTTTGAACTAGCAGTGGTCTAGCTTACAACCTTGTCTCTATTTACTCAAATGTGGAGGATTATGTGGGTACAGCAGACTATGAATCCACATCCTGAGCAGTTGACATGAATGTATATGGTAGGACTGCTTACTCACTAACCACAGTTAGAGAAGTCCAACAGAGCACTCGGGTATGATGAAGTCAGTTTCTAGAAGGCATCACACCAGTTTCCTCTCTGGGTGTTCAAACACTGCTTACCTCAGTACAGAGAATCAGAAACTTTGGGTTGTTTTTTCCCCAGTGTAGACTAAGATTTCTTAATTTGTACTAGAGTTATGTCTTTGCAAGTATTTTCCAGGAAAAACTAAATGACCAAAATAGGAGCTATTGATAAAATCTACAGTTTTGATTCTTACTTTTTTAACCTGCCAAAGTTGCTCCCGAAAAACTGTCAATTGTACAAAATAATGAACATTTTGCTTTCTTAAACCCCTCTTTGAGACTGTTCCATTTTATCTGATCACTCAGTCCTCAAGGACATCACTCTAATTCTCAGAACAGGTGTTGCAACACAACAGGTAGAAAATCCATAGCACATGATAATCAGTTATTCTGAAATGATCTTCATGTTGGACCAATACAAATAAGCTGTTTAAATTCACTTTGTAGTGGCATCTGTTGTTAGCAGATTTAATACCTGATTGTCAGATCAGGATTTCTAAATCCAGGAGACACTAGGACCATGGTTTAGTTAAACTTTGTGTCTGATAAATCCTCATCCTCAGATCCAGGTCTCCCCTGGGGAGGTTATCATCTTTTTACCCTCTCTCAGCTTATCCTTCTCCAGTTAAAAAAAGGCAGAAGCACAATCCGGTTACTTTAAGTCAGGGAGACATATTTTAAGTACACACGGAAAAGCAAGGGAAATCATACACCCTGGAAATGCATATTACTGCTCAGGACTTAGTAGTTTCCCCAGGTGTCCTGTGGATCCATGATGAACATGACTCAAAGACACAGAGTAGGTCTTACCATTCTAAGGCTTAATCATCGCATCTGCTGGCTTATGCACCATTTCCAATCATTAGTACTCTCTATATCTCACAGTCATGCTCCCAAAAGAGAGGATTGGATTGAACTCTGACAATTGCCCAGACTTCTCATTGGGAAGGTTTCCCTGCTGCCTGGGTTGGTAAAGAACTGCTTACAATGCAGGAGGCCCAGGTTTGATCCCTGGATAGGGAAGGTACCCTGGAGAAGGAAATTGGCAACCCGCTCCAGTATTCTTATCATCTCCTCAAGTCCATTGCCATACGTATGGCTGTTCATGGCATAAATCTACTCTGGCTTCAAGCAATCTCTGTCAGGAAGGGTCACGCTGTAAGATTTCCTCAGAAAGAAATATGGGAGTTGTAAGCACTCTGAACCTGTGTAATAAATTCTTTTTCAATGCATCTTAGTGTGAAGATCCTTCCAAGCACTGTGAATGATATGAGGTCCTAGCCTACCTTTAACTAATACATTAGCCTGCCAGTTTCATGGATGTCAGCAGAAGACACAAGATTTCTGAGTCAGAGACTATGGCAGTTTATTATTCACAGCAATAGCAGTAGCCAGAGAATTGTCATCTCGTACCTTTTTGCCAAGAGGCAGTTTCTGCAGGGCAACAGAAAGAAGGCAAAGGGACATCTGCACTGGAGGAATCCTGAGCTTGGGGAACCTGAATCTTTTACATGGACAGGAAGTTTGCCTTAAGAGTTGCCCAAGGGAGATATTATCTTTATTATACTTGCTTTAATGTGAGTGTTCTTGTCTCCCCCAAAATTACACATTGAAATTCTAACGTCAAATATGATAGTACAGAGAGATGAGGGCTTTACGAGGTGCCTAGTTCAGGAGGGTGGAGCCTTCATGAATAGTTAACAATATTCTTCTAAGAGATCCCACAGAGCTCCCTTCCATGGTGAGGATTCATAAGAAGTCTGCAGCTGGGAAGAGGGCAATCATGCAACAATGCTGGCAACCTGATTTAAGAATTCCAGCCTTCAGAACTGTGAGAAGTAAATGTCTATTGCTTATAAGCCACTTCATTTTCATCTTTGCATGCGCAATTGTGTCTGACTCCCTATGACCCCAGGACTGTAGCCTGCCAGGCTCCTCTGTCCAAGGAATTTTCTAGGCAAAAATACTGGAGTGGTTGCCATTCCCTCCTCCAGGAGAGCTTCCTAACCCAGAATCAAACTAGGGTGTATTTCTGTGGCAGCCCAAATGGACTAAGGTAATTCTGGATAGTAGACAAACCTGAACTTCACTGCAGAGAGAGATCGCATCCCTGTCTTCCAAGGCTGTCCACCAGACAAATATCAGAAAAGGATATTTCAGGCAAAAGACAGCCAGAACCCCTGCTTGCAAGACATGCAAAAATGTAGGAGAATTGTCTCGCAGAAGAAGATCCTAGCTCAAAGGATTTATATGAAGAGATATAAGTAAATAGAAATAATACTGTCAACAAGAAATATATGAGTTCTATAAGAAAATTGAAAACACCAATTGTGAACTACTTTTTTCATCATAGTCCCTGGAGAAATCCACCTATGCTCTCTTCCCATAATAAGACTAAGGTAGAAGACAGATGGACACTGGATTAAACAGCCAGAATTTGTCCCCTGTGGACAGATACTCCAAAATGAAAACCAAAAGAAGTGCTGAGCCCTGGCTATAAAAGAGATAAAAGGCCATATATTTTCTTATTCTTGAAGTCAAGAAGATCTTTTCAACCACACATGTGTGTGGAAAAGCAGTAGATGATGCCAACATACCCACAGACCTGTTCACTGGAATCCATTTTGGCTAAGAGATGCACACATGCATATGGGAGGACTCTGAAACACACCAAATATGCACTTAAAACCAGGCAAATCAAGCTGATTGGCCAAAGGAAATCCAGGAGAAATGCCCTCTATAAGTGATTCAAACTACCATGAGGCTGCAGCTCTCCTGGAGCCCATCCGTGTGCCTATCCATACATACTCTTTTTCC
Source organism: Cervus canadensis (assembly GCF_019320065.1). Classification (NCBI taxonomy): domain Eukaryota; kingdom Metazoa; phylum Chordata; class Mammalia; order Artiodactyla; family Cervidae; genus Cervus; species Cervus canadensis. The sequence continues at coordinate 9,791,577 of NC_057404.1, read as the reverse complement.
CCCTAATAAGCACCTTATTTATTTCACTACTTTCCATCTCTATGTGGAAATTCATTGCTACACAGCTGATGGGCCAGGGCCTTCTCACTGGCCACTGGTCTCTGGCAGTCTAATGGCTAGGATTCAGTGCTCACTGCTGCGGTCTGACTTCAATCTTTGGCTGGGAGCTGAAAGCCTGCTTCAAGTTGTGGTCGGTCACCTGGAGCCAGACATCCTGGAGTGCAAAGTCAAGAGGGCCTTAGGAAGCACAGTTATTAATAAAGCTAGTGGATGCAATGGAATTCCAGTAGAGCTATTCAAAACCCGAAAGGATGATGCCATCCAGGTGTTGCATTCAACATGTCAGCAAATCTGGAAGGCCCAGCAGTGGCTACAGCACTGGAAAAGGTCAGTCTTCATCCCAGTTCCCAAGAAGGGTAGTACTAAAAAAGTATTAAAAAATGTGCTAACCATTGGACTATTTCACTCATCTCCCACGCTAGTAAGGTCATGCTTAAAATCTTGCATGCTAGGCTTCAGGATTATTCAAACCAAGAACTTCCAGATGTCCAAGCTGAGTTTAGAAAAGGGAGAGGAACCAGAGAACAAATTACCAACATTCACTGAATCATAGAGAAAGCTAGGAAATTCCAGAAAAACATCTACCTGTTTCATCAACTACACCAAAGCCTTTGACTATGTGGATCATAACAAACTGTGGAATGCTCTTAAAGAGATGGGAATACCAGACTTACTTACCTGTCTCCTGAGAAACCTGATGTGGGTAAAGAAGCAGCAGTCAGAACCCTGTATGGAACAGCTGACTGGTTCGAGATTGAGAAAGGAATATGACAGGGCTGTCTGCTGTCACCCTGTTTATTTAACCTATACACTGAGCACATCATAAGAAATAGTGGGCTGGATGAGTTACAAGCTGGAATCAAGATAGGTGGGAGAAATATCAACAACCTCAGATGTGCGGATGATACCACTCTAATAGCAGAAAAGTGAAGAGGAACTAAAGAGCTTCTTGATGAGGGTGAAGGAGGACAGTGAAAGACCTGGTTTAAAACTAGATATTAAAAAATCTCAGATCATGGCATCAGACCCCATTACTTCATGGCAAACAGAAGGGGGAAATGTGAAAGTAGTGCCGGATTTCCTCTCCTTGGGCTCTAAAATCACTGTGATAGTGACTGAAGCCATGAACTCAGAAGATGACTGCTTCCTGGCAGGAAAGCTACGACAAACCTAGACAGTGTGTTGAAAAGCAGAGACACTACTCGGCTGGAAAAGGTCCACATAGTCAAGGCTATGGTCTTCCCTGTGGTCAGGTACAGTTGTGAGAATTGGACCATAAAGAAGGCAGAAAAACAGAAAAAAAAAAGGAAGAAAAATAGAATGCCTATCAGTATTTACCTCTATAGAAATTCAAGGTGGCACTAGTGGTAAAGAATCTGCCCACCAATGCAGAATATACAAAAGATGCAGGTTCGATCCCTGAGTCAGAATGATTTCCTGGAGTAGGAAATGGCAACCCATTCCAGTATTCTTGCCGGAGAAATCCCATGGTCAGAGGAGCTGGGTGTGCTACAGTCCATCAGGTAGCAAAAAGTCAGAGACAACTGACTGTGCACGCGCACACACACACACACCCACATCCACACACACACACACACACACAGAGAAATGACTTGTGTCATGAAAAGATATTGCATATTATTATTAAACTATTATGGGCTTCTCCAGTGGCTCAAACAGTAGAGAATCCATCTGCAATGTGGGAGACTCCAGTTCAACCCTTGCATTCACATGAAGAATGGAAGGTCCCCTGGAGGAGGGGATGGCTCCCACTGCAGCTTCTTGCTGGGAGAATTCCATGGACAGAGGAGCTTGGCAGGCTATAGTCCATGGAGTCACAGAGTTGGACAAAACTGAGCAACTAACACTTTCATGAAACTATTATAAAAAAGAGGTAGCGATATAGCTATTGACCACCTTGAATATACTGTAAATTAAAAAAAAAAAATCTGGGAATAAATTTGAAAAGTACAATTACATTTTGGAAAACCAGCAATAAAATGCCTCAAGAATGAAAAACTGTCATCCCTAATGTGTTTAAGTCACTGTTTTTTGATTGTTGTTTTTGGAAGAGGGTGTGTTTTATTCAAATCATCAACAGAAGAGTCCGAAATGCAGTACTTGGATGCAATCTCAAAAATGACAGAATGATCTCTGTTCATTTCTAAGGCAAACCATTCAATATCACAGTAATCCACGTCTATGCCCCAAACAGTGTTGCTGAAGAAGCTGCAGTTGAACAGTTCTATGAAAACCTATAAGACCTTCTATAACTAGCACCCAAAAAAGATGTCCTTTTCATTATAGGGGACTGGAACGCAAAAGTAGAAAGTTAAAAGTTACCTGAAGTAACAGAAAAATTGGCCTTGGAGTACAAATTGAAGCAGGGCAAAGGCTAACAGAGTTCTGCCAAGAGAACGCACTGGTCACAGCAAACAGTCTCCTCCAGCAACACAAGAGAAGACTGTACATGTGGACGTCACCAGAGGGTCAACACCAAAATCAGACTGATTATATTTTTTGCAGCCAAAGATGGAGAAGCTCTATACAGTCAGCAAAAATAAGACTGGGAGTTGACTGTGACTCAGATCATGAACTCCTTATTGCCAAATTCAGACTTAAATTGAAGAAAGAAGGGAAAACCACTAGACCTTTCAGGTATGACCTAAATCAAATCCCTTACAATTACACAGTGGAAGTGACAAATAGATTCATGGGATTAGATCTGATAGACAGAGTGCCTGAAGAACTATGGACAGAGGATTGTGACATTGTACAGGAAACTGTGATCAATATCCCAAGAAAAAGAAATGCAAGAAGGCAAACTGGCTGTCTGAGGAGGTCTTACAGATAGCTGAGAAAAGAAGAGAAGCTAAAGGCAAAGGAGAAAAGGAAAGATATACCCATTTGAATGCAGAGTTCCAAAGAATAGCAAGGAGAGATAAGAAAGCCTTCCTCAGTGATCAGTGCAAAGAAATACAGGAAAACAATAGAATGGGAAAAACTAGAGATCTCTTCAAGAAAATCAGAGATACCAAGGGAATATTTCACGCAAAGATGGGCTCAATAAAGGACAGAAACTGTATGGACCTAACAGAAGTAGAAGATATTAAGAAGAGGTGGCAAGAATACACAGAAGAACTATACAAAAAATATCTTCATGACCCAGATGACCACGATGGTGTGATCAATCACCTAGAGCCAGACATCCTGGAGTGCAAAGTCAAGTGGGCCTTAGGAAGCATCACTACGAACAAAGCTAGTGGAGGTGATGGAATTCCACTTGAGCTATTTCAAATCCTTAAAGATGATGCTGAGAAAGTGCTGCACTCAATATGCAAGCAAATTTGGAAAACTCAGCAGTGGCCACAGGACTGGAAAAAGACAATCTTTATTCTAATCCCAAAAAAAGGCAATGCCAAAGAATGTTCAAACTACCACCCAATTGTTCTCATCTCGCATGCTAGCAAAGTAATTCTCAAAATTCTCCAAGTCAGACTTCAACAGTACATGAACCGTGAACTTCCAGATGTTCAAGCTGGTTTTAGAAAAGGCAGAGGAACTAGAGATCAAATTGCAAGATCATCAAAAAAGCAACAGAATTCCTTTTTGGGGGGATGTTTCCTACTTCTGCTTTAGTGACTATGCCAAAGTCTTTGACTGTATGGATCACAACAAACTGTGGAAAATTCTTCAAGAGATGGGAATACCAGACCACCTGAACTGCCTCCTGAGAAATCTGTATGCAGGTCAAAAAAGCAACAGTTAGAACTGGACATGGAACAACAGACTGGTTCTGAATCAGGAAAGCAGTACATCAAGGCTGTATATTGTCACCCTGCTTATTTAACTTATATGCAGAATACATCATGTGAAATGCCGGGCTGGATGAAGCACAAGCTGGAATCTAGATTGCCAGGAGAAATATCAACAACCTCAGATACACAGACGACACCACCCTAATGGCAGAAAGCAAAGAAGAACCAAAAAGCTTCTTGATGAAACTGAAAGAGGAGAGTGAAAAAGTTGGGTTAATACTCAACATTCAGAAAACTAAGATCATGGCACTTGGTCCCATCACTTCATGGCAAATAGATGGGGAAAGAAAGGAAACAGTGACAGAGTTTATTTTTTTGGGCTCCAAAATCACTGCAGATGGTGATTGCAGCCATGAAATTAAAAGACGCTTGCCTCTTGGAAGAAAAGCTACGACCAACCTAGACAGCATATTAAAAAGCAGAGATATTTGCCAGCAAAGCCCATCTAGTCAAAGCTATGGTTTTTCCAGTAGTCATGTATGGATGTGAGATTTGGACTATAAAGAAAGCTGATCGCCAAAGAATTGATGCTTTTGAACTGTGGTGTTGGAGGGGACTCTTGAGAGTCCCTTGGGTTGCAAGGAGATCCAACCAGTGCCTCCTGAAGGAAATCAGTCCTGAATATTCATTGGAAGGACTGATGCTGAAGCTGAAACACTGATACTTTGCCACCTGATGCGAAGAACTGACTCATTGGAAAAGACCCTGATGCTAGGAAAGATTGAAGGCATGAAAATTAGGGAATGACAGAGGATGAGATGGTTGGATGGCATCGTCGACACAACGGACATGAGTTTGAGTAGGCTCTGGGAGTTGGTGATGGACAGGGAAGCCTAGAGTGCTGCAGTCCATGGCATCGCAAGGAGGTGTACATGACTGTGAGACTGAATGAACAGATGTTTTATTCTTTACAGCCCTAAATAATTCCAAACTATGTTGTGATCCTAACAGAATATTTGGGGAGTACATTAAAAAATACAAAAGAAACAAAACCACCTCATATTTTTGTTTCGGTTGCAAAATTAATCCAGATTATGAATGTGTTACTAATGAATAAATGTAAAACATCTCTAGTATGAGAAAGAAGCATTTAATATTTTAAATTTTATTTTTAATATTTATTTTTAGCTGAGTTCATATTCTTGCCTTTAGAAATCAAGGATCTAATTTTTATCCTTGAGTTCTTAAAAAGGTCCATGAGTTAAAAATATCATCACCTTTGACTTTTTGCTAGACTTCAGGCTTTTGGTGGTTTGTTTAATGTGCTACATTCAAATATATTTTACTAAGAATATAACGCAAGTCCCTGATAAATTCAAATAATACAAAGGATGCAAAATGAAAAGGAAATGCCATTAAACTCTCATTTCTTCCTATCATACTCGAAATTGTAAACTTTTATGTATTGTTCCTAAAAATTGACATGTCTCCAAGATACACACACACACACACACACACACACACACAATACACACCTTTTTATGCAAGGCACTGTTTTAAAATCCTAAGATTCATCAATGTAGAAGTAAAATACTTTGACCTCCTACACTTTTCATGGGAAAATACTTATTCCATGGGAAATAAGCAAATAAAATAAATATTCAATATAATATCAAGTGGTGTGTTATTTATTCTGAAGAAAAAGAACACAAGGTTTGGTGGCAGAGAGTAACTTGGGTGTGAAGGTCCCTTGGATATTTAATACAGATAGTCAGGGCCAGTTTGCAGAGGTGAAATTTGAGAAAGTGTATAAAAATTATGATGGAGCATTATATGTTATATCAACTTATCTTTTTAATTGATAATATATCTTGAATATATTTTCATTTGCAAATTGTTATTGTTTAGTCATTAAGCCACGTCCAACTCTTTTGTGACCCGATGGACTGTAGCACACCATGCTCCTCTATCCATGGGATTTTCCAGGCAAGAATTCTGGAATGGGTTGCCATTTCCTTCTCCAGGGGATCTTCCTAACCCAGAGATCAAACCCATGTTTCCTGTATAGGCAGGTGGGTTCTTTACTACTGAGCTACCAGGGAAGCTTTTTCATTTGCATATAAATTTTAAACATATCACAGGCTTTCATTTCACAGTAAAAGAACCAATGTTTCAACATTAGTGAATTTAATGTGTCATGAGATATGTTTAGAAAAAACAATTCATGTCATCTAGCTTAATTTCCTTATTTGAGGAATGAAGATACTGAAACACAGATATGTTCAATGACTTAGCTGAGGACATACAGGTGGAATATGTAGGATGATTCTCAACTGTGGGTTTTCACATAATTTCACAGATTATTAGCATCGTTCAAAACTAGTTCAACTTCAAAATATCATATTTCTTCTTTAAATAAATAATACAGCTCATAATCATTTGGGGTGAAGATGATCAATTGTTTTTCAGAGCAATGTTTGGCATTGTCTTTATCCATATGTCAGTGCATTTGATAGCTAAGCTATGAGATTAATTGCTCATTCTATCCAGAATAGATCCCAGCAATGGACAGGATCCAAAAATTCTATTTTTGGTGCTACATTGTTTAAAATATTTTTATATACTTAACATACGTATGTATTGTCTATGTACGTGTATGTGTATGTCTATGCATGTATATATAAATACATATTGTAAGTACATGTAAAATAAGTAATTCTATTTAAAAGATCTGTGTCCACATTGTAGTTCCAAGTAGGCTAGTTGCCATGGTAAGTATTCTACCAGATGGGCTGGCTGAACATTTAATCTCATTTTGGTTAAAATAGATAAATTTTTAAATAAATTACTAAATTTTAGTAATTTAGTGACCTAAATTACTGACTACTAGACCTAGGTGTTATACTAACATTTAAGGATATTTTTGGTTGTTTTGAGAAAAGACCACAATACTTTGAAATGTATATAAATTTATCAAGTGAATAATTTGACATTTCCTTTGAAAACATAAGGAAAGAGAAAAGTTATAAAATGTAACAGTTCTAAGAAATATCAAGGCACAAAAAATTCTTTACATTGTACATTATTCCTCCCATAAAAGATTTCATAAAGTTTGGTGCCTATGTTAAAATGTAAACAAAGACCTGGAGATTGTTAAGGAAACTGAAACCGATTTTAAAAGGAGAGTGATTTTAAAACCTGGAAAACTGCATGTGAAAATTTAAAATGAACCTGAGTGTGAACGTGTTTTTTTCTCTATATCTTCAAATAAATGAATGGGAGCAAAACAGTGTTAATGTTTAATGCACAAAGAGATTAAGAATGAGTCTATTTTTAATCAAACATGAATGACTTCACCAGCAGCATAATTAAAATTTCACCTAATCTTTTAGGGAGCCCTGATGTTAAAGGCAAACATCTACTTAGATGATTTTGGTGTTCACCTAATTTGAGACTAAATAATTTAGCCATTTGAGTTTACCCAGCTTTATCATCCCCTCACCTCTTATCCTCTTTAAGCACATTTCCTCTCCAGGTATTTTGTCCATCAATTTATGGCAGTAATTCCAGGAATAAAATTGCATGCCATCTTGAAAATAGTTTCAAGATACAAATGGCTATACATAACAAAATTTAAGCATGGGTAGGTGTTCGTGATTTAAATTCCCTGCAACAAAGGTAGCTTGTGTTGTATCTTCTGTCTACCACCTAAAATGAAAAGAAACTGCTCATATTTCTTTTCAAACCTTTGCAATCTAAACATTTTTCACTCAGTAATGATTAAAATGAACGGATTCCCTGGTGGGTCAGACGGTAAAGTATCTGTCCACAGTGCGGGGGACCCAGGTTCGATCCCTGGGTCGGGAAGATCCCCTGGAGAAGGAAATGGCAACCCACTCCAGTACTCTTGCCTAGAAAATTCCATGGATGGACGAGCCTGGTGGGCTACAATCTATGGGGTTGCAAAGAGTCAGACACAACTGATTAAAATGAAGATGAAGACTGAATTAAGTGGCATAAAATCACAAATCAAAAGGTTAAGATCATTTTCCAAGATAAAAATTTATCCATGATGATGCAGAAGCTTTTTACTACCATTGGAAAGCTAAAAATGTTCAAATAAATTCAATAAAGAGAAAATAAAATTTAGAAAAAGAGAATTGGAAGTGCAATTTAAAAAGCAGAAATGAGGGAATAAAATGGATCACAAATTCATAAGAAGGGAAAACAACATACAAAAGAACTTATGAATTGGGTCTTTATAAATATGAACAAAAAGGATAGTGCTAATATCTTATATTTAGTATAATTCTTCCTTTTCATTCAAACTTTAAATAATAGATGTATGAGAATTTATTTGTTTAAAAGAAGATTGAGCATCTACTAGCTTCAATCCCTGTCTTAAGTTTTTTAGAGGATTCACAGATTAAACTAATATTGTGCTAACATTATTCAAAAGTTTGGATGTAGTTATGAGTATAATGAAAAGTCATTAGTGGAACAAATGTGGAAAGTAAAAAAGTGAGGAACCTAGTGTAAAGGTGGTAACTTTTTAGGAATTTGCTTCTTCACTTACCAGTAAGCCCTTTCTTCCTACCCCAACCCTTAGGTTGAAATGTAGATGTAAATGTCATCTTCCTGTTTTAAACAGCCAGTTAAAATCCTTAGAGCAAAGAGCAAAAGTAGAATTTTGAGTCATATTATATATCCGATTGATGAGATTTAATGATATAATAGACAAGAATTTGTAGGAAAGGAAGATAAATGAAAGTATCAGTTCTCCATCTAGAGGACTGGAAGATAACCAAGTCAGGACATGTGAGAAGGAGCCCAACTGAGGGAACAGAACACAAGGTGGGACCCTCCTAAAGATTCAGGTAAAGCCATCTCAGAGGTGGAGTATAAATTCAGTCATCAACGTGGTTGAGAGAATTATGGTGATAGGAACTGACTGGAAAACAGGAACTAACTTCCACTGAGTGTCTTCTAAGACACAGGCCTGGAGTTTTGCCTAGCTGGTCTTACTATTTGTCACAACAGTCATGGAAAGCAATTGTAACATCAGAACTCAGGGAGATATCATTTCAACTCCCCCAAAATATACAGTTGGACAATTCCATATGTTGATCCAATGTAATACAACAGGAAAGCTCATCCAATCCTTATGGAACATTCTGGAAAACAGATTAATAAACCAAGTCCAGAAATTACTATATAGATGTAACTCCTATCATCTGGATTAAAATTCAGAGCCTTAATGCCAATGGTTAATTTGTGAGTTGAAATCCCAGGACACGTTGTATGAGGAAAAATGAAGCAAGACAGGGAAAGATGGAAAGTAATACAAGGTGATGAGTTACTATAATGGTAACTGCTTCAAGAGGAGTTGAGGATGGACAACTGTTGTTTGACAGCTGCATCCCACCTGGTCATGAGGGATGATTCTGAAAAGGTTCTACAGAACAAAATATGTTAAAACAGTGCAGGGGATGCAGGAAGGGACAGAATTTATCCATTTATTCCTTCCTATTTTGCTTTTTCATTAGTCAAAGTTGCCCTACCAGAAAATCAACTCATCCTCACTTTAAGTTGCAACATTGAACCTTGGACAGTTGTTTGGAAGCTAGATACCTTGCTCTGTAACAATCACTTGTCAAGCCCAAAAGTGGCTAGAAGAGTCAGGAGATTCAGGAATATGACAAATCAACATAGCATATTGATCTTGACAGCAGCTAAGAGGTTCATAAATGCTAAAGATACATATGAAAGTAAAAGAACTTGAAGAGGTGAGGGAAAAAAATGTCCAAAACAATACCCTAGAGAATTGCTGGTATATGTATAGTAGCAAGAGATAATTCAAAATTAGAGACAAAAGTTATATAATGCTCATTTTATGATAAATTAAAAATATATTGTGGTATATTGAGACTGTAGAATAAAAAGCACTATGAAATTAGTGACTTATAACCACACGTATCAACATGGGTGAATTATAAAACAATGTTAAATGAAAAAACCAAGTCAGAGATAAATACATGCAGCAATATTCCAACTATACAGTTTAGACATAGGAAAAAATGGTACAGCACATTAGACAGAGATGCCCATGTATATAGTAAATTAACAGAAACTAAGGGTAGTGATTTCCACTGGGGTGCAAGAACAAATGACTCGGGTGGGACTTTGAAGGCCCAGTAATAATTGATTTTTTTAAGTGTATAGAAGATATATGGGTATTCATTCTACTTGTCTTATAAATATACATACAATTTTTTTGCATGTAATATATATTTAAAAATTTAAATAAAACTTTGGCTTCTTTAAAATAGTTACCAATTGGATGCAGTTCCTTCTTTTTCTACCAATAAAGAGCTATGAGATGAATGGAAACTCAGTCCTGAAAATCATCATGTAGAGAAAGGCTGTCCCCTAACTAGGAACACTCTTGATTACAGGAGTAAGAAATAAATTTCAGTCTTATAGTTTGGGGGGATTATTGATTCATCAGCTAGCATTACCCAAATATATGTGCATATGTGAGGTGCGTGTGTGTGTGTGTGTGTGTGTGTGTTTATGATACATATACATAGTGCGACAGAATGTATGCAATGTAGATATGAGCTATGAAGGATAATTATAAAATGAGCAATCATGATCCAATACCCAGCTTAAGAATTGGAACATTCACATTTTTGAAAATCCTGTGTAAACATGTACATCGAAGATGGTGAGGAAAAAATGACACTCAAGAATTTGTTTCTAAAATTTGGATTTTTTTTTTATTGAAGGATAATTGCTTTAGAGAATTTTGTTGCCTTCTGTCAAACCTCAACATGAATCAGCCACAAGTATACATATGTCTCCTCCCTTTTGAACCTCCCTCCTGTCTCCCTCCCCATCCCACCCCTCTAGGTTGATACAGATCCCCCGCTTGAGTTTCCTGAGCCAGACAGCAAATTCCCATTGGCTGTCTATTTTAATGGTGATATAAGTTTCCATATTACTCTTTCTGTACATCTCTCCCTCTCCTCCCCTCTCCCCATGTCCATAAGTCTATTTCTGTTTCTCTACTGCTGACCTGTAAATAAGTTCTTCAGTACCATTCTTCTAGAGTTGGATCCTGATCGGGATTTTACACTTCCTGATTTTGCTACCTGGATTTGTCTTTGCCTAGGTTTCTCCATAGGTAACTGTCTTACCTCTTTCAAGCCTTTTTCATAATTTATCTTTCAGTGGTCTTCCCTGGTCTTGATACTTAAAATTTCACAAAAGAGAGTTAAAAATACACACACCCCCAATTGCTATGAATATTCTTTTTATTTTTATCCACATCACTATACCTTCTAACTTACTTGGTAATTTGCTTTATTTTAGTTCATTTATCATTGGTTTTCCCCTCTCCTGGTGGCTCAGACAGTAAAGCATCTGCCTGCAATGAGGGAGACCTGGGTTCAATCCCTGGGTTGGGAAGATCCCCTGGAGAAGGAAATGGCAACCCACTCTGGTATTCTTGCCTGGAAAATCCCATGGACAGAGGAGCCTGGTAGGCTATAGTCCATGGGGTTGCAAAGAGTCAGACACAGCTGACTGACTTCACCTTTCCCCTACTAGTATATTAGATCCATGAATGCAGAGGATTTTGTCTGCTTTGTATACTTTTTTATCTATAATACATAAAGCAGTACCTGAATAAGTCCATATGTATTTATGGAATGAATGAATGAATGACTAGAAGATTGTGCTATCAACTCAGCCCAATAAACTACAATGTTTGCTAGGACACAATTCAAGGAGTCAGCCTTTGAACAAGTGATCATTCTTCTATAAGCATACCCTACCTTTTTTTATTTTATGAACTGGTTCAAATTTGTATGTATCTAAATATATCTAACCAAGTAAAGTTATGCTTATATTTAGACTATTTTAGTCTAGCCAAAATGTTCTCTTCTGTATACTTTCTTTAACTGAATTTCAGGAAAAGACCTATATGCTTAGACTACCAATTCCTAGATATTCCCTATACATCATAATCTCATTCGAGGAGTTTATCTCCAAGGGCAGGATTCTCTTTAATGGATAGATAACCATACTTAGATAACCCTTGGACTTCAAGGAGATCAAACCAATCAATCCTAAAGGAAATCAGTCCTGAATATTCACTGGAAGGACTGATGCTGAAGCTGAAACTCCAATACTTTGGCCACCTGATGTGAAGAACTCACTCATTGGAAAAGACCCTGATGTTGGGAAAGATTGAAGGCAGGAGAAGAAGGGGATGACAGAGGATGAGATGGTTGGATGGCATCACTGACTCGATGGACATGAGTTTGAGCAAGCTCCAGGAGTTGATGAAGAAAGGGAAGCCAGGCATGCTTCAGCCCATGGGGTCTCAAAGAATCGGACACGACTGTTATTGAGCTGACCTGAACTGAACCACACTTAGATCATGGATCATGTGTTAGAGCCTAAAGATTTTACCTCCTATCTTGAAGGTTAAATGCTGTTTTTTTCCAAGATAATCATTTAGCATGTATTGATAGTTCACAGAATGTAACACAATCTAGATGTCTCAAGTGGACTTCTTATAAACTAGCATACTTTTATGGTTACAAGATACAGAACACGTCTAGGTTTGAATCAAAGAGGTCTTTCCTATAATATGGATAAGGATGTACAGTCTTACCCTCTAAATCACAGTGCTTTCAGAAATCAACCTTTATTTTTACCAGCTGTCTACAAAAGCTTCTTTATCTCAGAGTCATGTTTCCTCACCATATCTGAGTCAACAACTATTTACTGGCCCCAATCTGTTCATGAACAACTATCAATTCAAGGTTGTTACCTCTGGCATTAGTAGAATTTTTATGAGATACAACTAAGCCAAATAAAATGGATGTTTTAGTTTCCTGTTTGAATGCAAAAAATATATAATACAAATTTTAATAAGTTTAATAAAAGAAAAATACAGATTATTTAGTGTAATAAGTGTAATAGATTGCAGATTTAAACTGATAGCTGGAAGGAGCAGGAATTAATCAAAGAGCAGAGGAAGGAGCACTCCTGGTGGTAAGGTTAATATGTACTAAGGCCCTGTAGCACCACTGGGTCAGATGTGATCAAGAAACTGAACATTAAAAAAACTTTTTGATGGAAGCTCTTTAGTTAGGATTCAAAAACACAAATGTTCTAGTAACTAGTAAAAAGTCTCAACAGCTTAACATAATGAAAATATATTTCTTGCTGCTGCGCAAAGCCAATCAGATTGCTTTTCTGGGTGTTTTTTCTACCAGTGGTGATTCAGGCACACAGATTCTTTCCACTTCAGAACTCTTCTCTCCAAGGAAGAGAGTGGATCACATCGGAAACATTGTTCTTGCAAATCAGGTACATCCCTCTCATTCACATTCCATTGGTTAAAAACTGCTCATTTGTTCCCAAAAGTAAATGAGAAATAGAAATCTCCTTTTATGCTCAGAGAGGATATATATCCACACAGTCCCCAAAGGATGAGAGAGAGAAAACGTGAGACCAGCAAGCTAAGTGGAACCCACATGATACAGAGTTTTATACTTCACTGAGATACTGAATTACATCTAAAAATTAGGAAGTCAGTGGATGACTTTAGACAACAGAGGGGCATAATTTAACTTACATTTTCACAAGATCATTCTAATTATGAATGTGGCTATCAGGAAAGGAATTGGGTATGCTGGTCTAAAGCTCAAAAAAGAGAAGGCAATTTGGGCAAGAAAATTTGGAATTTGATGTCTTATGGGAAGTAACTAAACTAAAATGGGTAGGAGTTCTCCACAGAGGGAGAAAAACCCAGATATTCCCCTCTAAAAAGGTGATTCAGATAGTATCATTTTTTATTTAATTCTTGTTTTCAATACAGCTTAAAGGCCAATGACATATCTCCAACTTTCAGACCAATGATTATTATTATACTGAACAATCAAAAAGCGGACAAGAAGGAGGGCATGTGGATGGGGCACTTGGTTTTCCCTTCTCCATCTGGGGAGTGCTGACACAGCACAAGTAGCTTTATTGTACCTACTTCTCGGACTAATTTTGGAAAGAACAGAAATAACCTACATTTTATTTCTAGAACATTTTTTAACGTGTGAAAAGATTTAAGTATATGGATGAGTCAAAGGATAAGTTGCTGTGAGTCACTGAAGAGTAAAGAATAGAAATGCCAGTTTCAATCTCTAGTAACTGACAGTTTTGATAAACATTTATAAAACAAGACTATCTGTACCATAACATGAAGCAGGATGAAAATGCAATGAAGAGTTCTCCCTTCACTAAAAGTTCCTCAATATAAGAGCTTAATGACTGACAAAGGAGGGTCATCGCCAGGGCATCGCGAGTGGGAACAAAAAGGCACTAGAGTCTAGTTATTCTAGATCAGTTATATTTTCCAGAGGAAGCAATTGCTTACAGGTAAACATCTGGTTTCACTGACCATTAGGGTTCATTTATATACTCCAATTAATGGTTATTTGGTAATACAATCAAGAGAAGGTATGAACTCATTCTTTCTACTCTTGATCCACTACTATAGCTACCATTAGATAGTCTTATTTTCATTTTTATGGTCGTGTGTTCATTTCGTAATTTTTACTGACAGATGGACTTGCTGACTCTGCAATATGCCCCATAACTAAATTTACGTAGAACTTGTCATCTAATTTCTAATTCTTTCCTCAATAGTGTAACCACAGCCTTCCTAAGATTCTCTCAAGTGGAGACATATATTTCTAAAAGTTTTATCTTCTCTACTTTTTTATAATTATGCAGTTCCATTTCTTTAATGTGACACTCAATACTAGGATATTACTTGATCTGTGTTTTCACGATACTTCTTAAAAAAATTCTAGAGCCAGCTCTTTTGACTTACAAACTTTCTTCTAAGAATACATCCCTATTTGGCATGGTCCCAGTTTTCCTGCAACTAGAACAAAGACAGCCAGAGAAGAAACTAGTTGGCAGTTGACATCATTTTAATATTTTCTCTTTCATAATATATAAAAATATTAAGTCACTATAATGTATACCTGAAACTATATTATTTTAAGTCAATTATACTTGAATATAATATTTTTTTCTCTCAATCCAAAAAGAGACAGTTTTTTCAAAACCAATGACGTTCAGAATGTGCTCAAATGACAGAGTCGTTAGAGATTTTCTTCTAACCTACTTTACAGCTTCTCTCATCATTCCTACTGGTTTGCCTACACATTAATTATTTTTAAGCTTATTCTATTCTGGAAAGTTAGTGACAGTGAACAAATGCAATATATTTCTTTTCTAATCACTCTGCATGTGGTTTAGAGAATTATTAGAAATAAACAGAAAACAATCTTTTATTTCATGAACATAATACATGAGCCCCAAATCTAAAACTTTATAGTTATATACTCATCACAAATCTAAGCCATCATCATCGGAAACTGAAAATTGATAACTTCTATAGAAAGTTCAAGAGGTCCTCTTTTCTCCTGAACTTTAAGAAGGTTTCTCTCTTGAGTGGGAGGAACACAGAATGATTATAAAATAAACTGACAATAAAAGAAAGGGAGAGTCAATTGTTTAAAAGGGAAAAAAAAAAGCAAAAAAAAAAAAAAGTTGCCCATCAGGGTGGGGACTGGAAATATCCCGAGAATACTAAGGAAAGGATTTACATTGTTTAAATTGTTTCCAGAAAGACTAGTCTTTGGATTAGTCAGCACAATTTAAGGGAACGGCAGATAACAGTCAATGAAGAGAAGCACAGGAAGAAATCAAAGAGTATACTGTATTGGTCTTTATCTTTCTGGCTTACTTCACTCTGTATAATGGGCTCCAGTTTCATCCATCTCATTAGAACTGATTCAAATGAATTCTTTTTAATGGCTGAGTAATATTCCATTGTGTATATGTACCACAGCTTCCTTATCCATTCGTCTGCTGATGGGCATCTAGGTTGCTTCCATGTCCTGGCTATTATAAACAGTGCTGCGATGAACATTGGGGTACACGTGTCTCTTTCAGATCTGGTTTCCTTGGTGTGTATGCCAAGGAGTGGGATTGCTGGGTCATATGGCAGTTCTATTTCCAGTTTTTTAATGTATGGCAAAAACCACTACAATGTTGTAAAGTCATTAGCCTCCAACTAATAAAAATAAATGAAAAAAATAAAAAAAAAGAAATGAAAGAGTAAAAAGGCCAAGCAATTGTCTCTGTGTCCTGTTGAGGAAGGTTAGACCTTTACTGTGAGCATCAATGTTCTTGTCCCTAAGGGATTCCTCTCCTTGTGCAATAAGAAATATAGAAATACCTTTTGCAACAAGGAAAAGGTACAGCTTCTTGAAGGCTACAATACGATTTCAGTGTGTTTAAAAGGCATCCTTTCTTCAGGATAAATTTGACATCTTTAATACCTGACTAACTTTTATATAGTCCAGGTCTGGAGCTATAAGGATATTCAATAGGTGGCAAATTCTAAAGTAGAAAAAAAAAAAAATGGAGCATGAGAACTGTCATGTTAGGTCCTTTGCACACAATTTCCTTTATACTGAAATCCTCTCCACATGCACATCCTGCCCCTTTCTACCACCTGAGGTTTTGGCTTATATTTCATCTTTTTAAGAACTACTTCTTTGGTCTTAGTCCCTGGTTTCTACAATACACTGCAATTCATAATCATCACATACATGTCTCTTTTTACTGATTTATTGGTTTTTCAAAGAAAAGCTTTATGATAACAGCGGCCATTTCTTTGTTTTTCAACTGATGACTCCAAGACCTATAACCTTGTAAACACTAAGTAAATATTTGTTCAATCAATCGATGGATTAATCACGGATAAATTAATATTTGTCACTAGTGACAAAAACAAAAACTTCTAGGGAAAAAGTAATCAAAGGGCTTATCTCTGGCATGCAGGAAGCTTAAATTCAGTTTCCCAAAGCAGTCTGTTCTAGGGAAGATTTAAGAGAAATAAAAATTTGAAGAGATGTGTTTTCTGTATTGATCACAAAAACACCCCTCTTTAGGACTGCTTCTGGGATCTATAAGCTAGTTACTAATATATAACAAACTATTTCCATTGTTAACTATGCAGTGCCCACTTTACTGACTTAAATCAAATATCTGGGCTTCTTTGATGGGCACCCTTACCATTTAAATGCTCAATCCCACACTTCAAGTCTAGCATCCAATTAAAATGCATGGGGGAAGTTCACACTTTGGTATCTGCCTACATAGCTATCTATTTATGTAGCAAAAGCTGTCAACATGACAAGAGGAGACAGAAATTTTTTTCCCTTGTTCAGGAAGTACACTAACAACATTCATTAACAAAAGAAATCAGAGCAAATTCCATCTATGTACTTGTATCCATCCCAAGGTATATGAAGATAAGGATACTTTTAAATTGCTTCAAGTATAACTACAGGTGGATTCCCTGGCTTATAACATTCTAACCTCCTATTCCATAGTTCTTTGCACCTTTGTTTTCTTCCCTACCCACCCCTGCGCTTGTACACACTGATGATGCAGTAATAACAATGAAGATTCAGGTAGCCAAAATTTAGTCCCTCTCCTCCCCTTCCTCCCTCCCTTCCTCTCCATATTCATGCATACATACATAGATACATTTTTTTTTTAACTTTGAGAGTCGGTCTCATCCATCACAGGCCTTTACTTCTATGTACTTAATATGTATAGTACACTTTTGAATTAATGAATAATGGTTTATTTTATACATTTGAATCTACACATATAGCATTAAGTATCTGCTAAAAATTAGAGTGACTGACTGGGTGTTTCAATTAGGACATGGGCCAGGAAATTTTGAATAAGCCAAGCGGAATCAAACAATTTAACTAAGCTTGCTGTCAGGTAGTTTTTTGATGACAAACCATCCCCAAAGTTGGTGACATACAACAACAAACATTTATTCCTACACTCACAGGCCTGTAGCTCTGCTCCATGTATAGTTATTCTGGACCAAGGTTGAGAGGCCAATAGCCACGTGGGACCATGTTCTTCCCATTAAAGTATTCTGGAGCTTCCTGAGGAACAAGCAGAAGTATTTGGTGCCTTCTAAAGTACAGGCCTATAACTGGCACACGGCCACCTCTGCACACATCCCTTTGACCAATTAAGTAATAATGCCAAGTCCAAAAACAAAGGGGCAGGGAAACACACTTTTTTGAAGAATACGTGGTGAAAACAAGTGACTATTTGCTAAACCATATAATCCACTGCACTCTACTTTCTTCTTCAAATTTATGTATGTGCTTACCTCCTGCAAAATATGACTCCCAAAAGAAGACATCTCAAATGTCACATCCACTCATGCATCAGACATTAAGTCTAGAATGCTGTGAAAAACATATATACATATATATATATATGATAGGTATATCTATATCTATGATATATATATCATAGATATATCTATATATCTTCTGGAGGGGGTGGTTTCCAGCTGAATTCAAATTCAGTTCTCCTTGATCCAGAGACATAGGAACTAAAGAAGCAAGCTATATGCCCAACATCCAATGTGAAAGATATAGATGATAACACTTCCATCTAAAAAGTAAGAGACTTCCCAGCACATGGCAATCACCACTCTCAAAAACTCCTTAAATAATGCTGGAAAATGCTGCAAGTTTGTTTTACTCTGAGGAGGGTCAAGTTCCTTCATTAGGCTCCAGTTATTCTGCCCGGAATAGCCCCACATTGCTACCCATAGTTCTCAGCTCTGCTTTCTGTGAGGTCCTTTCTTTTTCACCGTTTTGGACGTCTACTTCTAAAAAGCACAAAGAGGGACATATGCTTTTCTGTGGGAACAAGAGATTCTTTTGCATGTCAAATACATCTCTAATTCTTTGTGTTTAGGATGGCAATATAGCTCTCCCAAACACTTGTGTCTGAAATACAACTCCCCACATATTTGATTCTACTCAATTATATGTGCCCAATTTCACCCCACATTTGTTTTCTTAAGACATGTCTCTTTCTGTAGATTCAATTATGGGTACTTTGGATCCATGGGGCTTTTGCAGGACTATATCCTAAGGTTTTCTGGAAGCCTTTTTGACAGCTGAAAGAATCTACTAAATATCCTCTTAAATTCTTCCCAGGTCCTAACAAAGGCTGCATCAGTTACAGCTTGGATTTGGTCTTTAAACTGAAGCTGTGCCATAACGGCACCACTCTGGATTTGTTGAGAAGTGGTGCCATTTACAATACTGAAATTTCTCAATTATTTATATTAGTTCCAAATTCTGCTTACAAACACTTTGTTTCTCCCAAGCTTATCTCTTTCTTAATTGCCTTGTCAAATACAGCTCCCATTTTCATCATTCTGTCTCTGCAACACTTACAATAAAGTTACAAGATGATTCACTCTATATACTTTCTTCTAAGTCAGAGTATGGTAGAGTTTTACCAAAAATGTTGCCACTAACTAAAACAGCTCACCATTTTTCCATGTCCAATGAAAACCACTAACCACTCACCACTTGTTCCTGAAGCTAATGACACACCCTTTAGGTTTTCATAATACCAGCATCTACTAGCAGGTATTTTTGTACCAGATCATATGTCACACTAGTTATCTAATTCTCTGTAACAAATTACAACTCTTAAAATAATACACATTTGTTATCTCACAATTTAGCTGGATTCATTGCTTCAAATTCTCACATGAAGTTACAATCAAAACGCTGGGGCAGGCTCTCCTCTCAGCCTCAATTAGGGAAAAGGCCAGCTGCCCACTCATGTAGTTGTTAGTAATGTTCATTTTCCTGTAGTTGTAGAATTCATAGTATCTGGCTTCTTCAAAGACAATGATGAAGAGACTCCAGCAAGAGAGGTACTACAAGCTTATGTAATCACACAAATATAATCACATGCATCCCATTACGTTTTATAGAAACAAGTCACAGATCCTGCCCATTCTTAGGTGAAGGGATCATACAAGGTTGTGAGCACAGAAGCTGAGGATCATGGAGGCACGGAACCTGTTGGTCACTTGGCACCACATCTCCCTTCTAAATGGCCAACTAGACCCTCAGAATCTTCTAACTTTTGTTTATGACTTTGGGTTAGAGTTTGCCAGGGAGAGGCACTTGTGTGATTTGGACAATAGCAGTGAAACAAAGGCCACTATCCATGGAAGACTGTGGCACCCAGACATAGAGACTTTACAGTACTCCTCAGACACTCTCGTGATATAGTTACGCAGCTCCTCAGATTTCCCCATGAATTCTGTCTGCTACACACACTCCAGTGCTTCTCACCAAAGTCATTAATTACATTAATTACAGAGAATTTTTCTGATTCTCTGTCTTTTCCAGACCTTTATTATCCCAGCTTCTCCCTAATTCATCCAAACCTTAATGCCTATATTAAATACCCTTTTTCCCATAATAGCTGTGGTGGTCCTATTTTCTTGACCAAACATAGATACACATGTATAACAGACTCAAAATTTCCAAACCTGTCTTACAACTAAATTATCTTGGGATTATTTTTAAAGGTCTATATTTCAAACCAGAATCTTTAGAGAGTGGGCTCTAGAATCTGGATTATTACAACAGTTTCCAAAGTAATTTTGATACAAAATCAATTTGAGGATCCCAATGAAGCAGCATTAGCTGTAAATCTGGAGATCTGGACCAGAGTCTCAGCTCTTACATTAGTTAATATGCTGACACTAGATAAGTTACTAATATCACTATATTTCTGCACATCATACACAACATTTCCTTGTACATCAAAGAACACTAGATTATTTCTAAGGTTCCTTTGATCTGAAATTTGATTCTGAGATTCTATTTCAAACACAAACATTGTTATCTGGGTTTCAATCCAAGCTCCATAACTTACTAGATCTGTGACCTTGAGATTATATCAATCCTGTAGGCTACAGTTTCCTCATCTACAAAACAAGGATGATAACAGTGCCTACCTCAATGGGTAGTTATGAGTACTAAATTCATTAAATCATATGATGCCTGTAAAGTATTTAAGTGTCTGGAATATGGTAATCACTACATGGTGGTGGTGGTGTAGTCGCTATAAGTCGTGTCGCCTCTTGCGATGCCACGGACTGTATATGCTGCTGCTGCTGCTGCTGCTAAGCCGCTTCAGCCGTGTCCGACTCTGTGCGACCCCATGGACCGCAGCCCACCAGGCTCCCCCGTCCCTGGGATTCCCCAGGCAAGAACACTGGAGTGGGCTGCCATTTCCTTCTCCAAGGCATGAAAGTGGAAAGGGAGAGTGAAGTTGCTCAGCCGTGTCTGACTCAGCGACCCCATGGACTGCAGCCCACCAGGCTCCTCCATCCATGGGATTTTCCAGGCGAGAGTACAGTAGGGGGTGCCATCGCCTTTTCCAGGACTGTATATGAGAGCTTATTAAATAAAGTTTAAATGTAGCTTGAGTATGCTTAGCTGCTCAGCCATGTCCGACTCTGCAACACCATGGACTGCAGCCTGCCAGACTCCTCTGTTCATGGGGATTCTCCAGGCAAGAATACGGGAGTGCCTTGCCATGCCCTCTATTCCAGGGGATCTTCCCAACCAAGTGATGGAACTCAGGTCTTCGGCATTGCAGGCAGATTCTTTACTGACTGAGCCACCAGGGAAGCCTAGAGAATGCAGCTTAGAGAATAACAAATATCACTACTAGTGTGAATATTCTAGGCTAATAGTATAATGTTGTAGGCAATAGGGAGAGAAAACAGAGACATTACTTTGCCAAAAAAGGTCTGTCTAGTCCAGACTATGGCTTATTCCAGTAGTCATGTATGGATGAGAGTTATATGGTGAAGAAAGCTGAGTGCTGAAGAACTGATGCTTCTGAAGTGTGGTGTTGGAGAAGACTCTTGAGAGTCCCTTGGACTGCAAGGAGATCCAACCAGTCCATCCTAAGGGAGATCAGTCCTGGGTGTTCATTGGAAGGAGGATGTTGAAGCTGAAACTCCAATACTTTGGCCACCTCATGTGACGAGTTGACTCATTCGAAAAGACCTTAATGCTGGGAAGAATTGAGGGCAGGAGAAGGGGACAACAGAGAATGAGATGGCTGGATGGCATCACTGACTCGATGGACATGGGTTTGGGTGGACTCCAGGAGTTGGTGATGGACAGGGAGGTCTGGCATGCTGCAGTTCATGGGGCCGCAAAGAGTCGGACACGACTGAGCGACTGAACTGAACTGAACCCACCAAAAATGAATATCAATATGTTGATAATCTTATCATAGTGCATTTTATTACCTGAAGCTTTTGTGATGCTTCATTAATAGTATATATAACATATGATGGAAGACGGGGGATAAAACAAAACTTCTAAAAACAACAAAAAAATGATTTACGTTTTCAACAGTTACAATCTATCGTTGGTTCTCAAAAGCTCTCTTTTTTTTTTTTTTACTAATTTGTTGGTTGTTGTTTTCTTATGGTCTCCTCTGTCTTCAACATAATCAAATGGTTAGTCCACCTCATGGAAATTTTTTTTCCATGGGGAAATCTGCTTTGTGACTCCACTCTACTTTTCTGAGTTTACACAATATCCTTTATATCGTCATTGCCACAGATGTTGTCTTTGTTGTAATGCAATTAAACATGAAACATTTAAATGATGCGTAAAGAACATCAATGTCAGACTATACTCTCAAACTCATTAGCAGACGGCACAATGATTACCCCAAGAGAGTATATTTTTGAGGAAGCAAAACAGTCAATGTACTTTCCACTTATTTCCTCTCTCTTTTTAGAAGCAAACAGGATAGCACTTTATTTGCTTCAGTAGTCATGTTTCTAGAAACTAAAGGAAAAGAATCTCATCTATGCCAAGTTACGGTCAAACTCATTTTCTAAATTTAGAAGAATCTTGAAATTGATGGTACATCAAGCTGTGAAAATGAGTCAAGTGATAAGGCAAAGCGTACAATTAGGCTTGTTTCTTGTTGGCCTGGACACTAGGGAATGGGGACACATAATCACTAGTTTTGAACATCCTGAGACAAGCAGGTAAATATCTTTGCATTCTACTCAAGATTACATCAGCAAAAAATTAAAGTTTTTAAAAAGTAATTAAAATTAAGTAAAAGCAAGACATTTAGGATTTTGGAATATAAAATTTTGTTAGCAGTTTTTCCACTGGGATACGCATTTAGTTTCAGCTAAAATGAGAACCAACAAATTCAACTTGATTTGCATCCTAAATTCAGTATAATGCACTTACAATGAAATTCTGGTTTCCCAAGCACCTGCTGAGCCCTATTACTTCTGATTAGAATATACACTAATGTGCCATATGACTCTTCATTTATTGTTGTTAAGCTTCTCTTTGAACATTTAAATGGTGTATCTTATTTTTTGGTTAGTGATTTGATTAATTATTTTCACATTAGAATTTTAAGTTTATGAATTTTTGTTCAAACTCTCAAATTCTATAAAAAAATAAGGTAAAATTTTAAAATAACTCTTGGGTATATAGGACCTGAGATTACATATTCAGCTGTTCTGCTCAAAAAAAAGTTTATTTACATGTAACTATTTGATATTTGGTCTTGTATTAGGCAGGGTTCTCCAGAGACACAAGACCAGTAGGATATATATAGATACATAGAAGGAGAGACTGCCTGAAATGATTATGGAAGCTGAGAAGTTCCATGATCTGTCATCTGCTCCATGGAGGCCCAGGGAAGCCAGTGGTATAGTTCCAGTCCAAACCCAAGGCCTGAGAGTCAGGAGCACAAAAGTCCTAGGGCAGAAGAAATGGATATCCCAACTCAAGAGAAAGCAAATTTGCCCTTCTTACACCTTTCCTGTTCTATTCAAGCCCTCAATGGATGGAATGATGACCACCAGCATTAGTGAAGGCATATTCTTTACTTAATCCACTTCTTCAAATATTAATCTTTTCTGGAAACACTCTCATGGACACACCTATGATAATGTTTTACCAGCTATCTGGGCATCCCTTAGCCCAGTCAAGTTGACAAATAAAACTAACCATCAAATTTTCCATTCCTCTCACAACCAGATCAATTGCAATCAAGTTAATAGTGTTGTTAATCTTTTCAAAGTTTTATTTAACTCCTTTTCTGTCTTAGAGTTGCATCTAAATTTCTTAAAATATGTGTATAAGCTAGGAAATCTGAAGAGGCATTTGATCCCTGGCCACCAGTTGTGCTTGAGGACATTTGCTGAGATGGATTCTCTATCCGTTTGTCTCTGTTTATTGATCAGTCTCTATCATTCTAAGTTTTCCTCATACTTAGTGATCTGGAAATCTCTTCAGGCTTTGGTTCACTTCTTGAACAACATGTTCTGTTGTTATGAGAATAATCCAATAAAGAAAACTTTTTGATTCAAAAGAGTTGAGGACATTTACAGAACAATGTCTTTAAATATAAAAAGGAGATAGAAAATAATATATAAATGGGGAAGGGGTTAGTCTTAGGTGTGACGATAGTAAAACGGATCCATAAAAACAAAAGAGAAGGTAGAGGTAAAGGGGGAGATGTGTTCATTGGAACTTGTGGAAGTCCTTTTCTAATTGTTTTTTTTTTTTTTCAACGAAATGAGACGGAAATGCATTCATCAACTGACCATGAAAGTAGTAGAGGAGGTGGTTTGTAGAGCAGATATCAGATATTAGAAGAGAGAGAAGGAATAAAATCTCATCTAAAAGAATAGAAAGTGAATGGACTACAGATTTCAGGAAATAGTCTAGTGTGTGTTTTCTCAGCCCTCTTCAGCTTCAGAGAGAGTGAGTGAGTGGTCTGAGAGTTGGGTTTTACCAACATTGGTTTAGTCAGTCATGTACTAGGAAGCAAGAAAAATGGTGAAGGTTTTACCCTATTTACAAGCAAGTAACTTATCCTGTCAAAATTTTATATTTTAGTACTGGTGGGAGCCTCAAGGCTTCTGGATCCCAGTTTCAGATAATAATTACTCACAGACTAAGTCAGTTCCCCATACTCCAAGTTCTCACAGAACAACAGGACTAAGAACTAAGATACTACCTGCATATGCAGTGCATTTACATCACAAGGGTCAAAATTATGACACTCAGAATTTACAGAGAGAATTCTGGCACAATTATCCACATTCTCCTTCAGAAAAAAAAAAAAAAAAAGACTTTTACTCTGGAATGTAAACAAATGTTCTCTGGAGAGGAGAGATGAGTCTTAACCTGGAACATAAATGATTGCCTTTGGGGAGATACATTTTCTAACTCCCTCCTAAGAAATAAACTATTGCTAGGTCTTAAGATACTTTAGCTATTCAATCACCCTTTTGTAAACCTTGTCAGTGATTGCTCAGAAGTCTCCATCCATGCAGAAATGCAAAAACATTCATGGAGAAATGTCTCCCAACAATTACACACAGACATTCCAAAAACAGAGTCCAGCTTTTAGTATAAAAAACTAAAAGTTTTTTATATTTTGGTAAATAAATCAGGATTTCTATGACCATTAGAATTTATATTAAAATTTTAAATGTTCTTATACCGCATTATTTGCAACATTTTTAAATTTTTACTATTTTAAAAAATATTATATTTTACGGTGAAGTACTTGTAGATAAGTCACACAAGTTTTCTGGAACCCAGTGTCATTAGTGACAATACAGAGTAGATTTAATTGCATAGCTACTAATTGCATAACGATTACAAATTCAAAATTTTCTATTTAAGTATATCTGGTCTAGGAATAGACCTTTCACAGTACAATTTTTTTAAAAAAGATACTGAGTGACAAAAACAAATATATATTGAATTATCTAAAAATGTTTACTATGGTATGCCTAGGTATGGTTTTCATTATACTTACCCTGATTGAAATTTATAATACACCCTAAATCTGTTATCTGAGATTTTTCTTATTTTTTTATTAAAGCATAGTTGATTTACAATATTGTGTTGTATGTAGTTAGGTATACAGCAAAGTGATTCAGTTATTTATATATATATATTTTCAGATTACTTTCCATTATAGGTAAAATTACAAGATATTGAATATAGTTTCCTGTGCTTTCCAGTAAATCTATATTATTTATCCATTATATATATAGTTTTGTGTATCTGTTAAGCCCATACTCATAATTTATTCCTTCCCATGAGATTTTTCTTAATTAAAACAAATTTGTTCTCCTCATCTTCTAAATTACAGCCTCCATCACTTTTTCTCCACTGCTCTTTCTTGGGCTCCAGTTACACATATCTATATACATTTGTCTCATATTTCCAAGTCTGATTTTTATTTCCTTTTTTACTTCATGCTTCAGTCTATTATGTGACTTGTTTTGTAAGTCACTAGTTGCAAAACTTCTACTGACGTATTAAGTGATTATATTTAAAGTTCTAAAACTTCCATTTGATATTTTCATATATCCTTTTTGTTCTATCTTGAAATTCTTCATCTAGGCATTTATTTTCTTATATATGCTAATCTGTATATGAATCTTTGTATATTTATACCTATGAGTCTACTCCCCGTGTCTATTTTGTTCTCTTGTTCCTGTCTCTTGCCATGTCCAATTTTATTGCCTGCTGCACATTACATGCAAAAAAATTTTGTGGCTCTGGATGACATTATTTCCTGTTAATGATGATTTACTGTTCATTTGGCAGAGCATTAAATGCAGGAACAAATCACTTCAACCCCAAATTAAAATGATTCCCAAATTTGGTTTTAATCTTTATGAAGGCTTATTTTTGGTTTGTTCTTAATCATGTAGCTTTAGCTAATGAACATCTCAGTTGAGAGCTTAGGATGTTTACAAATGTCTGCTTTACTTAGAAGATATTAAGCTACAAAATTTATCTCATGTGGTTATCCAAACCACATGAGATTTTTAAATCTTAGTTCATCTTCTCGGTTATGTAGTTTCTGCTCTCTGCTTGACTTCTTGACTTTTGCCTCACTCTACTTAAGAATCAGAAAATGCCTCTGTGGCAAAAGCAGTTCAAGTGTGAGGTTTCATTCCTTCTCTTCTCCTTACATCCCTTCTCTCTGAGAATTCCTCCTGCTCTAAGTCTTAGTTACCTTTTCAATCCTTTTGGTGTTTTTAGTCCCTTAAGAATGCTGAAAACTCTTCTCAGACTCTTAGACTTTAGCTGTCCCTTTTTGATCATCTTATTCTTTCTTGAGACTTCAAATAGGCAAAACTGCTTGCAAAGTATATTAATTCAAAATGTCAGACTCCCCTCAATGCTTTTTTCGCTCTCTCCAAAATCTTAGGTTCATGTTCTCACTTCAGCAGCATATATATTACAAAATCTTAGGTTCTTTGACACTGGGCTATCTTGGCACCACTCTAATTCTCTCAAATACATTTTTTATTGTATTCAGATTTTCTAGTTGCTCATTTGAGAACCATTCTGATACAAGTTAATGAGGAATATTATTTCACATAAATATTTTAAACATAATCTTTAAAGGTAGTTGATACTTTATGTATATGTCTATTTGATTATATTACTTCTATTAATACAGTGTTAATTTAACTCTTATTTTTATAGGAAAATTGCTTGTCTTGACAGTATATTGTCCTACATATAAACGAAAAGTCAAATGTAGAATCAGAAATTATTTTCTCCCTATGCATTTGAATTCACTCATAATGATGATTTATTAATGTCAAGTAACATTTATTACTTATTATAGACCAAGCACCATCCTAAATTTTTATATGCTTTAGTTACATTTTCACAACACTATAATTTCCTTTATTATGCCAACTGAATAGATGAGGAAACTTAGGTATAACCTGTCAAATAATATATGACAGTATTAGAATAGGAAGCAGGTAAAAGTTAAGTTTTATTTGTAGACATAGTAAATTAAAATGAAGTACAGCCTAAGGATGTTTACTGGAAAGATTGTTAAAAGTGAACAAACTCTAAATTCCACAAAAATGAGTTTCTAACAGTGACATTTCAAGACTTGACAGATAAACAGAGGAAGATATTCGGGCAATTCAACGAAAAATGACTGAGTTCCTACTCTGTTTTAGGACACAGAAGAGAAGTGGATCTCAATGTGGCCTGGAGCAGACCCTGGGGTTTCTACAGAGGGACACTCACTCCTACCTTCCATCTTCCAATGATCACATTCAGTGTGTGTGCCCACAGCTTGCATTATATATTTGAAGTAAAAATGTCTAACTTACAAGATGATAGGGAAGAGACTTTATAATAGGAGGGTAGATGGAAATTCGTGGAAAAATTTTGTGTTTGGTATCTCCCAGCACTGAAATTTCAGCAGGCACCAGCCTCTCAACTTCCCAAACTCTGCTCGTATTAACAAAGTGTATTTCATGCCTTTCTCTTTTTAATACCTTGTATATATAAGTAAGAAGCAAAAGTATTGTACATCTGTGTCTCTTTTTCTGTACAATACTTTTGCTTCTTACTTATATTGAAACAGATCACCAGCCCAGGTTGGATGCTTGAGACAAGTGCTCGGGGCTGGTGCACTTGGAAGACCCAGAGGGACGGGGTGGGGAGGGAGGTGGGAGGGGGATCGGGATGGGGAATACATGTAAATCCATGGCTGATTCATGTCAATGTAAGGCAAAAACCACTACAATATTGTAAAGTAATTAGCCTCCAACCAATAAAAATAAATGGAAAAAAAAAAGAAGCAAAAGTATTATTTGCAGATGTGATGATTGCTTGTACAGAAAACCAAAGAATCTCTAAAAATGAATTGTTAGAAATAATAAGAAAGTTCAACAAGGTTGCTAAATCTACATCAATGTGAAAAGTTAGTAGTATTCCTATTAGTAATAACTAATTTTAAAATGTAATGTTTAAAAACGTATAATTAATTTTGGCAACAAAAAATATAACAATCTAAAGAATGAATCTAGCAAAAGATATAAACGGATGAAATGAAAATATTCTAGCACATAAAAGAATGCCTAGATAAAAGAAATACTGTATTAACGAACAGGAAGACTCAATATTTTAAGAATAGCCTTTCCTCCTTGACATCTAACTACATATTTAACGCAATGAGACAAAGTTCCAATAAATTTGAAAAGGCAGTCTTAAAGTGCTACATTAAGTGGGAGGAATGTCTCAGTCAATTTTGAGGAAGAAAGAGTATATATCCTCTCAAGTATCAAACTACAATAATTTATTTATCATGGTATTGCTACAGGAAATACTTAGAAACACCAGTAGAACAGAATAGAGAACTTAGAAATGGTCAGTGGGAGCTGGGTAGTTGACAGAGATGTATTATTTATCAATGGGAAAAGTATACACAGTTAATAAATGATGCTGGAACAACTGGTCATCTCTATGGAAAATGATCAAACTGGATGCAAACTTCACACAACATATCTTTGTAAATTACAGAAAATTGGAAGACCTAACATCTAAAGAGGAAAAGCAAAAATTTATAACTTATTAGGAAATAAGTTATTCAACAAGGCACAAAAAAATGCAAACTAAAACAAAGGATTTATAAATCTGACTATATTAAAATTAAATTTTTAATTAAAAAGCAATCAAAGTTAAAAATACAAGTCACAGACTTGAAAATGGATTTTCATTGTATAGGACAAATGAAAAGCTAGAATTCAGAGTATGTAAAGCATTTCTATATAGATAAGAAAAACAGTTCCATAGAAAAGATGGGCAGAGATATGAACAGTAGTGAGTTCCCAGATGAACAAAAATAAATATTCAATAAACACTTGAAAAAATATTAAATTCATTATTGAAAATATAAATTAAAACAATGCAATACTGGTAATACTTTAAAGGTACATTATATGTCATAAGAATATACATATATACTTATATATACCTATATCTACACATACACATATACTCATATATTTAATCCTATGTGTATATAGATATATATAAACAAACACATACATACACACACATGTATACATTTAATTCTATGTTCTCTAACAGACTTTTAAACATACATAAAACTAGTGCTTAATTTAGAAATTAAGTCAAATATGTGAAAAAATAACAGCTGCATATATCAATTAAGAAAGATGATGAATATTTCATAGAAATAATATGTATCAACTTCAAGGTACTGAATCTCTAGCAAATAGAAGAAACAAAAAAAGAATGGAGGTGATTTTTAGCTATATCTGTAAGGTTTCATTTTGTTATTTTAAAATAAATATATTAGAAGTAAAGATAGTAGAGAAATATTAGAAATACTAGAGAAAGTTAAAATATTACAGAAAAATCCATTATTCTCTGTATTTTATGTTTGAAATATTTCATATGTGAAAATATATTATTAAAACCATGAAGTGCAAACCACTTTTAAGCAGCTTAAGATACATCAAATGCCTTATCTTAGAGAAAAAAAAAAGATGAAAAAAATTAATAAATTATACAAGTGCCTATAATTTTTAAATGAATTAACAAAAGAATTCAAATAATTTAATATAATATTATAATTTTATAGCACTTTGGCCACCTGATGCGAAGAGGTGACTCATTTGAAAAGACCCTGATGCTGGAAAAGATTGAGGGCAGGAGAAGAAGGGGAAAACAGAGGATGAGATGGTTGGATGGCATCACCAACTCAATGGATATGGGATTGGGTAGACTCTGGCAGTTGGTGATGGACAAGGAGGCCTGGCGTGCTGTAATTTATGGGGTCGCAAACAGTCAGACACGACTAAGCGATTGAACTGAACTGAACTGATAGAGTACAAAAATTTCCCAAGACATAAAAATCCTCCCGTGCTTAATACTGTGCACCTTGCAATTAAATTAGAAATGTTACTATACTTGTTTGAATTCAGGGCATCCAAAAGAGTATTCTAAGCTGAATTTGTGGAGACTTGGAAAGGGTTTTGACAGTCCCTAGTAATGACGTATCTTTGGGAGGGAGACAATATAGCCTCCCTGATAGGTATTTGGCTCTGACTTTATCTCTAATCTCCTTCCTTTTAAAGCCCAGCTTTATTTTTTCCAACAGGGAGGCCAATAGGCCTGCATTAATTTGCATGGCTGATGTAGCCTCTAATCAATGTCTGCCAAACAATATATGACAAGTTATTAACACAGAATCCAGGAAATTAATTACCATAGTTTAATTCTGGAAATGGCCTTTAATTTGGTCAATACTTTCCGTTTCTAATCAAATTAATTGCTTGAAAACTGATTAACGGGAAGATCCAGCAGGCAGTTAATTAACATCAAAGCAAAAGAATTCTTGAGTCCTATGAAAATTATTCAGGTACACAAGACGAAATTCTGGTAAACAGCCAATGGAAACTATAGCTATTCTTTAAATTTAGCATTTACTAAGCTGACCCAATATTCTGGATTCTATATTCTAATTGAAGAAATACTCAGTGATTTCTTTTGTTATATGTAGACTAAGTGCTACATATAACGTCATGGTTATATAATTAATATCTTTTCCTTGATTATGCATAACTCAAACTTAGATATCAATTAATTCATAATTCAACAGCAAAACTTCTAAAGTGCTTCAAATCATTAAATTCTTTCAAAGTGTGCCATTGTTGTACATTAACTATTTTAAATCATCTTTTACTGCCAAACTTGGGGGATAATTATTAGACAATTTAATTGATCAAAAAAGAATTAAATTTATCATTGACATAACAACTAAGTTGGTCAAAATATTAATTACTATGAGTGGTTAACCATCCTTATTATTACTTAGTATTCTAGCACTTGTGCTGATTTTGAGGATACCATTAAATAGTAAAACTAATAAAAGGTTAGCAATAACATCTTTAGAAATTATACATCTGAGGGGTTTAGTGGCTTCAGTTCCTTTGGGACTAGGGTCTAAAAAATTTGCCCTAAGGTTTTATTCATATAAGAAGTATGTACAATTTCTACAAGTATGTTTACTGAAGTGGCATGATGGAGGCTGATGGAGATTATGGAGAAACTTT
Source organism: Cervus canadensis (assembly GCF_019320065.1). Lineage (NCBI taxonomy): Eukaryota > Metazoa > Chordata > Mammalia > Artiodactyla > Cervidae > Cervus > Cervus canadensis. Next base: position 9,759,813 of record NC_057404.1, on the reverse strand, counting down.
ATCATTTCCATCTCTTCTTCCAATCTCCCCACTCTTCTGTCTTTGATTGTACCACATGAGATTCATAATAGTGCTTCCATTTTAGGTAGTAAAAATATATTTACCTAGCATATATGACTCATTTTTATTCCTTTTGAGTTGCTCAAAGATATAAAAACATATTTGTAGTAGTATTTGATAATATTTCCATCAGGCACTGAGACAAAGGAGACTGGAAGCCACAGTATAGAGTTGAGTTGTGGGGAGCCGGTGAAAATAGAGTGGGAATTCAGGGTAATTGGCAGGGGAGCCTTAAGTGAGGACAGACTAGCCATTCAACTGTGTGACATACTTTGAGGATTCACTGATTCTTCAATCTGAAAATTTTCTTTCCAAAGCCCATTTTTATAGAGAAAACAACAGCTAAAAAGTAAATATCCCAAGAGGCAAAATAGAGTCACTTTTCATCATTAAAACTTCCGGAAACAATTTTTTAATTTGGTATTTTATTGTGTGTGTCCTTAGTCGCTCAGTCATATCAGACTCTTCGTGATCTCATGGACTATAGCCCTCCAGGCTCCTCTGTTCATGCAGATTCTCCAGGCAAGAATACTGGAGTGGGTTGCCACTTCCTTCTCCAGGGGATCTTCCCAACCCAGGGAGCGAACCCAGGTCTCCAGCATTGCAGGTGGATTCTTTACTGTCTGAGCCACCAGGGTGTATTAGTTATTCCTTGCTTCATGAGAAATTACTTTAAGATTAGTGACTTGAATAACAAACATTTATTATCTCACCATTTCTGTGGGTCAGGAATTTGAGTGTGTCTTTGCTGGGTGGTTCTGGCTTAGTGTCACTCATGAGGTTACGGTCAAGATGTCAGTTGGGCTGCAATCAGTGAAGACTTGACTGGAGCTGAAACATCCATTTCCAAGTTACATATGCAGGACCCACAGGGCCATTACCAAGGAGTCTCTGCTTCTTGCCGTATGAGCCTCTACACAGGGCTTCTTGAGTTTCTTCAAGACATGGCAGTTGGACTCCCTCAGAGTGAATGATCTCTGAAAGAGAAGAAAAGACCACTTGCTAGATTACTTCATGTCCAACTCTGTGTGACCCTATGCACTGTAGCCCACCAGACTCCTCTGTCCATGGGATTCTCCAAGCAAGAGTACTGGAATCGGTTGCCATGCCCTCCTCCAGGGGATCTTCTAGACTCAGGGACCGAACCTTGGTTGCTGCAGCTCCAGCAATGCAGGTGGATTCTTGACCACTGAGCCACCAAGAAGACCCAGAAAAGGCCACAATGCAAATGAATTTTGATGAAAACAATGTATGAAAGGATAGGTTCAAAATAACATTTTCAAATGTTTGATCATTGCTACATAAATAGTATATAGGATGCAAAATATCATGTAAATAGACATTTATCAAGGAAAACAGAGATCTGTGCCTGAATAAGTTTGAAAACAAAAAGTTTGTTTAACTAAAAAACAAATTAAAACAAATTTCCCTGAGAGATTTCATGCATTTTATGAATTCCCAAAGGAGAAATATACTTTATAGCTATCATTAATTAAAAAATATTTGGAGTTCTTTTGATAATGTTCAATAATTAGAAGTAAGAAAGAGATACACATTTCTTCCTTGCTGCCTTAATACCAAGAGGATCATTACAAGAACTGAAAGCTTTTGACAAAAGTCTACCAAACATTCAGATGTTTATTTGCAAATTGACCCAGTGAGTTATCATAGCTTTGACAACCATCAAATCACCTCTATCAACAGAGCTTCATAAAGTAGGAGGACACAGAATTACAGCTTTTAATTTTGAGCTCTGTAGTAAAGGGCTCATTGAGTTTGGAAGATTTTTATTCATGAATGAAAAATTATTACCAGTATATCTAATGCTAACTGCAAACCACCACTGGAGTGTGGGTTCCTGAGCAGAGAAGGTCCATACTTACTAATCACCTCTAGAGGCTGAGCTAAAATTAGTTGACACACATACACATTACATTTCTGGTTAAAATAAATTGCCACTAGGGTAACAGAGAAATAACATTTTCCAACATTTTACCACATTCTTTTATTTTCTTGGGCTCCAAAAACACTGCAGATGGCAACTGCAGCCATGAAATTAAAAGACGCTTGCTCCTTGGAAGAAAAGCTATGACCAACCTAGAAAACATATTAAAAAGCAGAGACATTATGTTGCCAACAAAGGTCTATCTAGTCAAAGGTATGGTTTTTCCAGTAGTCATGTATGGATGTTAGAGCTGGACCATAAAGAAAGCTGAGCACTGAAAAATTGATGCTTTTGAACTGTGGTGTTGACTCTTGAGAGTCCCTTGGACTGCAAGGAGATCCTACCAGTCAATTCTAAAGGAAATCAGTCCTGAATATTCACTGGAAAAGACTGAAGCTGAAGCTGAAACTCCAATACTTTGGCTACCTGATGTGAAGAACTGACTCACTGGAAAAGACCCTGATGATGGGAAAGACTGAAGGCAGGAGGAGAAGGGAATGACAGAGGATGAGATGGTTGGATGGCATCACCAACTCTATGGACATGAGTATGAGCAAGCTCCAGGAGTTGGTGATGGACAGGGAAGCCTGATGTGCTGCAGTCCACGGGGTCGCAAAGAGTTGGACACAACTGAGCAACTGAACTGATTTGTGGAGCTAACAGTTTTAGAAAAGATATGAAAAAATCTCTACAACCTGCATCTCACTGTCCCAGTGAAGAAGCTCTAAGAGTCAAATGATTTCCAGGAAAAAGAAGGTGTTATTCATCAGGACACATCACTGATGGAAAGCTAAATAAAATCTTAAGGCCCATGTCTGGGGAAGGGACACAACAATGTCCTGAAATACATAGAGGTTAATTAATTAAATCACTGACTTTTAAATTATAAAATGACAGGCCTCAGACAATCTAGTGATTTTACTTCCATGCTGATCCTATATTCAAAATGGTCAAATATACAGGGCCAGGTTTATAGCTGAGCAAAATGTATGTGATAAGATACGTTTATGGAAAGACATAATAGGAAGTGAATTAATTCCAAATAATGCCGTATACAATAGGAAAAGTAATGGAAGTGCAGTCTGTTCAGTCTTTCCCGTAAACTGGGCTTCGCAGGTGGCGCAGAAAGAATCTGGTAAAGAATCTGCCTGCCAATGCAGGAGACACAGGTTTGATTGCTCCCTCAAGAAGATCCCTTGGAGTAGGAAATGGCAACCTACTCCAGTATTTTTGCCTGGAAAATTGCATGAACAGTGGAGCCTGGCAGACTACAGTCTAAAGGGGCACAAAGAATTGAACACTACTGAGCCCACATGGATGAATGAACATGAACATAAGCTGGGTATTTTACATTAGTAATCTACTACTTTACATATGTAACCTACTCACCCTCACAATAACCTTGTAATGATGAAACTATTACTATTCCTGTTTTACAGATGAAGATGGAAGGGAGGTAACTGTTCAAGGACAAAATGCTGGGACTCTAAACCAAGTCTGTCTTACTCTACACCTCATGCTGAAATTCTATCTACATTGCCCGGACATGAACATTGCTTCAGAGAGACCAACTGCTGGCAGTAAACCAAAAAGCAGAAATACAGAATATTGTTTGGGAGAGCTTATTTAAATCAATATCTGTTTTTAAAAGTAAGATAATAAAGAGCACAGGATCTCATATCCTGCAATGAAGAAGAATTAGAGCCACATTTCACAAAGTTATGTGAAATTCAATTTCCATTCTATTCAATGGAAAAAAATGTTTCTATTCTCTGATCCACATAACCCCTTATCAGTATGAAATATTTTGGAATAAACAAATATTCTTAGGTGATTCTCGAGAAAAAAATGTTTATAAAAACAGAAACAACTTTGAATTGGTAACTCACACTGATAACTATTTTTCACTATTAGTATAAATTTCAATTCAATAAGCTTTTATTGTGTATATTCAATGTACTTATACTAAGTGCCGTGGGAACATAAAAAGCATGTAATTTTTCATCAGTGCTTTCAAAAAAACTATAATTTCAAGAGAGAAGCAAGACATTTAATGTTAAACTGTTGAATCATAATTATGGGCATTATATGAGTAAGTGACCAAATGAAAAGTACAGACCAGAATTCCTCTTACTGTATTTCAGGAGATGTTTTAAAAGAGTTCTTTTTTTTTTAATGTTCTGATACTAAATAAAATTTAAAACCACAAAATATCTACATTTTAAATACTATCTTGGCAAATTATTTCATCAAATATTTATTCATCATGAACATTTATTATACACAGGCAGTAAAAACACTAAGTGCATTAGATGTATTATCTCATTTAATTCTTCAAATAATTCCAAGAAAGGATTATTGCTATTATCCTCATTTTATAACTGAGAAGGATGAGGTTTGGAAAGCTAGCATTACGATTGCAGATGATATACTTAAAATTATATATAGAGCAAAACTGCTAGACCCCAAACTATAGGTTCTAACCTGAAGAAGGACTATGTCTCTGAGGTCCTCAATAGTTTATGTAAAATAGGCTACTTCTCATTTTTTATACCATCAACCTATTTTCCTTCTATAAAGGAAATCTGCATTTCAAAATTTTCATTATTTGTTTACTCATCTATTTTCTGTCTACTCGAAGGAACATAACTAAAACAATCTTTTTCACCAATATATCTAATGCTAACCTAATTCCTGTCACATCATTGGCAAGCAATAAATATTTAATGGAAGGAAGGATAAAGGGAAGGCAGGAACTACCAAAGCAAATACTGCAGTAGACAAATTTCAGCAGGCAAGGAAGACCTTTAATTCAAGATTACTGTGATAAGGAAGAGAATCCAGAATACAGTGTGACCTCAACTCCATGAAACAAGACAAAGGGCTGGATGAGTTTAAGAGCTAAGATGACAAAGGCCATCTGTGTTTGCTGACTGGTGTTACCCAAGGGAAAAGTAAACTTTCTCTCATCTTCATGACAGCAGGTGGTTTTGCAATTTGGAGCAAGTTACCCACAGAAGTTAGGCTCCTTCCCTCTTAACAGAATCTGGCAGAGAGGGGGATGGCCTTTCCTGATGAATGCATTTCAAAGGAATGGTTCCCAGGTCCTTGAGAAAGCCATCCCTGGAACAAACCTGGACAGAGGCCTTAGAAAAAATTACATCTCAAGGGGCAGAGAATTAATTTATAATGGTAAGTTTTTAAGTAAAGGCACTAAGAAAATGAAGGTCAAGCAACAAGAGTCGGAAAAAATCTGGCGCCAAGAGTCAGGAAAAAAGCTATCTAAATTTTCGCTAAGATGAGGGGAACTTTGAGGCCTTTTGGTAGGAAGGAAGGAAAAGGAAGGTAGAAGAGAAGGGAAGAAAGACAACATGGTGGTCATGAAACTGTGCTGCTCAGACCTCCTTTCAAGATAACCTGCTACAAAGAAAATGGTTGGCTGAAAGCCTCCAACTGCTATACCTTTGGATCTGCTTGCAGTGTTCACATAGAGGTTAAGATCTCCCAGCTGTTTCCAGCCAATGACTGAGCAAGGCAGGGATATGGAGCAGGACTACCTTATCCAATATGAGATTCCTCTAACAGGGAAATTTTGCTCTGGGGTCTCCATATGCTTGGTCAAGACTTTCCCACACTGGGGAATTAAGATCCTGCAAGCCAAATTGCACAACCAAAAAACAGGGAAAAAATCTGCTCCTTTTCTACTTTATTCTTCACAGATGTTTTTCCTAATAAATTTCTAGCACATCTAATTTTATCTTCTCAGAAGATCGAAACTAACACCGAGGGAAAGGAATAGAGGCAGGAGGGAGGGGAAGAGAAGACAAAAGGGACAAAAACACCAGAAGGCAAAAGAGAACAAAAGAAAGGGAAAAAAAAAGAGAAATATGCAAGAGAGAGAAAAAGAGAAACAGAGGCAAACAGCACACATACCCACCAATCTTGTCTGCAGTTCTAGAATTTGAAAGTTGAATTTTATTTTTTCCTTGACCTGAACTGTCATTACTAGCAGAGATGCTTTAAAGAAAGCAAAAACCATCCATAGGAGGATAGTCTTCTGGATGTTTCTTTATAGCAGTCATAGACATAAATAAAAGTTTGACACAGTGGGTAACTTACCTATACTAGAAGAAATGTCTACTGCATGGCCCAACTTTATCCTACAAAGAAAAAGAACTTGTAAAATATTTCCATACTTCAAAATCCTAGTCTTGAGGTAGGAAATAGATGGGTTCCAGGTGGGATGTTTACAACCAGCCAGTCTCATGTTTACATTTCCTGAGACAAGAGACAGGTGCACTCTAGTTGAAGAATTTTTACAATCAGTGTCCTGTTTACCCTCCAAAATGGAAGTAACAACAGAAACAGGGCAAATAGCCAGTCTATGTCTCTTATAAATGTCTCAAGGTAAGAATCATGGCAAGGACAAAGACAGGCAAAACCCTGTCTGAGTAAAGGATTAAGAGATCTCTACTCCCTTCTTCTTAGGACAAGGGAGACATTACACATGTACAGTAAGGTTCCTTGGGGTCAAAAGTCAGAGGATAACTCCATGCTATAAGAAGCCTTCACTTTGAGATCCATCTTGCTTGTGGGGTGCCTGTGCACCCCAGGGGAGGGTCCTGAGACAAATTAACCAGAGAAGGACAAAACAAGATGACTGGCTTGAGGAAAAACAAAAACTGACTCCCTTATAAAGGATTTGGGCTTCTCTTGTGTCTCAGCTGGTAAAGAATCTGCCTGCAATGTGGGAGACCTGGGTTTGATCCCTGGTTTGGGATGATCCCCTGAAGAAGGGCAAGGCCACCCACTCCAGTATTCTGGCCTGGAGGATTCCATGGACTGTATAGTCCATGGGTTCGCAAAGAGTCGGACATGACTTAGCAACTTTCACTATTCACTGTAAAGGATCTGAACTTTCCAAAGGCAAAAGTCTCTCTTCTGAGTTTGCCCTTATGCCTTTGCTTCTCTTTTCAACAAATTTCTTTACTTTATTTGTTACCTTCAGCCTCCTTACCTTTATTCATTATTGGCTAGGAAGGTAAGGGACTAGGGATTCTAGCCCTAACTGCAGGCCCTGTGGTCCAGTGGTTAGGATTCCTAGTCCAGGAAACTTAGACCTTGCTTCCAGCTACCACCCACTGCTGCTTGTTACAAGCTGCCATTTACTGCTGCGCATGTCTTAAGTCAGTCTCACAATTATTTTGGGGGCTGTGAGAAAGGACAAAACTTCCTATCTCCCTACGTAAGTTTCACCTCACTTTTCAACCCAATAAAGGACAGATGGAAATATAAACTTCCTTCAGGGGAAGCCCTCATTTGTAGTATGTGTGAACTGGGCCACCCCACCTAAACCAGTGCACCACATTGATCCAATGGCTGATATACAGGCTGTGGGCTGAGCACCAGCATAGAAGGTCAGGAAGCCCATGCAAAGCCTGTATGTCTTTTCACAACTTTCTTCTGCAGTAGAAGGCCCAAAGAACATCCATCCTGAAGAGACGCTGCCACACAGTCACTTGTGAGCAAATCGATGCATTAAAAAAATACCTCTCCAAAGTACAAACAATGGTATTCAGGGTGACTGCAGTCAAAACCAATATTTGGAAGAAATAAATAATATCGTATCTACTGCTGTAAACACAGTGTGCTAAAAGGTCATCAGTTTTCATTATTTAACTACTTCACTTACAGCGGGTCACTTTTGTCATTCTTTTATTTTTTGTAACGAAAATCAGAGCCTACCTGGCAAACCAGATTCAGCCTTGCTCCTGCTCTTGGTTCGCTCCCAAATCTTCGTGATTCTCCAAGCAGCCTGTTTTATTTTTAACAGCTCCCAGTAGTGGAGGGGCTGTCAAACCCAGTCAGGTTCCCATAGAGGAGGATCTCAGTCAGGACCTAGATTCAAAAGGCTTGAAGTCACCCTCTCAGGCAGCAGCTGTTAATGCAAATAAACAGTAAACAGTTTGGTGGGACGGAAGTGTTAGTCCTGACAGCAGCCGGAGCCAGGTGCTCTTGAGGGGAGAGATTTTCCCTGGTCGACAGTTCCAAAACTTAGCGCTCCAGCTGACAAGTCTTTGCAGGGAAATACAGGCAAGCCCTAAGAGCTGAGCGCTTAAAGATGGCGGCAGAAGTCAGGATTTCCCCACTGGAAGCTTCCAGACCCCGCCCAACCGGAAGTCAGACCCTCAGGTTAAGCTCCAGGCCCAGCAAGCGGACCTCTTTCCCAGAAAACTGGGAGTGTTGCCCTGGCCGTCTGTGCTGCGCTCTGGAACCTACCAAGGACTGTCTCTCCAGTCATTACCTTCCTGTAGGACCCAAGAACACAAACCAGGCGAGCAACGGGCATCTCCTCAATGGCAGCCAGAAACACTGGAAGTTCCGCTACAGGAGATGCTGGCGCTCTTGGTAGTAGAGGGAAAGCAGAAGATGGCGCCCGCTGACTGCAAGGAGGCAGAGAGGGAGAGCTACGAAAGCACTTGTCAAAAAATGAAAGAAAAAAGAAGAGGAAGAAAAGAAGAAAAGAAAAACGTGTTTAAAAACAACAACGACCAAAAAAGATGGCACCCTCCCACTCCAGCAAGGCAGAGAGAGCGAGCACGAGCAGGGGGGTGGTGCCCACCAGCCTCGTCTCTGGACTGCGCCCCAGCCGGCCTTTCCCTTCAGAACCGAACTTTAAAATTAGCATATGAGCCACTTTCACAGAAAGTCTGAGTGCTTCTCAAAGAGCTGCTTCTGTGGAGACCCTGAGGCAGGTAAGTCTGCTTCCGGTTTGTAAGAAACCTTTGTATTTCACCAGAGCCCCGAGAGCCCCGGACAATAGCTCTTTCGATTCTTACAGCCAGATGTTACGGGGGTCATGGCTGTCAAGCACATGTTTTAAAAGTTGGGGTGCCCCATGTGGGATACAGATCCTTCGCTCTTCCTGGAGAAATGCCGGGTTTTGAGTTTCTTCAGGACTGTGGGTCTGAGCGCTACAGCGCTGTTTCTGGCAAGATGGTGTCTCTGCCTCTCCTCCCTCTTCTGTGTGGTTTCCGTTTCACTTGCGGGATGTGAAAAGGTCACTTTACCAGTTTTTAAGGTTTTTCAGAGGATATTTTCTATATACAGCTGTAGATTCCCTGTGTCCCTGGAAGGAGATGAGTTCCGTATCTTCCTATGTCGCTGTTTTGAATCCTTTTTTTTTTTTTTTTTAAGTTTTATTTTGAAGATCACTTTAAAAACAAATTTAAAAGTAATATGAGAAAATATTGCGTGGAATACATTCGTTAAATAAATATGGTGATTAGATCAAATAAGGGAAATATGTTTTTTCCTGCAATTTTGGAAATAAATTCGGTTATCCTGAAGGTTCCTCAGTTCAGTTCAGTCGCTCAGTCCTGTCCGACTCTTTGCAACCCCATGAACCACAGCATGCCAGGCCTCCCTGTCCATCACCAACTCCGGGATTCTACCCAAACCCATGTCCATTGAGTGGGTGATGCCATTCAACCATCTCATCCTCTGTCCTCCCCTTCTCCTCTTGCCCTCAATCTTTCCCAGCATCAGGGTCTTTTCAAATGAGTCAGCTCTTCACATCAGGTGGCCACAGTATTGGAGTTTCAGCTTCATCAGTCCTTCCAATGAACACCCAGGACTGATCTCCTTTAGGATGGACTGGTTGGATCTCCTTGCAGTCCAAGGGACTCTTAAGAGTCTCCTCCAACACCACAGTTCAAAAGCATCAATTCTTTGGCACTCAGCTTTCTTCACAGTCCAACTCTCACATCCATACATGACCACTGGAAGAACCATAACCTTGACTAGATGGACATTTGTTGACAAAGTAATGTCTCTGCTTTTTAATATGCTATCTAGGTTGGTCATAACTTTCCTTCCAAGGAGTAAGTGTCTTTTAATTTCATGGCTGCAATCACCATCTGCAGTGATTTTGGAGCACAGAAAAATACAGTCAGCCACTGTTTGCCCATCTATTTGCCATGAAGTGATGGGACCAGATGCCATGATCTTAGTTTTCTGAATGTTGAGCTTTAAGCCAACTTTCTTATACTTTCAATAAAGGAAGCGGGGGAGTGGAAAGCATGACAGTTGAAACTACATCTTACTTATAGAAATCCACAGTACATACCATGTTTCTCTGTTCTTCCCAAAGTCAGTTTTGAGCTTCTGACTATGCTGTGTTTTTCAAAATAAATGATGCTAGAAATTCAGTGGGATTTAGTCGTCTGTCCTTTGCATGTACAGCCAGAACCGGAAATAAGAAAGGCACAATTGTCTGATTCAAGTAGGAATGAGTTAGCAAAGACTGGAGATTCATTTTCTGTTTTGTGACGTTTCTCCATGAATTTTCTCATTTTCTACTGTCCTTCCTCTCTCCTTATTTTTGTCTAACTTTACCATGGAAAATGATCTGAAGTGCGAGACAAAGCCTTTGGGTATCACTGCTCTAAAACATCATGTCTCTGCCTTCATAGGTAAACATCATCATTTATTTTAATCAGTTTCTTCAAAAGCCATAGAGAGATAGTTTCTTTTTTTTTCTCCTTTTTTTTTTATCTTTTGAAACTTAGTGGAAGTTTTGATGAATTTTTTTTTAATATAAATATTACCTTTTCTAGAGGTCAAATAATGCCTTCAACCCTAGAGTTAAAACACTGCTAGCAACTTTTAAATAGCATTTCACAAATTCAAAAATACCACTCTAACTGGTATCTTTGATACAAAGAGAATGTCAGAATAAGCCCCAAAGTGAGAAACCAGGATCTGGAGCCATCAACAAACATAAACTCAGACGGCACATTAAGAAAACCAGAGCAGCAGTACCATCCCTCACTGTGCAGGTGGCAACATCCTAGATACTCTTTCAAGGCTAAGAACATAAAACTACAAAGGGGCACGCACTGAAACCAAGGTAGCTGAAACATAATACTGTGCAAAAAAAGAGAAAATGTTCAGGAAAGAGCAATGAACTCTCTGGGAAAAAATAATGAAATGGCATAAGAGGAGATGAAGAATGGCATTTATAATGTAACACAAGCATTTGAGATGTAAAAGTAAAAATTAAGATTTGTTGATGCATTCTACGAATATTTTTTAGAGCCTACGGTATTCCAGGCACTATTTTAGGATCTTGGAATATACATCCAAAAGACAGTGAATGACCTCTGCCACCAGGGTAGGCAGGTCAGGGAGGCAAACAGTTAAAGAGGAGGAGAAAGGGCCTGTGATGTGCATTCATAGTAAAAATACAGACTACACATGCAGGAGAGATTTTAGGAAACTTTTCCAAAACGTTGAAGACTGAAGTGTCTGTGCTTCATAATATCTTATGAGTTTACCAATTTTAAAACAGAGTACAAGTCCTATATAGTGAAATGTTTGAATACATTTTTAAAGAGTCTAATTGTTTTTTAAATATTTATCCACCTCATGGGCCTCTGAGGTAGGATAAATGAATTGATAATTAGCAAACAAGTGTTTTATTAATAATCACTGTAGTTTGGCAAAAGTTGTCATGTTGTCATTGTTTCCCAATGGGAGTACTCTCATTCTCTTCATATCTTCTTGTTATCATTCAGTTCTGAGATTAATCTTACTCTAGGTACCTAAGCATCACTAGGATTAGATATTCAGACTGGATTTAAGATTTACTGCCTGATGTGAAACTCGCAAGCACACACACACACACAGTGGACACACACTCGGTGATACATTTCGCAAAATTCTTTGTTAGCCAGGATTATATCTGCGTGGGTTTGCTGTATTTTACACCCTGTTTCACTTCCCTCATTCCACTTGTAGAGTCATGTCCAGTTCTGGCAGATCATGGATAGTCCATCACCCAGAGCAGGAAGATAACAAAGCAGCAATACTTCTGAGCTTGTTTCAGCTCGGAAGGTAATTAAATTTGCTTGCTCTAGTTTGCAATAATTGTTTGAAGAAGTGAAGCTCTGCTACAAATCATTTTGGCAGCTACCATTAACAACACAGGCTGTGAAATGGATATTACATAGACTGATGTGTCAGTTATTGCAATGCCAGCCAAGGAAAATGAGGGGAGGTCTGTTTGGGGGAAAAATATGTCCTGCGTTGTGCTCTATGCTGTTGCACTATTATTGCTGCTGGTTTCCCATTCTTGTGTTAAGTTTTTTATTTTCATCCTTTCTCTCCAATTATGGGTCCTAATTCCAATGTCAAAATGTTTTATCTGTGTTATCCTAGGACAGTGGCCTTACCTCTCTCAGCCTCAAATCTCTCATCTGTAGAATGGGCATCATGATACTGCCTACCTAGTACAATGTTGTTTTGCCTTTTTTTTTTTAATAAGCGTTGACTGATGAAATGCAAATGAATGACTTAGTCACAGTGCATTCAGTCCACCATTCAGCAATGATTTATTTGATATTAGCATGTCCAGAACACTGCATAGAGTAAATGTTTAATAAATGATAGTTATTTTATCACTATTGAATATATCATATTTTGACATATACCAGGAACTATGCTAGAAGTGAAAAGGAACCAAAAATGAACAGAACAGTATCTCTAATTCTCCTTCAAAAGTAGTAGCCTTGTTGATATATATAACCACAAACACACACACAGATATCCCTTCTCTACTCATGAAGAATAAAAGTCAGGAAGAGGTTGAAAATATGCCCAAGTTTTTACAGCAGATAGCTGAGGTTTTACTAAGAGCCAGCTCAGTGCTATTTCTTTTGGACTTGGGCAAATACAGTGTTCCATAATATTATGAGAAAAAAATGTGAAAAATTCTAAATAAAATATCCTAAATGACTTTTCAAAACCCACAGTAGCATTAGGGCTATATGAGAGAAACAACCATAGAGGAGAATGTCAGTCTGAAAAATGACATGTCTTCTGTAGGCTGATAGATTGTTTATTGCAAATGCAAACTATCGCCAGTGGATTTGTGAATCATTAAAAATAATTAAATCAGTACCTGACCAATTATCAGATAGGCTTCCCAGTTATGTTTGATTCTGCAACCAGACATTTGCCCATAGAAGAAATAGCCCTGTTCTTCATAGTAGACAGAAACTCTGTCAAACCTTACCACTTATGTTCCTTTATTATAATCTGTATCTGTGCAAGTTATGAAGTCACTCTGTACATATTTTGAAGGAATTCTCTCATCCCTGTTACCTGCTCCCTGCTCCCCACCCCTGCAACAAAGTTACCATTTTCAGAAAAATATCTTTCATCTCCATTGCACTTTCATAAAATGGACATAGTGAATTACTAATTCAGAAATCTACAGTATATCCAGTGAAGAGAAATTTATTTTGTAGAGATCAACCAAATCCCTCAGTATGGAAACTTGTCAAAAAACTATGGAATTGTTTCTGAGACAAACAAAAGATAGTGCATAGTTCACTACTGTGTCAGTTGAGGATTGTGTGAATGGTGATTTTGTTTGCAGATGTAGGGAATGAGGAGAGGTGTCATCACACTTCAGCAAAAGAAGGGCAAGTAGACATGTAGGAGAAAGGTAGAATGGATTGATAATAATATACCACAATAATATTGATGGCTATCATTTATTGCATGCTTATTCATTTCTAGGAACCATATTACACGTTTTACAAGGATGTTAGTCCTCACAAAGAAATCCTGTCTAATATTGGTGTTTTATTACAGCTAAGAAAAGTGTGGCTTCCCCATTGCCACACAGCAAAAAGGTAGTAGAATTTCAAATCAAAGTGAAAGTCGCTCAGTCGTGTCTGACTCTTTGTGACCCCGTGGACTGTCCAGAGAATTCTCCAGGCCAGAATACTGGAGTGGGTAGCCTTTCCCTTTTCCAGGGATCTTCCCTACCCAGGGATGGAACCCAGGTCTCCCGCATTGCAGGTGGATTCTTTACCAACTGAACTATCAGGGAAGCCCTTCAGTTCAAACCTATCTCCAAAGTCTAGATTCTAAACTGTTGTGCTATAAATCTTGTGAAGCTAAATTTTCTTGTAAAATTGAAATTTATCTTTGTTCATCCAACTTGGGCATTCAGTAGCCTGGGGATACACAAGGGTGTACATGGTTACAAATGGGAGTGGAATGTGCAGCAGAGACGGTGGTGGTGGTTTAGTCGCTAAGTCATGTCCGACCCTTGCAACCCCATGGACTGTAGCCTGCAGGCTTCTCTGCCCATGGGATTCTCCAGGCAAGAATACTGGAGTGGGTTACCATTTCTTTCTCCAGGGGATCTTCCCAACCGAGGAATTGAACCCGGGTCCCCTGCATTGCAGGCAGATTATTTACTGACTGAACTATGAGGGAAGCATGCAGCAGAGATGGTCTGAGGTAGTAGATCATAACAGGGATGTGCTGCTCGGAGCCTACTCCATGTACACAAACCGTGGCTTTGGAGAAAACCATGTGTTGAAGACTGTGGGCTTATCTTAAAGTCCCATCAGATAACCAAACATACCCTTAATAGAGAAAGTAAAATTCACTTAAATAGGAACTTGCTCCAAATACATTTTGCTTATTTTCTTTCTTATTAACGCAAGTCCACGTGCCAGGTACACAGTGAGGCCCAACAAACTGAAACATCAGAATTTGGAGCAGAGTAAGGTTTATTACAAAGCCATGCAAGGAGAGAGGTGGGAAGCCTGGAGCTTCCCAAAGGGTTTTGGCAAAGCATATTTAAAGGGCGGTGAAGGGTGGTTCACAGGGTGCATGATCGACTTGTGCTCTGACTGGCTGATGAGGCAGCAGAGGGGTGTCACAGGGGTTAACTTTATCAGTCCTTAGGTTCCAGAAGGCCTGGGGCCTTGTGCTCATGATCATCATCAAGTAGTTCTTCGATTTGGTGGGGGCTTTTTGTATCTTCAAAACAACTTGGGAACTTTGCATCAAATACTATTATCTAGGTACTTCAGACAAGAGCTAAAGCAAAGGATATGGAGGAAGGCCTGTCCTGGCCCCATAGGGTCCCGCTGTTATACTCTAATAACCTCAGTCTTTAGAATTACTTTGCCAAGTATCTGAAATTGACTTCGTTTCTTATGACAGTTGCTTTAAGCCACAGTCCCTATGTTTACCAGCCTTTGTGTTATTTCTTTTCTTTTTTCTTTTTGTAAATTAGAGAAGTTTCTAGGTCACCTGTTCCTTGGAAATAATTCTACGGAGGTTGTAAATATTAATAGTTACTTGAACTTTAGCACCTTCTGCCTCAGAGTGTACTGCAAAAAAAAAAAAAGTAAATTAACTCACATCATCTTTCACTCAGCTGGAAGAAAACTAGAGCATAATGTAAAGAGCATAGTGTAAACTACATATATTTTACTTCATTTTTCTTAAAAATATTTTCTTCTAACTAAAAACAATATTAACAGTTATTAATACTGTGTATTAGCACTAAGTAGAGTTAATTTTGCCTACATTTACAAGTTCCTTCAGAGACAGTTGTAAAGGCATGTTTCCCTTTTGTTCTAAACAATTCAGTGAAGTTTGAAGCTGACAGGATTTTGATTGGTTGGGAATATCCATCACCCTGCTTGCTCAGATAAACAGAAAGAAAGGCATCTCTGAAAGAACAATGTTGTGGGTACTGTGCCCTAGTGATGCAGAAACATCACTGAGATTTAGGTGCATAGTTTATCGGTTCTTTTTTTTTTTCTGAATGGTACAAAAGTAAAACTTTTCCTTGTTTCCAAAGATTGAAGTTAACCAATAAAGACACATATCTTCACTAATAACATTACTATCATGGAATATCTATAGAGAGACCCATTCTCAGCAATATTCTTTAAAAATAGACAAATTTGTCTGTAGTGGATATGCTTAAATTCTGGAGAATCAGAGACATCCAAAGCCATTAGAACTTTAAATTTAAAGCAACATCTACCCAATAGGTATGCTGCTGGTTTCCTCAGCTTTCAAAATAATCTCAGGAATGCAACAGCCAATAGTTATGAAAATGAATACACAGAACTTTCCCTGCTAAGATCTGGCTTTTTAGCCCTTTGTTCAGGTCTAGATTAGCCTTTGTTATTCAGAAATGTGATCAAGAGAAAGCAGATCTGGAGACTAGCCTGCACTCCTCATGGAGTCAAGTCTCTTGAGGTGGGTTCTGTTTTGAAGTGCAGTGTGCTCTGATTTAGGTTGGCGGTAACCAGATCAGCAGGCCAGCAGTGGGATTATGTCGTTAGTCAAATGGAAAGATTTCTTTTTTCTTCTTTTTTTACAATATAGTAAGTGTAAAAGTTCAGAGAAAAGCACACAATAGCTGTATCTATACTTTGGAGTGAATTCTTGGTTGGAAACTTGAATGTTTGATGTGCAGAGAAATTTTAAGGTGTTTGCTAATCATTTAGAATGTATTATAACTACCCCACTCCATCCCAGCTTGGTTTTCTTGAGACACCAAATAGAGATTTAAAATGTTTTTAATAGTTTTCTGTCACACTGCTGTTTCTGTGAATGAGACATCTTGCTGTATGAAACTTTCATTATACTTAGGTTGCAGTGGTAACTTCTAAGACAGTGGTTTCCAACAGTCCCTTCAGCTCCTTCTACCCCTCTAAAAACAAAACAGTAACAAGCACTACCTTTAAAAAGAGAATTTACATGTGATTACTTCTTTTCTTTTTACATTCAAAGCTTTAATGATTTATACAAAGAGCTACTGGGAATTGATAGGAAAACTACTGAGGTTTAATAGGTAAATAGAAAAAAATTCATAAAATAGGAACATTATAAACAAATATCAGTAATAATTTTAGTACTGAATTTTTAAAAATGTTTCTTTACAGGACATAATATTAATTGGCATACATTGTACATGTGTGTGTGTGTGCTTCAGAGAGTTATGCTCATATTGATGTTTGGTTTCTCAGCATCATTGGTCCCTATCCTTTCCACATTCTCTTCTTAGTTGGACAACAGAGGTTTCTTTCACCAGATCCTTCCCTCCCTGCCCTATTGTGACAGGAAGTAAGCCCTTGACCCAAGCTGGACCATCCAAATTTATTCCTGAGAATTTGACTCTTGAATGTAATGACAGGAGGACAGAATGAATAAAATATGCTGTTTATTCTTTATAACACTGACTACTGAGTATTTCATGCTTTTAAAACCTGCAGCTGCCAGTCTATCTTCAGCCTTACCTAGAACCCTCTCCCTATATGCATCTAACAAATTCTTCAGTTAAACTAGCCAGAGTCTACTTTTACTCCCTACTTGCAAATTACCATAACTATACCTATATGTTTGAGTAGCATTTTAAAACTCACTTTTCTTCTGAGTCATCTGATTCATTGTGTAAACAGCTTTGATACTTAAATGTCATGAACTGTTGTTTCACATATATGTTATCATAGCAAACAGCTAATTAAAATCTAGTAGTCATAATAGAGTCAATCTGAAAGTGAATAAATACAATTGATTGGTGTGTTGGCAACTTCCTCATTGTCAGCCTGTTCCAGAGTCATACATTTTACTTATTGCTTCATCAAGAACTTTGCAAGGATAGAATCTGAACAAAAGACCTAGCTGACCACGAACTACTTAGGTATGCATGTGAGGACATGACCCTAGTCTTCTATTTTTGCCAAACAAAGGCTTGTCCACGGACCAGCATCAGCATCGCCTTGGCACTTGCTAGAAATGCACACTCTCAGACCCTACTTTTAACCTACTGATCCAGAATCTGCATTTAAAACCATTCCACAGGACATTTGTTTTCCATTATGGTTTAAAAATATTCTATCCTATCTCACACTTTGCATTTATCACTTTATCATTTACTGTTTTAGTCTCCACTCTATAATAGCAGACTACCTCTATTTAGGTGCTTTTAAAAGCACTTTGATACTCATTTTCATAGTAATCTTGGGAGACACAGATGGGTAACATTGTTACCCATTCTAGAAAGGCAAGAACTGAAGCCTAGAGAAGCTGACTGGTAAGGCTGCCTCTGTAGAGTGGTACAGTCAATATTAGTACACAGGAGTCTTCAATTAAAGAGTCACGGTTGGCACTAGAATGACTATCATGTTCATTAATCTTCTAAGAAGGAATTGTTTCAAGTATATCTCCTTTATTTTTATATATTTATATTTATAAAAGAGATATATAGGTTATAAAGGTCCTCCTGTAATGACAGGAAGACAGAATGAATAAACAATGAATAAACAATAAATAATGAATGTAACCATTCATTACAATGTTTATATGTGATTTTTAATGTATTTTACAGATTGTTTTATTGTACATACAAAATATGTATTGTACAAAAATGTACAAATTGTTTGCATAACAATTTGTTGTTATTACCTTACATTAATGTTGTTAAAACATTACAGTGTTTGTATGTACAATGTTGTATGTAAAGGTTTGTTGAGCCTCTACTTGTACCCACCAATGGGTCAGGATCTTATTTCAAAACTCAGCTGTTTCACCTGTGGACTATTTTAACTTTATAAAATGCTCTGTTTTGAAATATACTTCTCATATCTTTCAGTCTAGAAAAAAGAATATTTTAATCTTTTCCACTTCAAATATTGAAAAAGAAATTTTTCTTTTAGTCTTTTCTAGTTCTGAGAAAATTATTTCAACTATTCCTCAATGACATATTATCTAATTCCTCATCTTGATAATCTCTATTAAGACACTCAAGATATTTGGGGTTCTTATTAAAAACATTACAAATAATCTAATGTGGTTTGACCTGCATAATGTACAGTGGGATAATTACTTCCATTAATCCAGACATTCTATATTATTAAGGTTGTCTAAAGTTCATTCAGCTTTGGCAATATCCATATAATATTCTTGTCTTATACTGCAGTTGTGTCTTCATGTTCATATAAGCATTTCTCTTGTCTTGGTTTGCCCCATTCTATCTCTAAATTAGTATTTTTAAGTATGTTATCTTTCTAATTAATTTTTATTGGGCTATAGTTGCTTTTCAATGTTGTATTAGGTTCACTGAATAGTAAAATGAATCAGCCATGCATATACACATATTCCTTCTATGTTGGACTTCCTTTCCGATCAGGTCACCTCTGTGCATTAAGTAGAGTTCCCTTGCTATACCGGATGTTTTCAGTAGTTAGCTGTTTTACTGTTGTTGTTTAGTCACTAAGTCGTGTCCAACTCTTTTGCAACCCCATGGACTGTAGCCTGCCAGGCTCCTCTGTCCATGGGATTTCTCAGGAAAGAATACTGGAGTGTGTTGCCATTTCCTTCTCCAGGGGATATCCCTGACCCATGTCTCGATCAAACCCATGTCTCTTGCATTAACAGGCAGACTCTTTACTGCTGAGCCATCTGGGTAGCCTGGTATCTATTTTATACATAGTATCAAGTGTATATATGCCCATCTCCGTCTCCCAGTTCCTGCCACCTTCCCCCTTCTCCTTGGTATCCATATACTTGTTCTCTGTATCTGTGTCTCTGTTTCTCCTTTGCAGAGAGAGTCATCTATACAATTTTTCTAGATTTCACATGTGTTAATATACAATTTTTTTCTCTTTCTGACTTATTTTACTCTGTATGACAGTCTCTAGGTCCATCCACATCACTGCAAGTTACACAGTCTCATTCTGAATTATTAGTTTTTGTTGTTATGGTTGGTGGAGGTTTGATTTTTTTTTTTTCCTGATACAGAGCATTAATTCTTGTTCAATGATGTCTTTTTGGTTGTAGATCATCATTTCAGACTCAGAAGGTCATTTGAAATTTTGCTTTCTCTGTAAAGGCTGGACCACAGGGGCAGATTCTTCCACTCTGAAACAGTCAGAGCCAGTCCTTTCTCTGCCTCAGTCTCACAAATAGTCCAGGCCCAAATAAATCTCTAAGTGTTAGTTGGTCGTATCCGATTCTTTACGACTCCATGGTTGCAAGGTTTCTCTTGGGTAGCCTGTAGCCCACAAGGTTTCTCTGCTCATGGAATTCTCCAGGTCAGAATAGTGGAGTGGGTTGCTATTTTCTTCTCCAGGGAATCTTCCCGACCCAGGAATCGAACCTGGTTCTCCTACGTGGCAGGCAGATTCTTTACCATCTGCGTCACCAGAGAAGCCCAAATAAAGCTCTACAGATCTCCATAATACAGGCCATCATCATCCCCTATAACCTATAGCCCTCCTAAACACTGCTGAGGTTTTGAGAGGCAAATTAATCATCCTCCTCTTTGAATTCTAAATCATTTGAGTAAAAGATATCAGATTCAGAGAAACAACAAAGTACAAACTTTATTGTGCACAGAAAAAGACTGGGGACTGTAATTTAAAGCAGAGGCCAGTACTGACTTTGGATGCCCGTGCCCCTCTCTTGTCCTTCACAGGAAGCTGACCTGTGCTAACATATGCGAGGCAAGAGGAGAGAGAACACACTCAGCCTGTAGGCAGGCAACTTGGAAACAGAACCAGTGTGAAACCAGTTTGATCAGATAGAGCCCATCTGCCTAATCTCAGTCATCAGATCAATCATGCCACTTCCAGTGGGGAGAACCACTAAGGAGAGGAGGTTCAGGAATGTTCTCTCAGTATATTCTCTGTTGGGTTGGGAAACAGAAGAAACAAAATGATGTGTCCCCCCTAAGAAGCAGCCCTGGAGTAGGTCATTGATCCTGCCAAGCGGGTTGTTTGCAGTCTTGTCCATGAGATTTGTTCATTTCTCCCTCTAATCCTTTGCAAATACCACTACTCGATTAGCATCCTTCCTGCTTCCCCACTAAAACAAATCTCCCTATGGCTTTGTTTACTTACAGGTTTTGCATTATTTGAGTCATTGAATGTTGAAACACCTAAAAATCAAATTTCTTTCAAAGGCAGACACACCAGATTTAAATAGCTGCCATCCATGAGATGGAATAAAGCTGTTAGGTATCCAGTGATAAAAGTCTTTACATGAATGAAACTCAGATTTAAAAGACCCTTATGATTCCCTATTCAGTCTCCCTGGAAGAAATTAACACTCTGCCAAAATATCAGTGTATATATTAACCAATGATGTATATACTTAGAAAAAATTGTAAGTAAAGATACGTTACCTTTAAAATTTTCAGGAATAAAATTCTATGTGGATATGTGTTATTGACTAAACTAAATGATTCGATTTAGCAAAACTTAGCTTTGAGTTTTTGTTTTACTTATTGTTCAGTCACTAAGTTGTGTCTGACTCTTTGCAACCTCCTGGACTAAAAATCCACTCAATTTTAGAAGCGGGGGTCAGTGAATTTTTTTTGTGGAAGGCCTGATATTGACTGTTTAGTCTTTGCGGTTCACTTAGCTGCTGTTGGAACTATTCAGCTCTGTTGTTGGAATGTGAAAACAGCCATGGACAATGCACTTTTAAGATTGTATGCTCCTTAAATGATCATCTGCATTAGCTTTTATCCAGATTGATTTCCCAAACTCTGCCTCTTACCAAATGTGTTTAAGTATTTCTACTAAAGATCTTTTCAACATCTGGAGGTTTTACATCATTTATGCTTAGAAAAATTTACTTTTTTCAAAAGGTAACATTTTTTTCTTTTCCCCTGGATTATTAAAAAGGTTTAGTTATTTTGGGTAAAAAGAAACATAATAAAATGTACAAACCAAGTTTCTGCTCAGTCCACAGCTGAGTCTGACAGCCTACACATTTAAACAATAAAGGGAACATTAGGTGTTTGATGGGCTTTCCAGGTGGCTCAGTGGTAGAGAATCGGCCTGCCAATGCAGGAGACCTAGGTTCAATCCCTGGGTCAGGAAAATCCTCTGGAGAAGGGAATGGCAACCCACTCCAGCA
The DNA here is from genome assembly GCF_019320065.1 of Cervus canadensis. NCBI lineage: Eukaryota > Metazoa > Chordata > Mammalia > Artiodactyla > Cervidae > Cervus > Cervus canadensis. The sequence continues at coordinate 9,738,053 of NC_057404.1, read as the reverse complement.
TTCTTTCCTGAGAAATTCCTTGGATAGAGGAGCCTGGTGGTCTACAGTTCATGGGGTCACAAAAGGGTCAGACAGACATGATTTAGTGACTAAACAACAACAATGAGGTGCTTGATAGAGATTAATTAGATGAAAATTCTGTGGGTGAATTCTTTCCTTAGGAAGAACCTGGAATTGTGAAGCTCTGTGTCAAGTAAGAGAACCCTGTAGTTACCACTGTAGAGACTTATGAAGCATATGCTTTGTATGCTTAGTTTTTATTTCAAAGTGCCTCTTCTATAGAGGATAAATGAAACAAGTAAAATGGAAAAAAAGTGAACAATGCATTCATTGTTATTAATATGTAAATAATCATATTGATACATTTGCAGTTAATGTTTAATGCCACAGTACTATATAATATGATAATACTGTATTTTTCCTATTAAAGTTATATTTGACATTGTCAAAATGAATAATTATGAATATATTAATTATTATTTGAAGACAGGCCTAAAGACATGTACAGACACTCTTGGACACACAATAACCAATTTAGATTTAGTTATCAGAAAGAAACTTTTGTTGGAAAACAGAAATCCTAATCTGTATTTAAAGGTAAAATGAAAACTGTTGTTTTAGCCATGGACATTTTCTCACCACAATCAAGTTTAAATACTGATTTTTCTTCCTTTCTTCAATTTTTCCCTCAAAGAAACACGTGTGGAGGGAAGAAACAGTAATGTCTAAAAAGGCGAGATTTATCTTTCCATTTACCTCCAGAGATTTTTATCAGACCATCCATTAATTGATGTCATCTGTTACTTTCAAACAGCAATTGATAGTTATTATATTAAGAAACTTGTCAGGGTGATTAAGAATGATATCCTCTGCAGTTATTGACAATGGTAGACCATGTTAGTTTAGCCAAACATGTTAGCTCTGCAAAGACCTTTTGCTAATTAGAATATTATATCTTGTTCACTGGGGGGAGTGAAGAAGGGGAAATGATGCTGAGCCTAAGCAAGCTCTTTGTGGAAAGCAGGACGCATAGGAGCTCCAAGCTTGAAGGCACAGAGGTGGTTGCCTTGGTGGCTACGGGTTTGAAGGACTTCCAAGTAAAGGTTAGAAAGGACTTCTCAATTTGTGGCCCATATGCAATCTACATCAGAGTCACTAAGATTAATTATTTAAAATGCAGATTTCTGATTCCACTTCAGAATAACTTAATGAATATCTAGAATTGCAGCCCAGAAATCTGGCCTTATTTGTAATCATTTCTAGATGGATTTCATGTACATGAAGGTTTGAAAAGCACCAAATAAATGGGTCATGCTGCAGAATGTTCTACTGTTTCATACACCATTAGATATTTCAAATACTGACTCATTGGGTCTTAGGAAGGTCTTGTGCTTATTTGAAAGGCAGATTCTTCACGCCTATTTGTACAAAAGCAGGGATTCTTTATTACCTTGGAGCCGTTGACCGTGGCAGATCAAGAATCCTCTGAATTATACATAAAGTGTAGAGTGTTTCTGTATTTATCTAGGGTGGAGATATTTAACCTTTATCAAATTTTCAAAAGCTCCCTAACTCTCCCAAATTTCTGGATCACTGGACTAAAGGAATTGAACTCATTTAATTGCAACTGATTTATTCTATTGGAGACTTCATTTACTATGGTCAGGACAGCAAGTCATTTGCTTGATGACAAGAAGAATTAGCCCTTAAAATGTTTTTCAGCATCTTTTATTGTAAGTTTTTCATTTCCTAAATTATCACCTGTTTCTGAAGTAAAATGCCGTCCACATTTATCATCAATCTAGCGTCAGAAGTCTGGATCTGAACATTCCATCAATTGAATGCAAAATTCATATCACGGATGGGAAGTAGCTAAACTTCTGCCCACAAAATGCACCCTCTGCTTCCTATTTTCTGTCTATCACAGATTTTGCTTCCATAAAAAGAAAGAAGCTTTTATAGCTGGGATCACCTGTAATTTTATTCTGTCACTATTTCACTGGAAATATTGTAAGTCTTCATTGGTGTGTGGTAGTCTTTGCACAAAAAAAGCTATAACAAGGGGAGAAATGAAGCTAAGTGAAAGTGAATAAGGATGCAACCTATTTATAACATTGTGATTCTGGGTTAGTGATAAAAAGTTTCATTTATGTCTGGTTAATGCCAACAGAGGTCCATCTAGTCAAGGCTATGGTTTTTCCAGTGGTCATGTATGGATGTGAGAGTTGGACTGTGAAGAAAGCTGAGCGCAGAAAAATTGATGCTTTTGGACTATGGTGTTGGACAAGACTCTTGAGAGCCCCTTGGACTGCAAGGAGATCCAACAAGTCCATCCTAAAGGAGATCAGTCCTAGGTGTTCATTGGAAGGACTGATGCTGAAGCTGGAACTCCAATACTTTGGCCACCTCATGTGAAGAGTTGACTCATTGGAAAAGACCCTGATGCTGGGAAGGATTGGGGGCAGGAGGAGAAGGGGACAACAGAGGATGAGATGGCTGGACGGCATCACCGACTCAATGGGCATGAGTTTGCGTAAACTCCAGGAGTTTGTAATGGACAGGGAGGCCTGGCATGCTGTGATTCATGGGGTCACAAAGAGTCAGACACAATTGAGCGACTGAACTGAACTGAACTGAACTGAATAATGTTTGCCAACAAAGGTCTGTCTAGTCAAGGCTATGGTTTTTCCAGTAGTCATGTATGGATGTGAGAGTTGGACTATAAAGAAAGCTGAGCGCCGAAGAATTGACGCTTTTGAACTGTAGTGTTGGAGAAGACTCTTGAGAGTCCCTTGGACTGCAAGGATATCCAACCAATCCAAACTAAAGGAAATCAGTCCTGGGTGTTCATTGGAAGGACTGATGTTGAAGCTGAAATGCCAATACCTGATGTGAAGAACTGACTCATTGGAAAAGACCCTGATGTTGGGAAAGTTGAAGCCGGGAGGAGAAGGGGACGACAGAGGATGAGATGGTTGGGTGGTATCACCTACTCAATGGACATGAGTTTGAGTAAACTCTGGGAGTTGGTGATGGACAAAGAGGCCTGGCATGCAGTGGTTCATGGGGTTGCAAAGAGTCAGACACAACTGAGTGACCGAACTGAACTGAACTAAATAATATTGTGTCAGGAAAGACAGCCTTGTAGACAAAGAAGAAGAGTTCTCTATAATGTGAATTTTACAAAAGGAAATATCTTTAGTTAGTATAGACCTAAGCTTAAAGGCCCTGGAGAAGGAAATGGCAACCCACTCCAGTATTCTTGCCTGGAGAAACCCATGGACAGAGGATCCTGGCAGGCTATAGTCCATGGGGGTCACAAAGAGTCACACATGACTTAACAACTAACAAGCTGAAAGCAAATAAGTGTTGCAAACCAGTGTTCTCTGATTAGAGTCAGAACTTAATTTTGGCCAATATCAATAGTACAAATAGTAAGTCTAGATAGGAAAAAAGTGCTCAATTGAATACAAAAGAGATGAAGAATTTGTCTCAGGCAGACCACCTCAGAGCAAAATCCTTGGTCCATGGACACTGCAGAAATGCCTAAGCTCTAATGTTAGTATTCCACATGTATTTGCCACCTTCTAGCTCACATTCCTAGTTGCTAGCAATGTCTGTGACACATAGGGATCATACAATAAAAACTTCTTCAATAGGTATATGAATAAAAGATAATCAGTAAAGAAGATTCTAGTTATAGTAGGGTAAATATATGAACTATATGAAAAAAAATTTCAATGGCCTAATACAGTATACTTTATTCTTAGCTCCTAGAAAACTCAATGCCTAACAGTGACATGTCCTATACCATGCAGCAGTTCAGAGATCAGTATAAATTCCAGACTCTTCTTTCCTGTAAGTGTGCATCTAGCGAGAAGGAAGAAGAGAGAGAATAGGAAAAAAAGTGAGCGATTTAAATGGGCCACTTCCGGACATGACAGATATCATGTCCACCTACATTTCACCACCAGATGTCCATCACATGGTCCCACTTAACTACAAAGGAGGCTGGGAAGAGTGGGCAGTCTGTGTACCCAGGGAGGAGGGGGGAAGGAGTGGAAATGGTGGGTTTCAGTTAATAATTAGCTTGTCTTTGCTCCATCAGAATTAGGACAAGCCCTTTCCTTAGATAGAAACTACGTTGTCATAACTACCAACTCATAGCCAACTTTAAGCTTACTCATCTACATTATGGTCTCTCCAAAGGAATTTTTTTCATCAGCTATTATCCTAAGTAGTAGTTGTTATTGTTTAATCCTAAGTGCTAAGGTAAACCTGATTGTCATCCTGGGTGAGCAAGATGCTTACTAGTCTAACAGTACAAAAGAGACTCTTCTAAGAGTTGTTATAACTTACTAAATGCTTCTTGCCATTTTTAACTGCTTAACCAAAAAAACTGTTTATTTCTGAAACATTCTTTAGTATGATTCCCATTATAGTTCTGAAGGTTTTCCTAGAGTCCTAGGTTTGCTAATGTAAGCTATCCTAACTCTCCTCTCCTTCCCATAAGCATTAATTAAGCAATGGATCATTTTGTTCACACTGTTTTGACATGCATAATCTGTGAAAAGCACAGTGAACTAATAGTTATCTGCTTCAGTCTCATACATTCACCTCTCTGACCCTGTCTGACCATTTCTTAATGAGACCATCAGCTGTACATACCAATAAGATTGGGATTTATGCAGTTACCTCTCAAGTCTCAGCTACTTATTAACAAACTGCATCTTCAGCAGTTAAATGAATTAACCATTTAGCTAAGGAGAACCTTCCTTGCTTTATCCATTTTTATCTCTTAATGTTTAATATATCGTAATAATATGCCTCATATTCACTTTCATTGTTTTATGAGCAAAGTTTTCAGTGTTTAAAAAGAGATGCTAAAATTTATTTTTTTTCATGAACTATAAAGTCTGTCTTATTTACTTCTCACCCCCTCCCTCCATTCCATTTTTCTGCTTTTCTCCAGTATACGTGCATTGTTACAGTAAAAATGCTTGTTAACAAACCTAAAGGCACATTTCATCTTTCTTATATTCATGTATTTGAAAGTATATGTATCTGTGTTACTCACAAAAAAAATGGGAGAGGAAGGGCTAGCATTTTCTTTTATATCACAGAAAAGTGCTACGCGTAGAGTATCTAGTAACTAAAATGTCAAAAAAGGATCTTATCACTGAGAACTTTATCTATAGGAACTACCATTATAAGATATTTTACTTCTGAAATATGTTATCTACATAACACAATTTTGAAAAAATGCTTGGTCTCTTCCATTTCCACTTGCTTTAGTTATTGTCTTTTTTTTACTTCTATATGATATCTGGTTCCTAGAAACATTTTGAATTTCATACATTATTGGGTCAAAAAAGGATGATAATAAATTTTTATTGTTCCACAAAACCCATACCTTGACAAATGCCTTATATATGAATATTTTAAAATGCTACAGATTATGATGACAATCTTCTTTCTAAGGTCTTCTTTAAAAATTGTAATAGAAAAGAAATTTTTGTATCTCACCCCTTTTATTTCTTCTCTCCTTATGCGTGATGAACATGGGATCTTCTAGTAAAAACTTATATTGATAGTTTCCTATGAAAGGAAGTAAACAATGGTAAGTAAAAACTTGTCTTATAGATGTCCCATTCTACAGAATCAACTATTATAGAACATTGTGATGATTATTGTCCAAAGAGATCCACTATTGCCATCCTAAGACAAATCCAGCAGGAAGGACAATCTTCAGACGGAGCTAAGACTCCAGGGATCAGAGAACTTCAGAAAAGGTACTAGAAATAAGAGACTGTAGGAGGCCAGATGATAAAGAAACTCCAGAGAATCAAGCACCCATCCAAGGTGACTCTGCATTGACTGTAATATTACCACCAAAAGAGCAAAAATTCATTTTGTATCAACCACTGAAAATTCTTATGTTTATAATTGATTTCTAGCACAGTTTTATTTTTATTTTTGACAATACTGTCTACCCACCATTCCAGATACTGTGCAATAGGTAAATAAATAATGTTATTTCCAATGACTGCTAACAAAATTTGTTACTGGTATATGTAAATTGGACAGAATGTAGTCATGTATTTAACAAAATCAATTAATCAAGAAAGTATTCAGGTATTTCCTGGACAGACTTAGACTTCCTAACAGGATAATCAATTTTGATCTTCCAGTGACCCTGTGAGTAAACAGATTTAAGATGCTTTTATACATCTGCTACCCTTGCCTCTTGCTAGAAGCAGTTTCCCCTACAAAGGGTACTTTTGTAGTACCCTTTACTTTTATAGTACCCTTATACATGCTCATAAAATCTTCCAGAAAACAACAGTGTGAATTCAAAAGAACAGCTACTGCTTCTTCTCAGGAACAACCTCAACACTTCCCTTAAGCCCTTTCAAGATGATGCTCTTAAGATGCAGAGACTAATTTTAGTGGCTTCTTGCATCAGCCTCAATATGTCCTGTATTACAGCTTACTCTTATGCTAACTTCATTATCAACAGACTGGGCACACACACACACTGAAAGGGAAAAAAAAGAAAGGTAAGGTTTTGGTTCATTCTGTCCTATTAACTTGCCCTTTAGATCATTGCTGGCAAAATGATCAATTGACTCTGATCTCTGAACAGTATTGCAAGGAAATTATCTCTTTAGACTCTATAAAGTAAATGTATCTCTCAGTGCTTAAATAGAATGAAGAATTAATTCCCCAAAAAGTTTTGCCTAACAAGAAAAATATATAACTAATAAATTTTCATTAACTTTATAAAATAGTACATTTCATTTTTTTTAGTACATTTCAATCAATTGTTAAATCACCATCTAGAAAGAATCTTAGTTGAAAGATGCATGTCTCTGACAATAGATGGAAAAAATGTTTCTCTTTTTGCTAAATATGGTTGTTCAGTCGCTAAGTCATGTCTGACTCTTTGCAATTCCATGGACCACAGCATGTCAGGCTTCCCTGTCCTCCACTGTTTCTATTTGTGCTAAATAGTTTACCTTTATTTATGTTATATACTAACTTAAAATTACACACACATGCCACTAGTTGAAAATAATTTTTATTATTTTGAAATATATAATTGTAATTACAGTATTTGGTTAAAAAACGGCTTCATATACTAAATTGTAGATTAGAAATAGCAATTTCAATTTCAATTTCCACATTCCATTGTACAAAGGTAAGAATATTCAGGGACTACAAATCAAATAGTTGTAATAGAATTCTATTACGCTGGTGGATTATAGTTCATGAAACAAAAATAGAAAAAAAAAGTGAATTCCACATCATACACAACATCACAAAAGTACCGTTAACACATTTAAGCTAAAGCAATAGAAAAATTCAGATTTCAGAATATGGTAAAAATATGACTCAAGCAATTTGAAATCTCAGGATCATCCAGTGTAGTAAGTGGACTGTCTTAAGGTGAAAATAGATGTCTGTACTTAATTTTAGAATCAAGTGCTACATAATCTTATAGAAAGCAATTATTCTCCTGAGTTCATCCAAATTAGTCAAATGATGTAAATATGCCATTCTTTGGCTGACTGTGTTGAATACACATATTTCTAAAGAAGAGAAATGTAACATCAATAATCTAAGCTTTCTTATTAGGAAACTAGAGAAAGGAAGAGTGATGAGTTTAAAACAAAGCAAAGAAAATAAATAATATAAATTATAGCAGCAATCAATGAAATTGAAAACAGAAAAAGTTTTAATTAATAAAAATGAAAGCTTCTTTGGAAAAAAATGGTAAAATTGACAAACTTCTAGAAAGACTAAGATGAAAGAGTAAATACACAGTTTATTAATACCAGAAATGGAGCAGAGATCATCACTATTGATCCATTGACATTAAAAGGATAAATAAAGGAATATTATGAGTAACTCTGAAGCTCCAATACTTTGGCCACCTGGTGCAAAGAGATGGCTCATTAGTAAAGGCCCTGATGCTTGGAGGCAAGAAGAGAAGGGGTTGGCAGAGGATGGGATTGTTAGGTGCCATCACCAACTCAATGGACATAAGTTTGAGCGAGCTCCAGGAAATGGTGAAGGACAGGGAAGCCTGGCCTACTGCAGTCCATGGAGTCACAGAATCGGACACTAATGAGCGACTGAACAACAACAATGAATAACTCTTTACCACAAATTTGATAGCTTGAATTAAATGGACCAATTCCTTGAAAGACAAGTCAATAATACTCATATAGGAGAAAAATATCTGAAAAGATCTATATCTTCAAAGAAATTGAATCAATAATTAATAAATTTCCAAAGAAGAAAGCATGATCCCAATGATTTCTTTATTGAATTCCACCAAAGATTTAAGGAAGAAATTATACAAATTCCCTACAATCTCTTCCAGAAAGTGGAAGCAGAGGGAGAACTTACTCATTCAATGAGACCAGCATTACCATAATACTAGATAGAGACATTATAAGAAAGGAAAACTCAAGACCAAACTCTCTCATGAGCATAGATGCAAAACTTCAGAATGAAGTATTGGCAGATTTAATCCAACACTATGTAAAAGGAATAATACACCATGACCAAGTGGAATTTATTCCCGATAGGCAAGGCTGGTTATTGAAAATTAATTATTATAATTCATCACATCAACAGGTTATAGAAGAAAAAGTACATGATTTTGTCATTGATGCAGAAAAATTGTTAATATCCAAAATTAATGATTTAAAAACAAACTCTTAGCAAACCAGGAATAAAGGGTAACTTTGTGAACATGACAGGAAACATCTACCAAAGACCTACAGCTAATATCACATTTCATATTGAAAACCCAGGTGCTTTCTTCCTATGATCAGAAACAAAGCCCCTTCTCTACTCCTATTGAACATGGTACTGGTAGTCCTAGATAATGCAAGGAAACAAGAAAAGTAAAATGTATAGAAAGTTGAAAAATGTTAATAAAACTGTCTTTTTTTACACAGTTAATATGATTGTCTACATAGAAAATCCCAAAGAATTAGCAGTAGCAACAACAAAAAAGACCTATTGGAGCTGGTAAACAATTAAAACAAGGTTGCAGAATATAAGGCAATTTCCTAGATAACATCAATGAACAACTGAAATTTGACATTAAATATACAACACTATTTACATCAAGACAAAAAGTGAAATAGATATCTTAGGCATAAATATAAGAAAGTATGTACAGAATATGTGAAGAAAACCAAAAAAATTTGATAAAAGTTTTTAAATTGAAAATAGAGATCCATGTTCATGTGTCGGATGATTTGATATTATTAAGATGTCGGTTCTTCCCAATTTGACCTATAAATTCAATGCAGTCCCCAAATCAGAACATCAGCATGTTATTTTGTGAATGTCAACAAAGTGATTCTAAAGTTTATATGGAAAAGCAAAAGACAAAGAACAGACAACACAATATTGAACACAATATTAAAGAAGAATAAAGTCAGAGGATTTATGCTCATCAGTTCAGTTCAGTTCAGTCGCTCAGTCGTGTCCGACTCTTTGCAGCCCCATGAACTGCAGCATACCAGGCCTCCCTGTCCATCACCAACTCCCAGAGTCTACCCAAACCCATGTCCATTGTGTCGGTGATGCCATCCAACCATCTCATCCTCTGCCGTCCCCTTCTCCTGCTGCCCTCAATCTTTCCCAGCATCAGGGTCGTTTCAAATGAGTCAGCTCTTCGTATCAGGTGGCCCAGGTATTGGAGTTTCAGATTCAACATCAGTCCCTCCAATGAACACCCAGGACTGATCTCCTTTAGGATGAACTGGTTGGATCCCCTTGCAGTCCAAGGGACTCTCAAGAGTCTTCTCCAACACCACAGTTCAAAAGCATCAATTCGTCAGTGCTCAGCTTTCTTTATAGTCCAACTCTCACATCCATACATGACCACTGGAAAAGCCATAGCCTTGACTAGATGGACCTTTGTTGGCCAAGTAATGTCTCTGGTTTTTAATATGTTGTCTAGGTTGGTCATAACTTTCCTTCCAAGGAGCAAGATTTACTATAAAGTTACAGTAAGTGGTATTGATTAAAGAATAGACACATCAATCAATGGAACAGAATTTAAAGCCTATAAATAGGCCCACCTAAGCATACAAATGATCCTTGACAGAGGAGCAAAAGCATTTTTTGAAGATAGAATCATCTTTACAACAAATGGGGCTGAAATAATTACATATCCATATGCAAAAGAAGCTGCACACAGACTTTACATTTTACAAAAATTAATTCAAATGGATCATAGACTTAATATAAAAGGCAAAACTACAAACTTTCTAGACAATAATATAGGTGAATATCTAGATGACCTTGATTTTGGCAGTGACTTTAGAATATCAAAAGATATCTCATAATTGATGAAAGGAAAAACCAGTAAGTTGGACTTTATACAATTAAAATGTCTGCTCTGTGAAAGATGCTCTTAAATGAATGAAAAGGTAAGACACAGGTTTGAGGAAAATATTTGCAAAACTCTTAGGTACCTGTATATCCAAACAACAAGAAAAAAAAATACACCAAGAAAATAATCAAAATTCTGAACAGATACCTTACCAAAGAAGATATATAGATGGCAAATAAGCATATAAACAAATAATCAGCATTGTATGTCATTAGGGTATTGCAACTTAAAACAGCAATAAGATAATGTTACCTACCTGTTAGAATGGTTACAACCTAAAAATCTGCTAATACCAAATGTTGATGAAGATATAGAGCAGCAGGAAATCTCATTCATTGCTGATGGGAGTGAAGAATTGTATAGCCAGTTTGAAAGATGGTTTTGAATGTCTTAGAAAGTTAGACATAGTCTTACCATTTCATCCAGCGGTCACACTTGTGTTTTCACAATTGAATCAAAAACTTATGTACATACCAAAACTTGGATACATATGTTTATAGCAGCTTTATTCATAACCTGCAAAACCTGGAAACAGCTAAGAAGGCCTTCAGTAGTAAGTTAATAATCTGTTTATTCATACAATGGAATGTTACTCAGTACTAAAAAGAAATGAGCTATCAAGCCATAAAAAGACATAGAGTAACATTAAGTGTATACTCTTAAGTGAAAAAAACTACATATTGTGTAATCCCAACTGTATGACATTCTAAAAAGGTAAAACTATGGGAGTAGTAACAGAATCAGTGGTTGTGTGCATGCTCAGTAGCTTTCCTTGTGTCCAATTCTTTGTGACCCTGTGGGCTGTAGCCCACGAGGCTGCTCTGTCCATGGGATTCTCCAGGCAAGAACAATCTAGTGAGTTGTCATGTCCTTCTCCAGGATATCTTCCCAACCCGGGGATCTAACCCATGTCCTTTGTGTCTCCTGCATTTCAGGCAGATTCTTTACCCATTAAATCCTAGGAAGCCCAGATTAGTGGTTGCTAGAGGCTAAATCAGTAGGGCAGAGGGAAGAAAATGTGGAGTACTGGTGACTTTAAGGTCAGTGAAACTATTCTGTTTGATACTGTAATGGTATTAGATGACATATGCATTTATCAAAAAACATAGAACTGTATACTAAGATCATGGATTTTAGTTAGTAACAGTTATCAGTATTGATTCATTAATTGTAACATATGCCACAGTAATGCAAGATGTTAATAATAGGGAAAATTGTATGCAAGAGGCGGGTATATGGGAATGTATTCTATTACCTGCTCAATTTTTCTGTAAACCAAATATAAAATAAGTGCTGCATCCAAAGCTGACAAAAGAAAGTTACATTGATTATATAAGCAATTCTCAAAAATATGAAAAACTAGAGTGTTTAATAAAAAATAGACAAAGGTTACACATAGGCAATTCACAGAATGGGAACTCCAGAGAACTAACACGTATAAAAAGATGCCATATGTTGCTAGTATTAAAGAGCAATGAAAATTAAAAGAACAATGAAATAGCTCTTATATCCTTTAGATGAGCAAAAATTTTTTAAATCTGATAGTATCAAGTTTTAAGGTTGTAAGACAATGAAAACTACAGCGTAATACATTTATGTAAATTATAAACACATATATACACAAAATAACATTACATACATTTAAGGATGGATATACAAAGACATTTAATACACAGAATGAATTTCTGCAATAGGGAGGAAATGAGAGAAAAGAAAAAATAGCAAACAAAATTGAAAGAAGCATAAACCATTGATGATAACTCACCGTGAATTGAGGGCTGTGATAAATCCAACTCCACTCCTGAAGTCTAAATATTAAAATAGGGTGACTGCTTAATCTCGGGCCTTGCTGCTTAGTTTTTCTCTCAGTTTGGACTCAAGGCTTCTGTCACAACCATGCTCCGCCAGATCATCAGTCAGGCCAAGAAGCATCCTAGCTTGATACCCCTCTTCATATTCATGGGAGTGGGAGGTGCTGGAGCAGCATTGTACGTCATGCTCCTGGCAATGTTCAGTCCCGACATCAGTTGGGACAGAAAGAATAACCCAGAACCCTGGAACAAGCTCGGTCCTAATGATCAGTACAAGTTCTACTCTCTGGATATAGAGTACAGAAACTGAAGAAAGAAGGTCCAAACTTGTAAATGAAATGTGTCACTGTAAAGCTGCTTAGAATGAAGGTCTTCCAGAAACCATCCACACAATTTCCACTTAACCAGGAGATGTTTTCCCTCTAAATATATGAAATTATGTTGGTGTATTGTGTTGGGGTTTACACTGATGAATAAATAGTCTGAAACATGAAAAAATAAATACATGTTAAACTAAGAAAATTAAGAAAATACAGCAGAAAGTCTTGAAAACAATTGGAAATCAAGAGATACTATGTGCTGTGTTCAAAGTAGCAGATGAAAGATACCTCTAAATGTCACAGCACAAGCTGTTTCGATGAAAGTCAGGAGAGTGACTTACGACAGAAGCAGGTAATAAGTGATCAAAGTATGCAATGGTAGAGATAATGCCAAGACCTAGAAATCTCACAAAAATGGAGGAAAAAGAAAAATTTTTAAATTTTAATGGGGCATTAAAGTATAATGAAAAAAATTTAAATATCTTGATTCTATTTTTATAGTGGAAATGTCCAGTGCTAGAGAATTATGTTAGGAAAGAAGAAAATTCAAGAAAAAATTACAAAGTTTGAAATTGTTTTTATTAATTAAAATTGGCTAAAGATAAGCTGAGCCACCAGGGAAGCCCCAAAGTTAAACTGCAAGAGTCTGAAGGGAAAATATAGAATAGCAAAAGGATGTTAGAAAAGATCAAGATAGAAAGCAGATACAGAAATCATCCAAACCATTGAAATATAAGATACTCCACAAAACACAGGAGAGATTAAGTGCAGTATTGTGCAGTGGTTAAGATTAAGCTTTTCTTGTTGGAAAACTCAAACTTAGGTTTTGCACTTATCTTCAGTATTCACTCAGTGTCCTTGAGCAAATACTTAACAGTTCAGTACTTCTCTTTTGAGTGGATGTTAGGAAGATTAAATGAAATAATGCATATAAATTCTTGGCACATGATAAGTATCATTATTAGCAGATTCAGCACCCATACATTATCTTTGTTTTACCCACAACACCTATTAGAGAGACACTAGGAAATGTTCAAAAGGGAGCTGCTGCTGCTGCTGCTAAGTCTCGTCAGTCGTGTCCGACTCTGTGCGACCCCGTAGACGGCAGCCCACTAGGCTCCGCCGTCCCTGGGATTCTCCAGGCAAGAACACTGGAGTGGGTTGCCATTTCCTTCCCCAGTGCATGAAAGTGAAAAGTGAAAGTGAAGTCACTCAGTCATGTCCGACTCTTAGCAACCCCATGGACTGCAGCCTACCAGGCTCCTCCATCCATGGGATTTTCCAGGCAAGAGTACTGGAGTGGGTTGTCATTGCCATCTCTGTCAAAAGGGAGAAAATTAATCAATTATTACAAATATTTTAAGGATGAATAGAAAGATAGAAAAAAAAGAGAAATAATGGATTTCCCTTTATCCAAGCAATTCTCCAAAACCAACTAGATGTCCTACAATTCAACTTAATTCTAACACCCTCTACCTGGAGATAGTGTCAGATTCCGCAGGTTAATGGCTCAGTCTTAACAAGAGTGCCCCCCCCCCCCCGCCACACACACACAAACATATACACCTACACACAGTTCAGGCACCAATTGACTAACCATCTATAGGATTGGCCTTCCAATGACCCATTCCTCAGGTTTGAGTAATTTACTAGTGTGGCTCACAGGACTCATTTTGCTTACTAGATTATCCACTTACTATAAGAGACTGTAACTCAGGAAGAGCCTGATGGAAGAGATGCAGGGGGGCAAGATTTGGGGTAGGCCATGCTCCCCAAATCTCCAGTGTTCACCAACATGAAAGCTCTCTGAACTCCATCCTTTTGGAGTTAATAGAGGCTTCATTAAACAGACATGACTGATTAAATCATAGGCCACTGATGACTGAATTCTATCTTGGGCCCCTTTCTGCTCCTTGGAGGTCAGGGGCATGGGCCCAAAAGTTCTAACCCTCTAATCCCCTGGTTGGCCCCTCCTCTGGCAAGGAGCCCTCAACCTTAGGTGGTGTCCAGAGGTCACCTCACATAACAAAAGTCATTTATCATCCTCGTCATTCAGGAAATTTCAAGGGTTATAGGAGCTCTGTGCCAGAAAAAGGACAAAGACCAAACATCTTACTGTGAATCACAGTATCACAATACCAAATAGTTTAGCATTTTGAAACTGATTCTGGAAATTTTGTATTTTTCCATCAAATATAAAAGTTAGTTGTCGAGCACCATTATTTATATGTCAGGCACAATCTTACGATGTGCATAGCACTATCTTGAGTTTACATGTAAGAAATTTGAAGCCTAAACAAGTATTTAAAACTTACCCAAGATCACAGCTTACTAGCAGATTGAGGATTAGTTATAGTGTTAGTCGCTCAGTTGTGTCTGACTCTCTGCGACCCATGGACTGGAGCCTGCCAGGCTGCTCTCTCCATGATTCTCCAGGCAGGAATACTGAAGTGGGTAGCCATTCCCTTCTCCAGGGGATCTTTCTGACCCAAGGACCACACTTGTGTCTCTTGCATTGCAAGCTAATTCTTTACCATCTGAGCCACCAGGGAAGCCCAGCTTGAGGATTACCCAACTGCAAGTTTGGAGCTCCTTCAACTACATAAAATATATTTCATCATCAAGTGTTATTATCTGAATTTATTCTTCATGAACATTATGTAGGATTTCGTCTGTCAATGCCAGAAGAGTAATGCTGCATTAGGAGAAGTTTGCCAGGAGCACCAAGATTATTCACATTTGGATGCGTGGGTAGGAGAATCCAAGCAACATCTGTTGCCCCTCCATGGTCCAGTGCACAGAACTATAAAAATGCAAAATGTTCTTTTTTTTTTTTAATGAACAACGAGTCCCAAAGGAATCACTAAAGGGAGAAGACAGACTTTAAACTGAACCACAGAATCATTTCAAAGCTAATTAGAAGCTACAAATGTGGAAAAGAAAATTTCAATGCAATTTATTTAGAGCAAGGAAAAAACGAATTATCAGACTGTGTTCTATCCACAGTCAAACTATATTATCCAACCCAGCACTACCCACCCTTTTCTTTGACTGTTTGACTAGCATAGTCTTTACTGCACTCATGAAGTGATGTAAAGAAAAGGGTATAACTCTCCTCTCTAATCATTGTAAGATGCCCTGTTAAACCAGGCAATAATTACATGAAGAATTGTGTCCAAAAGCTGAAACAGGTGGTGAAACTATAGTGGAGGCCTTGCCCATGGGCAGTGGGAGCCTATGGAGTTAGAGGAGCCTCATCTGACTGGTCTGACAGTTGGTGCAGTGGTAAAGAATCCATCTGCTATCTGCAGGAGATATGGGTTCAATTCCTGGGTCAGGAAGATCCCCAGGAGAAGGAAATAGCAACCCACCTCAATATTCTTGCCTGGGAAATCCCCTGGACAGAGGAGTCCCAGCAGACTACAGTCCGTGAGGTCACAAAGAATTGCTCACGACTGAGTGACTGAACAGCAACAAGAAAATAGGGCTCACAGGTGTGTGCTGACCTTCCTTCTGATGAAATGTCCCACTCCCTTGGTGGTGAATGTCCCAAACTAGGCCAGTTAGCTTCCCTTTCACCTCTGACTAATGGGTTGGAAGTGTTTGAGCAGAAGGCATTCAGACAGCCCATTTGTATTAGACAATGAAGACTACACAGAGAGAAACAAACTCAGACAATCTTAATAACATGTTTCTTTTTTTTCTTAGTCTTCCCTAAAACCGACAGCTATATATCTGTCCTTACCAAGGTTTATAAATATGAGCAACAAATATTCCATTTCATTATACCAGGATAGAGAACTTACCCAGGAGTACATTCTATTGTGAGTCTTCACCCCATTCCTAACACTGCTCCCCAGCCTCCTGACCCACCTCCCATTTCAGCTACATTCTCCTAGTGGACAAAATAACAATTTCAAATCCTTACAGATCCTAAGGGCTTCCCAGGTGGGGCAGTTGGTAAAGAATCTGCCTGCCAGTGAAGGAGACACAAGAGACTCAGGTTTGATTCCTGGTTCAGGGACATCCCCTAGAAGAGGAAATGGCCCACCCACTCCAGTATTCTTGCCCAGAGATTTTCATGGACAGATGAGTCTGGCGGGCCTCAGTCCGTATGGCTCCAAAGGGTCAGACACAACTGAGCATGCACACATAGAATCACCTTAGCATCTCTTCTCAGTCCAGCCACCCAGCCCCAGAATGTGAACCCATGCGAAGGGGCAGTGAAAATAGGAGGTTGGAACATTTCTGGGATCACAAGCCTTTGCTCACAGTCCACAGTTTATGCTCCATCTGTGACAGCTGATTGCTGACCACCACACTGCTTGAGTTTAAGTCCAAAGCCACCTTACGTAAGCATCTATGGAAAACAACATAGGAACACTGAGGCCTTTGGAAACCACTCATTTTCCAATGAGCTAGTTCCTCGCATCAGGAACTTAAATTTAAGTTCAGAATTTAAACAGTGCAACATCTTCCAACACTTCTTCAGTAATTTTGTTTCCACTACTGATGGAAGAAAACAGTTATTAGTTAGTCCTTCCTCTCAGTCCTGCATACATAACCCAGAAACATCTATGCTAAATTCAGCCCACATTATCTACTTAGAGTAGAAAGAAAGAGGGTTTTTCTTTGAAGTAAATAAGTAATTACATTAAATTTTGTGCACTAAATTATAGACTAGCTGAAATATGCAAATTTAAATAAATGAAATTATTATTACATATTAATGTACACCCGAAAGGCAAAATGAAGCTGCTCAGATTTTTTTTCACGATTATCCAGAGGGCTAACACAACACACTTATCCAGAGGTCAGCATTCTGGCAGTGTTGGCTCTTTGTAGGTAAGACAGGTAACTGGTTTGAACACTGGAAGTAATATTTATCACTAAGCATTTTACAGACAATTCTGTTCATCACAGGTGTTTTTAGGACCTACTCGGTGCTTGATACTGGGGAGAGAATGTTTAATGGGATTGTAGCAGAACCTGTAGTTGCTAACTACAGCATCCTCCCAGCCCTTTCTCTGAACATTTAGTTGAGCACGTTGCTACCCATAAGAAGACTACATTTCCCAGAGTTCTCTGTTGCTTAGGGTGGCCTTGTTACTGGATTCTGGCCAATGTGATGTAAGAGAGGTATGGTATGAAACTTGTGACTAAAGTTCTAAAAGGAAGGAGCCATGCGTTTCTCCATTTCCTTCTTCCTGTTAACAATTATAGAAAAGAAGTGGATGGAGTTAGGAAGTGGCATTAAGGCCATTAAAACCCTTCTCTAATGTGCTGAAGGAGGAAGCCAATCTATAGCATTAGGCTTCATGGGATAGATGGACTCTATCAAAATTATTCAACTCTGCCATTATAATGATGAAAGTGAAACAGGAGAGTGAAAAAGTTGGCGTAACTTTTGATATAAAACTCAACATTCAGAAAACTAAGATCATGGCATCCCTTGCCATCACTTCATGGCAAATAGATGGGGAAACAATGGAAAGAGTGAGAAAATTTATTTTTTTGGTCTCCAAAATCATTGCAGATGGTGACTGCAGCCATGAAATTAAAAGACACCTCCTCCTTTTATGACCAACCTAGACAGTATGTTAAAAAGCAGAGATGTTACTTTGACAACAGAAGTCCATCTAGTCAAAGCTATGGTTTTTCCAATAGTCATGTATAGATGTGAGAGTTGGACTATAAAGAAAGCTGGAAAAAAAAAAAAAAGGAAAGCTGAGCACCAAAAGAATTAATGCTTTTGAACTGTGTTGTTGGAGAAGACTCTTGAGAGTCTCTTGGACTGCAAAGAAATCCAACCAGTCTATCCTAAAGGAAGTCAGTCCTGAATATTCATTGGAAGGACTGATGCTGAAGCTGAAACTCCAATACTTTGGCCACCTGATGCGAGGAACTTAACTCATTGGAAAAGACCCTGATTCTGGGAAAGATTGAAGCAGGAGGAGAAGGGACGACAGTGGATAAGATGGTTGGATGGCATCACTGACTCAATGGACATGAGTTTGCGCAAGCTCGGGGAGTTGGTGATGGACAGGGAAGCCTGGCGTGCTGCAGTCCATGGGGTCGCAAAGAGTCATACATGACTGAGCAACTGAACTGAACTGATGGTGAGAAAGCAGACATAGACGATGCCAGAAAGAAGGGATGTATCCCAATAGAACTTTATTTACAAAACAAATAGCCACCATATTGACACTAGTTTACCAACTCAATAAAAAGAGAGTAAAATGGGGAAATGGAAGGAGTTTGCCAATGGAAAAAACCCTTTGGTTTTTTTGGTCAAAGGTCAAATAGCCCTTTGACCTTCTATCCTCCACATAACCCATATACAAAAATAAATCCATTTCTACCTTTTTAAAGCAACTTTCTTTGGGGATGTTTTTCTACTGCATAGAGTGGAAACTAGACCTAAGCTTTACAAAAATAGGATTCCTGCATCAAAGTTTTAGAATTTTGTGGGTTGGTCTGGCAGTTAAACTTTGAATTTCTATATAGAATGGAAATTATTTTATGATAATGAAATCAAAGAATAGAGGAGAGGTGTCAAATCTAGATGATGAATAGGCAGGATTAGGAAAGTATTTTTAGAGCAAGAGACAGTGAACATGAGTTTCAAAGATGATAAGCTCTTCAGATGACAAATGTGGAAGAGAGTATTCTAGAAAGTTGTAGTAGGATGTACAAATGCCCCCATGTGATAGAGCAGAAAAATCAAGTCAGGAGGACATCTATGTGCCAAATAAAAGAATCACATCTTTATTCTAAATGCACTGGCTCAAAAAGGAGTGTTTTAGTGGAAGAAATTCTATCAGATTTGCATTTTAAGGTTAGTTTGGCGCAGTTGTGAGGGTGGTAAGAGACGGGGAAGATAGTATGGTGAAATCAGTTGTAAAATTTTGTAATAACCTACAGAAATGAGAGTGGGGCCAGTTAAGGTGACATTAATCGACCTGGAAAGATGGTTTCGACTTGCGATTTATAAGGTAAATTTTCCAATATGGGGATAGATTGGACTGAAGAGAAGGATAGTAAATAACAGAAGTTCCTTGCTCATCCTTCTAAATTTTAGACCTTTTTTCATAATACCAAAAATGCAAAACTTGAAATTAATGGTTTACCCAGTGTTGCAGCCCCATAGATCAGAAGTGGCAAACTGGAAAGGGTATTGGAAGGGCTTTTAAAGGCTGCTAACCCAGCAGAGGTAGAGACACAGGAGAGTCTGCTGTTGAGAGTACAATCAGTGCTCTTTGTGGATTAGGAGACTGACAGGAGGTCATGATTACGATCCTGGGATTTTCCCACAAATGCTAAAAATGTCTTCAATTACCATTTGCTTAAGCAGGCAAGAAACTAACCTCTACATTTAAAAAAATATACCAAAATAAATATGTTTAAGTGTTCAAAAGGTTGAACTTCAAGGGGCAGTGATCATTTAATTGGAAATTTTACTTGTACAGTATAGTTTATCCTCCAGAGAAGTTAACTAAATGAGGCATACATATATTAATAGTCTTTTGCTAATTTAAATTTTGAGTTCTCTAGCTGTTAATTGATTATTTTTAATTTTTCCCACTTTTCCTATTATATTGTAGGACTTTGGGGAATCATGAAATGAATTAATTACACTGAAGTGCTTAGAAGTACAGGCCCAGAAGGACCTTTAGAGGTCAACAGCCCAAAGGTCCTCCCTCTTGCTGCCCTTACTCTTCTTCCTCTGAATACTTGCTACTTATTCTTTAGTCACCACTCTGGTTTTCCTCTTTTCAGATGGAAATAAACCCATTGTGCCAGTGCCTCACATTGCCACTTGCCATTCACATAATACTCACCCTAGTGAGCGAGCTGAAGGCAGGAAGAGAGGGGGATGACAGAGGATGAGATGGCTGGATGGCATCACCGACTCGATGGACATGAGTTTCAGCAGGCTGTGGGAGTTGGTGATGGACAGGGAAGCCTGGCGTGCTGCAGCCCATGGGGTCGAAAAGAGCAGGACAAGACTGAGCAACTGAGCTGAACTGAATGAGCCAGTGTCTTCCTCGAGCGCATGAGATCCTTCAGGGTAGGACGCTGTTTAATCGTCCTTGTTAGTCTGTGCAGCACAGTGCTTGGCACAAAACAGGTTCTCAGTAGACAGGTTTATTAAGTAAAGGCATGGATTAAACCCTGCCTTTGCCTTCAGCTATAATTTTCTGTCAAACCATTAGTGATTAATCAGAATGCAGCCTATTTTGAAGGAATGTGATATCATAATCAGTTCAGTTCAGTTCAGTCGCTCAGTCGTGTCCGACTCTTTGCGACCCCATGAATCGCAGCACTCCAGGCCTCCCTGTCCATCACCAACTCCCAGAGTTTACTCAAATTCATCGGGTCGGTGATGCCATCCAGCCATCTCATCCTCTGTCGTCCCCTTCTCCTCCTGCCCCCAATCCCTCCCAGCATCAGGGCCTTTTCCAATGAGTCAACTCTTCGCATGAAGTGGCCAAAGTATTGGAGTTTCAGTTTCAGCATCAGTCTTTCTGGGATTGCTGAAAGCCCGCTACTTGAATGATTAAAACATCAATCATTAACTTCCTCAAAACCTTAAAACTCCAGAGTAGTTTCTTATTGGAAAATTTGGGAAACCTTTGTGACCTGTGAACTATGAAAAAACATATATCCTAATTTCCTTCCCCCGCCCCACCCCCAGTTTTGCCCTCTGTCTTTGGTTTACTTTTGTTTGGACAGATATTAACTCACCAATCATTTCCATCAAGGTATGTCTTAGAAATATTAAAGTGGTATAACTGATTTAGATTTTCCTCAAAAATAGAATTCTTGTATTCTTCAACCTACTCCATTTTTCAGTGAGGACACAGCCAAGAAAAAAAGTATCTGCTCACCTTAGTTTTTTCTTCACCTTCAAAAGAGTCCATTCAGAAGTGTATGTAAATTACATAGCTGAGCTGACATTGCTGGTCTAGTTAGCAATTCCATTTGTCCTGTCTGAAATCCATACTGACAGAAGTGTTCCTTGGAGGGATGGGAAAGGCAACATTTTGTAGGTGAGTGTTCAAATATAGGAGTCTCTTAGTAGGGAGATGCAGGTGGCTTTTCCCTGAACACAGGATACTGTGGATGGCTGGAGAATAGTCCACAGAAATGCACACTCCAATGTCCTCAAATTCTCCTAACATCTTCTACCTCAGTTTTGCCTAGGGCATGCTCTGACCTTGTTTTTTATTATTTTTTCATAGTTCTGATCCTAATGCTTCAGTTTTGTTTTGTTTTTGTTCTGGACCTAACAAGAGATAAAATTGAGTAGCATCTGTGCAGCTCCTACTTAAAAGTATTATACTCTGAAAAGATAAGGAAAAACGTGTTTATGTCCCTTCCTAGAGGTAAATTGTTCACTATGAAGAACCATTAAATTAGCATTGGAGGCAGTTTCTCATTTTCTCTAGTTATTTAAAAAAGACATTGTTCTCTGTCCAATGGAGTCAACTTAGAGAGGTCTAAATTTAGCCAAATTAGCTTTTTCTTTAAAAGACAATTAGCAGTTTATGTAGCCTGACTGCAGTAGGTTCTTGCACAAAGAAGTGTCCTTTTTCCAAGTTCCTAGCTTTCGTTTTCTTGCAAGCTTTTAAGTCTCCTGGTTCCAGTAGTATAGGAACCAGTGTTGTATTCTCGAAAGATATGCATGGCACCTGTAGGTTCATCTTGAAGTAGTAAAAATGATGCTTGATACTGATTATTTCCATTACTGATGGATCTAGTTATTGCTGTAAAAGATGACAAAATTTATATGAAAACCATTCCTTAAATATTTCCTCTGAACAATTTGTCTCTTTTTGCACTTCTGGAAATCAGAGCAACTGTACTGCACATTCTCATTCTCTTATCTGTATTTCTTAACTTCTTATTTTGAAACTTCTTGTCTTTTGGAGAGGAATTCTGAGTAACTTCTTCAGTTATGTCTTCCAGTTCAGGATTTCTTTATTCAGATTTACATAATAAGCTATGAAATGCATCCATAAAATTTTTAACTTTAGTAATCATATTTTGTTTTTCTAAAAGTATGTATTCAGTTCAGTTCAGTTCAGTTGCTCAGTTATGTCCGACTCTTTGCGACCCCATGGACTCAGCACGCCAGGCCTCCCTGTCCATCACCAACTCCCAAAGTTTATTCAAACTCATGTCCATTGAGTCGGTGATGCCATCCAACTGTCTCATCCTCTGTTGTCCCCTTCTCCTCCCACCTTCACTCTTTCCCAGCAACAGAGAGTTTTCCAGTGAGTCAGTTCTTCGCATCAGGTGGCCACAGTATTGGAGATTCAGCTTCAGCATCAGTCCTTCCAATGAATATTCAGGACTGATTTCCTTTAGGATGGACTGGTTGGATCTCCTTGCAGTCCAAGGGACTCTCAAGAGTCTTCTCCAACACCACAGTTCAAAAACATCAGTTCTTCAGTGCTCAGCTTTCTTTATATTCCAACTGTCACATCTGTACATGACTACTGGAAAAACCATAGCTTTGACTAGACTGACCTTTGTCGGCAAAGTAATGTCTCTGGTTTTCAATATGTTGTCTAGGTTGGCCATAAAAGGAGGAAGCCTCTTTTAATTTCATGGCTGTAGTTACCATCTGCAGTGATTCTGGAGCCTTCCAAAAATAAATTTTGTCATTCTTCCCATTGTTCCCCATCTACTTACCATGAAGTGATGGGACCAGATGCTCTGATCTTGGTTTTCTGAATGTTGAGTTTTAAGCCAACTTTTTCACTCTCTTCTTTCACCTTCATCAGGAGGCTCTTTAGTTCTTCTTCAGTTTCTGCCATAAGGGTGGTGTCATCTGCATATTTGAGGTTATTGATGTTTCTTCTGGCAATCTTGATTCTAGCTTGTGCTTCATCCAGCCCAGAGTTTCTCATGATGTACTCTGCATATAAGTAATTTTTAAAAATCCTTTATTGATACAGAGCCCCTGTTTGAGTTTCCTGAGCCATACAGCAAATTCCCTTGGCTATCTGTTTTACATAAGGTAATGTAAGTTTCCACGTTACTCTTTCCATACAGCTCACCCTCTCACCCACTCCTCCCCTCTCCCCATATCAATCTAGAGGGGTGGGGGGGGGAGATGGGAGGGAGGTTCAAAAGGGAGGGGATGTATGTGTACCTGATTCATGTTGAGGTTTGACAGAAAACAAATTCTGTAAAGCACTTGTCCTTCAATAAAAAATAAATTAATTTTAAAAATGCTTTCTTCTTTTTGGTGATTCCTTATTTCCTGCTTATTCTTATTATTTATCTTTTGTTTTCTAAATAATATCTGCACAATTTATATTTGTATCCAGTGTAGCTGGTCTTATTTGAGATTCTAAAACTACTGCTTATTTTTTCTACAGAATTTTATTCACGCACATTTTTTTTCATAGACTTAATTTCCTCATTTGTCTCTGCATTTTTTAAAATAAATTTTTGTATTTTAGGACAATTTGAGATTTACAAAAACATTTTGAAGATAGAACAGACTTCCCATATACCCCATACCAATGTCCCCTACTATTTACATTTTACTTTAGTATAATACATTTGTCATAATTAATGAACCAATGCATTATCATTAACTGAAGTCCATACTTTATTTAGATTTTCTCCATATTTCCTGAAATCATTTTTTCTTTTCCTGAATCTTGTCCAGGCTACCAAGTTACATTTAGTTGTCATGTCTTCTTAGATTCCTTTTGTCTGTGATAGTTTCTCAGGATCTCCTGAGTTTAAATGATACTCACAGTTTTTAGGAACATCAGCCAGGTATTTTGTGTTTGTCTAATGTCTTTCCCATGATTAGACTGATGTTATGGTGGGTTTGGGGGAGGAACATTACAAAGGCAGAGTGACATTCTCATCATATCATATGAAAGGTACATGCTAGCAACATGCGTGACATTGTTGATGCTAATCTTGATCACCTGGCTTAGATAGTGTTGCTGGGTTTCTCCACTATAAAGTTACTCTTTTTTCCCATTTTTTTTGTTTAAGTCTTTAATGTGTTTTATGTCTAAGAAAAGTCATCAGTCTTTAATATGCATAGCCTTTCTTCTTGTAAAAGTGGAAATAATGATTTCCAGGCTTTTTGTATGCTGGAGTTGAAATCCTACCTTGCTTTTCATTTCCTTCTGCATTACTGTCCTATTTTATAACGGGGCAGAACTAAGCCCAGTGAGTTTCATGTCCGCGTCTGATCCTGGTGGGCAGACTGCTGAGGAACCTCTGCCTGTGTCACCAAGTTCTGACGCTGAAGTCCTTGCTCATCATCTGGGAAGAATGCAAAACCTCCAGCATGAACTCCGGGTATTGCTTATGCCTGTGGAGCACACCAGTGACACGGTTAAGAAAGTCTCATGAAGGGACATTCAGAGGCCATTTGGAATAGCAAAAGAATCACATGCAGTGCTTTAGACTGGATCAGTAGAGTGAACTGTTATGCAAATTGGGCTTCCCAAGTGGCTCAGTGGTAAAGAATCCACCTGCCAATGCAGGAGACAGGAGATGTGGGTTCGGTCCCTGAATATGGAAGATCCCCTGGAGGAGGAAATGGCAACCCACTTCTTGCCCAGAAAAATCCCATGGACAGAGGAGCCTGGCAGGCTACAGTACATGGGGTCACAAAGAGTCAGATATGACTGAGCAACCAAGCACATTATGTAAATTAGAAACTCTTTTGTAAAAAATGAGCATGCAGTTTGTAAACATAATTAGTATAGGGCCTTGATCTGGGAGTCCATATTCTAACCAAATTCAAAGTAAAAGCCATGCTGAAAATTTGCTTTTACTCATTTGTGTCTATTAATTTTATCAAAGCCACTAAATTTGACCTATTCCTTGCTAAAATTAATCATCTAGCTAGAAAATATGTTGATTTTAAGGTTAATTTGTAAGAAGGTAACTCTATTTGACAAAGTTAATAAGATAGAAACATATTCTCCAACTCTTACTTTCTCAAATACCAAGTGAAGATCTGCACACACATATATTAGCTACTGACCTGAGATGTTGTGTTTCTACTGAGAACTGAAAGAAACTTTGAACATAATTGTTCTCTCTTTTGGTGGAGCTGATAGCTTTGTCTTAAATTTGTTATTAGCTATAACTACCTGTCTCTCTCCTGTCTCCATCAACACCTTCAAAAATTAGAAACACAGAAGTTATTGTTTGTAGGCTAGAATCAGTGATGTCTATGTGTCAGACAATCAGTAATGATATCTAGGGTCCACTATACTCTTAGAGTGCCAAAAGTTTTAGGCAAATTAGCAAGTAAATTCCCAATACCCATTTTTAGTTTTCATTTTATATAAGTAAGAATACCGAAGCATAGAAAGAGAATAGGCACTAGGTCCCATAGAACTATTAAAAGAAAAATAATGTATTTTAAGTTTCTATTATGGTATCATTGTTTATAGTATAGCTGTATACTATTATTATATATCATTAGTGTTTTAGTTAGGATTGTAATATTTAGCAAATAAAAATATAGAATATCCAGTTAAATTTGAATTTCTTATAAAAAACAAACTTTTGGTATAAATATGCCCCAGATAAGCCCCATGGGACATACTTATACAACTAAAAAGCAATTTTTTAGGTTTGCCCTTTTTACCTGGCCATACTATTCATATTGATTATCTCCATGTTGCAGCTGAGAAAGCTGAAGTAACAAAGTGTCACAGAGCTATTAAAGGGAAAGCAATGTACATTAAATTGGCTACAGCACCGATTCTGTTTGCCAGATGATTGGAATCAGAGCTGAAGAAATTACATGCTGTTACTGCTAGAGGTGCTTAAGCTTCCCGAGGAGGAAACGGCTGTAACTTCATAGCCCCTTTGCCCACCTGCGTTCTCTCAGGGCTGCAGACGGTTTCCAGCTCCGGGACAGTTTCCTACCACCAGGGCCTCTTCTCTCTGCCTCTCGTTCTCTCTGCCTGAGACTTCTCTCCAGCACTCGGGAGCTTGCCAGCCTGCACAGCCTCAAAGTGCCTACAACCACTGCTACAGGCGGTGGGGGTAACAAGAAGGGAGAGAGATGCCCAGCCTCCCCATCCTTCTGGAAGGTGCCCTGAAGAATTGCTTCCCTGAGTCCATGGTGATAACCTGCACGTTATTGTCTCTCTTCTCTCTCCCTGTTTCACTCTTCACATTCCCTTGTGCCTTCTGAGTGCGAGAGCCAAAACCTGTACCAAGCAAGTCCTTGTCCCATGGACTGCTTTTCCAGGAACCCAAACCAAGTAAACAAATTAGTAAATGAATTGCTGAGAAGGAATTGAAAAGGCTATATTCCAACTAAGAGTTCAGCTTCATCAAGACCTTGAAGAATGGAAACTCTCTCATTGTTCTCTTCGTAAGGAAGTATGGTCTGCAGCAAACCAGCTTCAGATGAAGCAGAGAAAGCAATAAAGCTGGACTTCCACAAATGGAATATCAGAGGTATAGGTTCAAAGCAGAGTCCATTGATAGAAAACAGGGGTCACATCTAGCAGTCTTCTTCCCTCTCACCTTTTGTGTTTTCATTACCAGTTCTTCCCCAGGACACTGATTTCCAGCTGCCCTGGCTTCTGCTCTCGTTTTCCTTTATTATAACAGATTCAATCTTTAGTTTCAATGAAATATTGATGCACTCTCCTAGAAGCGAGGCCTGAACTTTCGTACTTTCTTTGAATTATGTGCAGGACGCTGAGAGATGCAGCTGTCTCAGGATGACCCCTAGGATGCCTCCTCCAGCACCAAAGTTAATGTGCCTTCCAATTTCATGGTGCTGTTACTTTTATTGACATTTATCCTGGAAGCCAAAGAAAGTGACATGGTCTCACTAATGACATGGTCACCCCGTGAGATTGTGCAGGATATAAATATTCATTAGAACTCAGTCTTGTGTCTTCCTAAAAGTTGACTAGATAAGGTCAGTAAGAATTCATGTTGGAAAGTGTTCACCTGAGCCAAATAATGAATCCATTTGTCATATGATTTACATGGAGAGAGCAATTATAAAGGAAAGAAATATTTTCCTTTTATCAAACTTTTGCGTTTTTATAGTGTATTCTACCAATCAGCCACAGGATTCATTTGTATGATAATTACCAGGGATGCATTCAGGAAAAATGTTATACTTTCTCATAATTTATTATCTTTTAAGCTTTCTGGTAAACCCTTATTTATCATTAGGAATCTCCATCCTCTTAAAATTGGTTAGGGGAGACATGATTTATCTACTGGAAATTTTCAGGTTTTAAAACTGGAATCATTTTTATAGTCTTTAGTAGTATTTCATGAGGAAAAAGGTGATGCCAGAGTGCCCTGTTGAGAGCATTTCAGTAATGTTATAACATCTAATTAAGAAAGCAATGGTGAAACTATGTTCTTCTTACAAAAGAAATGTTCTTCTACCTGAGTCATTTATACCTTTCTGCTGTAGCATTTTAAAACTATTTTTAAAATCTAAATGTTTTAAAGTTTCTTAAATATCTTTAGCTACATGCTAAATCTCCTTCTTTCTCAACACACACTATCTCTTGCCCTCTCTCTTTAGGAAGCAAAATGTGCATCTGACAAAAGTGAATACTCTATCATACCATTTTAAATGATTCTATATTTTTCCTATTAAGTACATTTATATTCATAACCAAGCCATTTTGAGAATCTAAAATATATATTAAGGTTTGATGAAGCAAAGTTAACTCTGTTTCAGGGGAAAATTCCTCTGGGAGAAAGTAAATATGTTCAGCTGATTCTTAGGAGGGCTATGATTTCCAAGCTTAGAGTGTATAAAATCTAACTTGCAGCTATCATGTGAAGAATCAAGTGGTGACTGTAGAGAGAAATGACAGATATTTATTATGTGTAGTAAGTTCCCAGTATTTTCCTCTCTTTCTCTATCTTACAGCCTCTGAATTTCACCATCCCTTAAGGGAACCCTAGGGGACATAGTGGTCCCCATTCCCTGTTCATATGTGACTAAGTTTCTGGAAGAGAATGGACAAGTCTGATTACAACCTCTATTCATGCCAAACTGTATCCATTAAGTATTGCTCATACCCTGTCAGATCTATGGGAAGATGAAAATCTCCGTTTTTAATCTCCATCAAAAGTAGTTATTTCTTGTACTGTGTGGTACACAGGTGCTTAAAGCATGTATTAATATGAGTATTAACTATCCCGTTAGTCGCATAGTATTTATGACACTAAGAGCTGTTGATTTTTCTCCCATTCAATTCAGTAAATCAGTGAGATATTCTTAGATCATGTAGGCACTGCTAGGACACCACGGAATTTTTCTCTTTCTTCCAAGTCATTAGTGGTTGTCCCTTCTACTCAGCGTTACAGGTCCAGCACAGTTATAATTAGATTGGTTCCAGTGAGCCACCTGATAGGTGAATTACATATTTGAACTATAGAAGACATAAAATTATATAGGTTGATGCATTAGGGGAAGAGAGGAGCGCCAGTGGAGGGCATTAATGTCAATTTCCTGGGAAGAGCTGCTCCAAGGGGTATTGAAAAATATCCATATTTTTTAAGCCAATGAAAAAGAGGAATTCACAGTTCATGAAAAAGGTGGCTTCTGTGAAGCAAAAGAATGAGTTGCCCCCCTTCCTCCTTCTGGAGCTAACAAAGAGGCCCCTTCCGTGGAGTGATGTGCTGGAACATCATGTACTAGCCTATGGGAGCCACCTGTGTACCTCTTTCTCAGTTCCATTTTCAGTGATTTGCAGATGCAAATCAGCAAGGTGGAAGTATTTACACCATGGAGACTGTAAAATGCTACAAATCAGGGCATCATCTCCAAGGAGCTTGTGTTACATTTACCAGCACACCTTTGCCTCCAATTAAAGGTTATTTGATGAACCGACTACTTGAAGAAATGCTGACAAGATGCGTGTTAGACATACATTTCTCTGCAGCTGACAGCTCTCAAGCAGCTCACATGGGCGAGTTACTAGTGGTGAGGCATTCATCAAGTGGAGGCAGTGGACCCCCTTGGTGGTCCAGTGGTTAAGACTCCCCACTTTCACTGCAGGGAATGCAGGTTCCCTAGTCAGGGAAGTTCCAAATATCATGCAGTGTGGTAAAAAAAGAAAAAAAAAAGTGAAAGTAGTAACTTCCTAACTATACCGTCATTGTACCCATCCAGACATGTTATTACATTTGTCAGAACTCAGCCTACATCTTTCATGGTAACTATGACTGAAAATGGCAAAACAGCCGTGTGAAAGGTACAGTGTCAACATAGATTGATTTTTTCCCCCTATATTTATAGATAACCGTTTGTTTTTTTGGCAAAGTATAAACCAGAGCACAGTGTATTCTGCTTACACACAGTGTTTTTCCTTAAAGGATGTTTCGCCTTCTTTCTCTTAGGAAGCTGAGATACTTGCGAATAACATTTGTGGGTGGCAGGATTTAAAAATACCCAAAAGTCACACGTAGACTGTCTAAAGAATATCATTAGGGAACTTGAGCATTAACAGGTGCAAACACCTAGCCAGTCCACTTTAGGTGTGACCTATAGAAACAGGAATCATTTGTCTAGAGCAGTACTCAAAGCACATGATCAAACTTTTATGATTACAAGAGAAAAGGAAATGACTTTTCTTAACTATACTTTTTTAAAGCAGTTTCAGTTCATAGCAAAATTTAAGTACAAAGTTGCCCCATACCCCCTGTTCCCTGATCTCCACACCCTCCCCAGCTATAAACATCCCCCACCAAAGTGATACATTTGTTATAATTGACGAATACATTATCATTCAAATCCATAGATTCCTTAAGGGTTAACTCTTGTACGTTCTGTGGGTTTGGACAGATGTATAATGATGTGTATCACCATTACAGTATCATATAGAATAGTTTCATGGAACTAAAAATCCTCTGTGCTCCATCTATTCATCCCTCCTGCTTCCCTAACCCCTGGCAAATACTAATTTCTTTACTCTTCCCATGATTTTGCCTTTTCCAAAATGTCTTATGTAGTTGGAATCATGCAATATGTAGCCTTTTCAGACTTCTTTCACTTAGTAATATGTATTTAAGTTTCCTCCATGTCTTTTCATGGCTTGATACCTCCTTTCCTTTTAGTGCTGCATAATATTCTGTTATGCCTATTATTCTGATATATTTGTACAGAATACATAATACTATGTATATAATATGCTGATATGTATGTACCATAGTTTATCCATTCACCTACCGAAAGACATTTTAGTTGCTTCAAAGCTCTGGCAGTTATGAATAAAGCTGCTATAAATATCCATGTGTAGG
This sequence comes from Cervus canadensis, assembly GCF_019320065.1. Classification (NCBI taxonomy): domain Eukaryota; kingdom Metazoa; phylum Chordata; class Mammalia; order Artiodactyla; family Cervidae; genus Cervus; species Cervus canadensis. Next base: position 9,707,199 of record NC_057404.1, on the reverse strand, counting down.
TTTTTGAATGACATAACTTTTCTACTCATTAGGAAAGATTTTTGAAATTACAGAGACAACTGGGGATGTGTGACAGGTCCCGCCTGCCCTACAAAAGATTCTGCACAAATTTGATCTCTGTATTTGATCTCTGTTGTGCAAATCCACTCTGAGTAGTTCTAGCTACCTTCTTATATGTGACCCTGCTGCTGCACAGAACCTAATCCTGAAGATTTTATGACTCAGTTAGTCTCCATGTTAGCCCTTTGGAAATATCAAGCTCTTTGCCGTCAGAGAGACTTGGAATTTGCCAGTCCCTCTGCCTGTAATACTGTTCTCTTGACTCTTCCCAAGACTGCAACCTCTGACATCCAAGTCTCAGCTTAAATGCCTCATTTCCAGAGAAATCTCCCCTGACATCTCTCCAGGAAGTAGCCTGCTCTTAAATACCCCATTATTACTTATTACCGGAGAAGACAATGGCAACCCACCCCAGTACCCTTGCCTGGAAAATCCCATGGACAGAGGAGCCTGGTAGGCTGCAGTCCCTGGGTCGCTGAGTCAGACACGACTGAGCGACTTCACTTTCACTTTTCACCTTCATGCACTGGAGAAGGAAATGGCAACCCACTCCAGTGTTCTAGTCTGGAGAATCCCAGGGACGGGGGAGCCTGGTGGGCTGCCGTCTATGGGGTCGCACAGAGTCGGACACGACTGACGTGACTTAATAGCAGCAGCAGCAGCATTACTTATTACTGTTTCCCATTACTTCTTCACAGCAGCAAATGTGGACTTAATAAAATGTGGTTAAAATACATGCTTTTTGAAACACAGATTTAAATTCTGCCTAAAGATTTATATCTAATGAGACTTGAGCTAATATAGCTGCAAAAGCAACTAGTCCAAGCTAAATATACTGATCTGTTGGCGTGTGTGTGGGGAGGATGCTGGCGGTGGGGGGTGGGGGCATGCAGACAGTTATCCTGTATACAAATCAGCAGCCCTAAAATTCATTAAAATGTTGAAATATCCCTGGACTAGTTAGTAAACAGCTGTTGCTCTAAGCCCTGCCCCCTTAAGTGCCCACCTCCCTGGGTACTCCGCTTTCTCAGGGGCCTCCTTGGTCCTTGCCATGACACTGCAACTAAAGAGTTAACGCCCAGAGCCTTCGGGACTTTGAACCACACTTGAAGGATGGTATCCTTTCAGCTTAGTGTGGTACAGTACCTTTCAGCTCCCCAAAGTCTCTTGTTCTGGGCTCCATCATTGCTTCTCTCTCCTCGGGAATACTGATGACCATCCTTTGACCCACCCACATCCCTGGCCCACTCCCAAGGCACTTCTGCATAACTTGCTGGGTTGATAACACACTGCTTGCCCTTACTAGAGACCAATATCATGCCCCTCATCAATATGCTAGCCCTTTGCTACAATAAACAAACAGGGTGCTGAATCCTTATCTTCCTGATAGGAAATAAAAACACACTCTAAAATGGATAAATCTTAGCAACACCAGATTAAGTTTATTATTTAGAAATTCAAAGAGATAGATGCATGAATTAGAAAAGAGTGCTTCATCGAAAGAATAGAATATGACAGAGGGTGACTGTCTTTCATTGTAAGCCTTAGAATACACTATTAAAGTGTATGAATTATCAATTACTTAATACCCTTTTCATTAAAAAATAGATTTGCATTGTTTCTTTATATCCATTTGTCCTATGAGTTTGTGCTGTCTAAAACAAAATTTCCCTGTTTTAATTATCCTAAGAAAAGCCTGACCATAAGGTTTTGTATGTCCTGAAGATGTCAAGGACAAATCACTGAGGTTAGTTATGGGCTACTAGAGGTAGCGAAGAGGTAAGCTTTCTGATAATTATCTCACAGTTATGTTAATCTAGTTAATTATAGGTATACTAAAACTGAAATACAGATTGAGATAAAGTGCTTAATAAGTATATATCATATATGAAGAAAAGGGAAGAAATGTTTGAAATGGCAATTCAAAGACTCAGATTGATCGCTCTAAGAGTGCATGATAAATGGACTATTGATTGGCTCCTGATGGGAGTGGTTAATGAACATGTAGGACAGGATGTGAGTCAAAATCTGAATCTGAGACCCAGTTTTCACAAATGTGAAGTGTTAAGATGGTTTTTAGAAGAATAGCAATAGTAGCAGAGCTTAAAAATAAGCAAAATTAGCTGACGCTTGTGTAGCGCCTACTGTGTGCCCTGCGCTGTGATGTGATATATTAACGCATTTAATCTGTGCAACAACTGTATTGGTAGATACGATTGCTGTTGGCATTTTACAGTCTAGAAAACTAAGGACCAGAAAGTTTAAGTAACTTACCCAAAATCACATAGGCAACACGTGGCAGACTTGGAACATGGATGCATGCAGTCTAAGCACAAATTTCTGTGCTCAAAACTATTTCACTATTTTGGCTCTTGAATAAGCAGAGCTTCACTGTTCACAGCTTGTTGTTAGTAAGAGAAATGGCTCCAAAAGTCAACAATCACCATAAGAAGAAATGATCCAAAATACTGTGATGAGAGGCAGAGGACAGAAAAAAAGAAATTCAGTAGAAGCACATTATTGGAAGGAGTTGTATCATTCAGGTAGCTTAGGGAAAGAAATTCAGATAACTAGACTGATAATACAGATCTCGTGGGTTTGGAGTAAAGATGAAGCCAGGCCAGAGCCAGCCTGGGAGAAAAGGCTAAATAAAGAAATTCATGTGAAAAATATAATTAATAATATAATATAATTGTAATAATATAATATAAAATTTACATTCCAAATTGAACAAAACTGCATTCTCTACTCTGTAATTGCCAATCATGCTTATTAAAAAAAATAGGTTATACTGTGGTAATTTCTCTTATTCTGTGAGAAATTGATGCCTTTACAAAATTGACCTAGGAATCTTTTATTGACTTGGCAAGTTAATGTGGCTTAAGGCTATGGGAAGAAAACCTTTACTGCAAAACTTGCAAAAATAGGTATCTAAAGCACAAGCTTTGTCTTAATATGGTGGAATTTTGAGCCACCAGGTAGTTGTCCTGTGAACTGCTTTCATTATCAGTGCCAAAGTGTGAACTGACTTGATTATCAATGTTAAAATGTATCAATAATTTTGTAAATAAATTTAAAAGGCAGTTGTTAACAGTAAGTTTGAATATTTTTCCCTTCTTGAACTTTTACCAAAGCAACTCCATAGCAGGGAAATCAACTAATATATGTGTCAACTTTTATTTTCTTATCTGCACTTTACTCTTGATGCTAACAGATAGAGAAAGAGTTGATAGGCTGCAGTGGTGTTGCGGAAGGGGTAGTAGTCAATACTGTGCCTAGTAAATGTCAGGCCCATTACACTCCTCACAGACATCCCTGGGACATAGTATTATAGTTCCTGTTTTATAGATTGTCTCATCATGGCCAAAATGCGTAACTTATTCGAGTTAATACTACGTGGTCACTACTGGTCACCAACCAGTCTGGCAGGAGAAAGTGACAGCAAAACTTCCAGGAATCGGCGTCCTTTGGAGTTGTTCTGACGTTGTTATGGTAAAGGTCTCTCTGGCTTATGATACACGAGTGCCTTCTATGCTAGCTACAAATTTAGAAGGAAAACAAAAAATCTTTCCTTCCCTGTTGAAGTCTTCAGTCCCTCCGATTCTCAGCCCGTGGTTCTATTTGGGGAGCATAGTTTGCTATCTGAAAAGAAGGTATTGTTAAAAGTAGAAACCTGGACTTCAGAGCCTAACTTCAAACCCAGCAGATGAATCTTTGAACACACTAAGAAAATGAAATATACCTCAACTTGTACCTTTACCTAGCTTGTATCTGTACCTATCTGCATCTATATCATCTTATCTATATACATCAATATTGATATAGATGTAGAGATACACACCAATATAGAGATATGCTAATATCATTTATTGCCAAATTCAGACTTAAGTTGAAGAAAGTAGGGAAAACCACTAGACCATTCAGGTATGACCTAAATAAGATCCCTTACGATTATACAATGGAAATGAGAAATAGATTCAAGGGTTTAGATCTGATAGACAGAGTGCCTGAAGAACTATGGATGGAGGTAGGTGACATTGTACAGGAGGTAGGGATCAAGACCATCCCCAAGAAAAAGAAATGCAAAAGAGCAAAATGGCTCTCTGAGGAGACCTTACAAATCGCTGAGAAAAGAAGAGAAGTTAAAAGGAAAAGGAGAAAAGGAAGGATATACCCATTTGAATGCAGAGTTCCAAAGAATAGCAAGGAGAGATAAGAAAGCCTTCCTTAGTGATCAATGCAAAGAAATAGAGGAAAACAACAGAATGGGAAAGACTAGATATCTCTTCAAGAAAATTAGAGATACCAAAGGAATATTTCATGTAAAGATGGGCTCAGTAAAGGACAGAAATGGTATGAACCTAACAGAAGCAGAAGATATTAAGAAGAGGTGGCAAGAATACACAAGAACTGTACAAAAAAGATCTTCATAACCCAGATAATCATGATGGTATGATCACTAACCTAGACATCCTGGAGTGTGAAGTCGAGTGGGCCTTAGGAAGCATCACTACGAAGAAAGATAGTGGAGGTGATGGAATAACAGTTGAGCTATATCAAATCCTAAAAAGTGATTCTGTGAAAGTGTGGCACTTGATATGCCAGCAAATTTGGAAAACTCAGCAGTGGCCACAGGCCTGGAAAAGGTCAGTTTTCATTCCAATCCCAAAGAAAGGCAATGCCAAAGAATTTTCAAACTAATGCACAGTTGCACTCATCTCACACACTAGCAGAGTGATGCTCAAAATTCTCCAAGCCAGGCTTCAACAATAAGTGAACCATGAACTTCCAGATGTTCAAGCTGGATTTAGAAAAGGCAGAGGGACCAGAGATCAAATTGCCAACATCCATTGGATTATTGAAAAAGCAAGAGAGTTCCACAAAAACATCTACTTCTGTTTTATTGACTGTGCCAAAGCCTTTGACTGTGTGGATCACAACAAACTGTGAAAAATTCTTAAAGAGGTGGGAATACCAGACCACCTGACCTGCCTCTTGAGAGACGTCTATGCAGGTCAGGAAGCAACAGTTAGAACTGGACATGGAACAACAGACTGGTTCCAAACAGGGAAAGGAGTACGCCAAGGCTGTGTATTGTCACCCTGCTTATTTAACTTATGTGCAGAGTACATCGTGAGAAATACCAGGCTGGATGAAGCACAAGCTAGAATCAAGATTGCCAGGAGAAATATCAATCATCTCAGATACGGAGATGACACCACACTTACCGCAGAAAGTGAGGAAGAACTAAAGAGCCTCTTGATGAAAGTGAAAGAGAAGAGTGAAAAAGTTGGCTTAAAACTCAACATTCAGAAAACCAAGATCATGGCATCTGGTCCCATCACTTCATGGCAAATAGATGGGAAAAGAAAGGAAACAGGGACAGAGTTTATTTTGGGGGGCTCCAAAATCACCACAGATGGTGACTGCAGCCATGAAATTAAAAAAACGCTTGCTCCTTGGAAGAAAAGTTATGACGAACCCAGACAGCGTATTAAAAAGCAGAGACGTTACTTTGCCAACGAAGTTCCATCTGATCAAAGCTATGGTTTTTCCAGTAGTATGTATGGATGTGAGAGTTGGACTATAAAGGAAGTTGAATTCTGAAGAATTGATGTTTTTGAACTGTGGTGTTGGAAAAGACTCTTGAGAGTCCTTTGGACTGCAAGGAAATCCAACCAGTCCATCCTAAAGGAACAGTCATTGGATGGACTGATGCTGAGGCTGAAACTCGAAAACTTTGGCCACATGATGCGAAGAACTGACTCATTTGAAAAGACCCTGATGCTGGGAAAGATTGAAGGCAGGAGGAGATGGGGACGACAGAGGATGAGATGGTTGGATGGCATCATTGATTCAACGGACATGAGTTTGAGTAAATTCCAGGAGTTGGTGATGGACAGGGAGGCCTGGCATGCTGCAGTCCATGGGGTCGCAAAGAGTCAGACACGACTGATTGAGTGAACTGAACTGACTATCATATAAATGGTGTAAGAGTCATGTAAAAATGTATGCATTTTATGTACCACAACTTTTTCTATAACCATTTGCATTCTACAAAATACTATGATACACTAGGGTCAGTGATAGCATGTATTATATCTTTTTGCTCGCAACTATAGTACTGTGGTTGTTCCATTATTGATTTTAGAATATTTTATTAAATCACAATCAATCTTTTGCAAAATGATAAGTTATTCACAATTAATTGTTAGACCAGCTGTTGATAAAAATGGCTGTGATTACAAATTAGTTCAAATGATAATATTCTGTCAAACTGAAAGCAGTAATTCACACATGTAACAGCGAACTGCCCACTAGTAGTCTTTGTGACCTTTGTATCCTAGAAAGTAAAATGCTCTCGTTTTAGCTGTTTAAGGCGAAAAATAAGAACACTGAGTAACAATTTCTAAATATGACTGAGATGAAAGGTGAGTGGTAAAATTTGCAGTTATATTTCATAAGATGAGTAGAATACATGTTTCTGTTTAGAAAGTCTTCTGTTTCATCTATATACACTGCGAATGATATATTAAGTGATGTCACAAGGAAAAATCTTTAAGAGCAAGATTGCATATTAAAAGGAATGTGGATGCTGTGTTAGATTTGGGCTCTGGAAAAATGATGAAAGAGATGCAACCTGTCTTTGTATCCCCGCTCCCCACCTCCCTCTCACTGTCCATTTTCAGCTTCGAGAGCCTTTTCTCTCCCCACGCATCAGCCTTTACTCTGGAGACTGTTCATGGTACTCTGCAGCTCACAAGTTCAATCTCATGCATCAATGTCAAGCAGCCCTTCCTGCCTAGCCTACTCTAAATCTGCTCTCAGACTGAAAAATAAGATAGCTGCTCCAAATGACAACTTTTCAAATGTGTCTAAAAGATGCTAATATATCGCTAGCTAGAAAACAATATCAAGTTTCTCATTGGCATTCTTTTATTCAGTAAAATGTCACTATAGTCTACAAAACAACGTCTAATTTGTAAAATTTATTTATTTTTCCCCAAGAGACTCAGTATAATAGTATAGCTACTTTTATTTTGAATAGGAAAAATGTGGCCCATAAAAATGTTTAAAAATTTTAATTAGCTTTCAAGTAGAGTTAGATACAGATGAAACTCCAGAGTCAGATAGGTATAGCTGTGGACATCAGGCGTGAGAACAGACATGGGCATACTTACTATTATCCTACACCTTTTTGCATGCTACACCTTTTTGCATGAGGACTTCTCTATACTCCTTTCCTAAAACAATGTTCTCTTTTCCACAGGTATCTATTCTCAGCCAGTAGTGTCAGAAAACACTGTCAGAAAGTTTCCTTTAAGAGCAGCTGTGAGAAGAAATAATATTTTGATGAAATAAATTTGAAATGGCATGATGAAGTCAATCACTGAGATTGATAGGCAGGGTTGAGCAGGTGTTTGGGTAATGGGACAGGCATCTTGCTGCTTAAATCATACCTTATAGTACGAACATGAGCATTAAGAATATTATATAACTGTTCAAACAAGCGTCAGAATTCTGTCATTCTTGGTTGTCTGCTTATTACGAGGAAGGCCAGCTTCCCAAATTCTAGAAGATTGAAAAGGATAAGACATTTATATTCTCACATCAGGGAGAAAACATTTTTCTTGCATGTTTTAAAGTATCAAGTCACCTATTAACTTTAGACAGGAGATTGTATTTGTGAAACATGTGGTTGGAATTGAGATTCTCATTTTGTACGTCTTTGTGAAAATGCAGATGGATTATCATTCATGGTCACTGAGTTCCGTTTCCATAGATATAGTTCCAGTTGTACCAACCAGTGACAGTTTGTGTATTTCATTACTTTGTTTAAAATATCAAACATTAAAAAATATCCTAGCACTACACAACATCACATATAAATATAATGATAATATTTCATCTACCTTCAAGCATTTTAAGGTTCTTGTGGCATTAAGAAAAATATGTACCTATATTATGATACAGAAATCCTGTTAATTTAACTCAGTATGTTGGCTTGGCCTCCAGGGGATGCTTTAAGGTGTCAGAATTAAATGAATTTATGATCCCATAGTATCCAGAGAAAAGTTAACCAGGTAACCAGATGCTTCAGATGCTACAATTCTACAGAGCCTTAGAAATGATATGGAGAATATATTTTCTGGCTAACCTGAAAAATGATACTATTTTATTTGGCTTTACAATGGAGGGCTACAGCTAGGAAGAAGTGTATCCATTAGAAAAATATGAAGATAATGCTATTCTTCCCTACTAGATGAGTTAACATTTTAAGAATTTTTATACTATTGTATTTCTCACAGTAGAGTTTTGAATCTACTAAATACTTAATGTATAATTGCCAATTTAATGGTATGTATAAGTTGTTGAATCTGCTGCTGCTGCTGAGTCGCTTCAGTCGTGTCCAACTCTGTGTCACCCCAGAGATAGCAGCCCACCAGGCTCCACCATCCCTGGGATTCTCCAGGCAAGAACACTGGAGTGGATTGCCATTTCCTTCTCCAATGCATGAAAGTGAAAAGTGAAAGTGAAGTCACTCAGTCGTGTCTGACTCTTAGCGACCCCGTGGACTGCAGCCTACCAGGCTCCTCCGTCCATGGGATTTTCCAGGCAAGAGTACTGGAGTGGGGTGCCATTGCCTTCTCTGGTTGTTGAATCTAATACTAGGTAAATCTTAAATAGTGATAGTGATGAGCCCCAAACCTACAACTGAATGTGCACGTTATTTGGGGGATGTGTAGCATTCCCAGTGGCATAAAAAAATAATGTATACAAAGAACATAACCCTGAAATGTCGTTATATGAAGATACACTCATTCAATTCAATTCACAACTCAATCCAGTGAACTTTGGGTGCCTTAGTTAACAGAACAATCAAAAACCTCTACTCTCATGGATCTCATATCCTGGCAGGAGGATACCACCAATAAATAATATATCTAATTAATAATTATGTCTTGTGTCAGAAAGTTGTAAATGCTATGGAACAAAAGAAAAATTCAGAGCAAAAAGTAAGGAGATTCAAAATTATAAATGGCAAGGATATGGGCTGTTGTTAAATTATAGTGTTGAAAAGAGTGGTCAAGGTAAGCCTCATTAATGTGAGGTTTGAAAAGTTGGAAGAGCAGCCGTGTAGATGGCTGAGGGCAGAGTATTCCAGGTAGAGGCAACATCCAGAGCAAAGGTCCTGTGATGAGAGTGTGCCTATTATGCTCCACAGAAATCGGGGAAGTAAACGTAGTTCTCTGGAGTAGTGGCAACAGGGAAGAGTTGTAGAAAATAAGATACAAAGGTTAAGTAACAGAGAGCAAGCAAGATCATATAGATGATTGTACAAATTTTAACTTTTGTTGAGTAAAGTGGAGAGTCATTATAGCATTTAGAGCGAAGAATCAGTCTCCTCAGACATACATTTTGAATAGATTCCTCTACTGCTGCATAGAGGACAGACTGTAGGAAGACAAGAGTAAAATGCAAAGCCTGACCAATGAGGACTTTTGTGGTAACCCAGTGGGGGCTTCCCTGGTGGTCCAGTGGTAGAGAATCTGCCTTCCAGTGCAGGAGATGCATGTTGGACCCCTGGGTCAGGAAAACCCCTGGAGAAGAAAATGGCAACCCATTCCTGTATTCTTGTCTGGGAAATCCTATGTAGAGAGGAGCCTTGGGGACTGCAGTCCATGGGGGTCACAACTTAGTGACTAAACAACAGTAGCCCAGTAACAGCTCAGGTAGAGACAGAAATGGTAGGGAGATCAAATTATGCATATTGTTTGAAATTAGAACAAAGAGACTTCTCAGTAGATTTTTTTAAGTGTGTGATAAAACCAAGGATGATGCCAAATAATTTGTCCTGAGCGAATTCTGAACAAGGATGAAGTTTCCCATAACTGGGATGAGGAAAACTACATGAAGGAGGTCACAGGAAGAAGATCAGTGCTTCCTTTCTGGACATTAAGTCTGTTTAGTATAGATACAGTAGAAATGTTGGGCAGATGGATATATGAATCTAGAGTTCAGGTGAAAGGGCTAGGATTGAGATTTAAGTTGGGGAGTTATCAGCATATGCATGATATCGAAAGCCGTCTGCCTGGCTGAAACCAAGAGTTAGTGCATGGATTAAAGACTAAACCTGGGAGACTGTAATATCAAATGTCACAATGAAGAGGAGGATCAACAAAGGTGACTGAGAAGGAGCAACCAGAGAGTTAAGAGAGAAGCAAAGAGTGTGTGGGCTCAGAATTCAAGTGAAGAAGTTGCATAAAAGAAGAGGGATCAAATAGGTCAAACCTATGATAGGTCAAGTGAAATGAGGGTCAAAAATTGGCCATTGGATTTAGTTATATGGAGCTCATTTGTAAATTAAAATATTCATTCTGACTATATGCAGTATTCTTTGTACATTAATTACCATTTTGCTTTACACATGAAAAGTTCTTCCATCCAAGATTTCTGTCTCTGACCTCAGCAGTTTCTTTCTTTCTTTCTTTCTTTCTTTTTTATTTATAACTGAGCTTTTCTTTGGTGTATGGATGATTATCTGCTTTCTCTTGTTGTTGTTGTTCAGCCACTCGGTTATGTCAGACTCTTTGCGATCCCATGGACTGCAGCACACCAGAATTCCCTGTCCATCACCATCTCCCAGAGCTTGCTCAAACTCATATCCATCGAGTTGGTGATGCCACCCAACCATCTCATCCTCTGTTGTCCCCTTCTCCTCCTGCCTTAAATCTTTCCCAGTATCAGAGTCTTTTCTAATGAGTCAGTTCTTTCACATCAAGTGGACAGAGTATTGGAGTTTCAGCTTCAGCATCAGTCCTTCCAGTGAATATTCAGGATTAATTTCCTTTAGGATTGACTGGTTTGATCTCCTTGCAGTCCAAGGGACTCTCAAGAGGCTTCTCCAACACTATAGTTCAAAAGCATCAATTATTTGATGCTCGGCCTTCTTTATGGTCCAACTCTCACATCCACACATGACTACTGGAAAAAACCATAGCTTTGACTAGACCAATGTCTAGTCTGCAATGTCTCTGCTTTTTAATATGCTGTCATAGCTTTCTTCCGAGAAGGAAGTGTCTTTTAATTTCATGGCTGCAGTCACCATCTGCAGTGATTTTGGAGCCCAAGAAAATAAAATCTCTTACTGTTTCCCCATCTATTTGCCATGAAGTGATGGGACCAGATGCCATGATCTTAGTTTTCTGAATGTTGAGTTTTAAGCCAACTTTCTCACTCTCCCCTTTCACCTTCATGAAGAGGCTCTTTAGTTCTTCTTCATTTTCTGCCATAAGGGTGGTGTCATCTGCATATCTGAGGTTACTGATATTTCTCCCAGCAATCTTGATTCCAGCTTGTGCTTCTTCCAGCCCAGCGTTTCTCGTGATGTACTCTGCATATAAGTTAAATAAGCAGGGTGACAATATACAGCCTTGACGCACTCCTTTCCCTATTTGGAACCAGTCATTGTTCCATGTCCATTTCTACCTGTTGCTTCTTCACCTGCATACACTTTTCTCAGGAGGCAGGTTAAGTGGTCTTTCTCTTAAATCTTTTAATTCTTTATATTTGTTTTAAATACTTTCTCCACACATGCTTTTTAATTCCTGTAATTTTTTAATGTTAGTTTCTTTTTATATTTACAATACAGAGTGATATTTGAATTCATCCATTACTTTTTCATTTCTTAATCTTGATTTTTTTTCAGATATTCCCACATTTATGCTTTATTTCATACTAAATTTTACAGGTAAGATTATCTAGCCATGTATAACTTTCATACTTATTCGTGGCCATAAGGACTGAATTATAATTGTTACTGAAATCAAAAAGTCTTTTTTCCCTAATCTTTTTTGCCTGCTAGTTTGACAACATAGTTGAATTCTTTCTGGTGCATTCATTTTAGTTTTCCGGAGAAAATAATGTGGTCCAAACCAAGATTTTTTTCTTACCCATCTGCATTAATAACTTCCACGTTATATGCATTTTCTCCTCCTTTTATTTGTATTGAAAATGTTTCTTTTTATCTCTGGTAATTAGAGCTTTTCTACTTATCAGCTCTCACTTTCATTGGACTGACCTTTGTAATTTTTTATTTATTCAGATTCATGTCATCCTGCTATTGAAGGCATCTTTATACACATTGGACTGGCATTCCAATTTAGTCAGTGTTCTTAAGCCAGTAAATGTCATGTCCCACTGTGAAAATGAATGCGATGTAAGATGAGTCTATATTAGAGACTGCAGGAGATTGCAGGATAGAGGTTACATGTGAATTGGTAATTAGGAATTATAAAAATAGAAATTAAAACAGGGAAATTTACCAGTAAATAAAACTTTGTAAAAGCTAATGCAAAGCCCTTCTATAATTCATATGACCATCTAAGACGTTATATATCTAACTCAGAATCCTACAGAGTTCTCCAACCCGTCTCAGTTGAATAGGTACATATATGTGCAACATACACATTAAACATCTTGAAACAATAATGAAGCACAGGAGCATAAATTAATGGCTATCTTGCTCTGATCCTTTCATACACACTCTGTTCATGTGCACAAACTTTGACCATTTATTTCAACAGAGTGAATTATCAAGTTACTGAAGATAAGTTGGTTTCAAAACATTTTTGAATGTCATTGAACACTTCACTGAACAGATTATCTTCAAATGGCTTTTATTTCCAAATAAATAGAAACCTATGTGGCATACTCTGTGGAACTACTTTTTGTTTTAAAATGTTAATAAAAGGGAAATATCCCTCTAATTATTAATGCTCCAGGGATTTTTCTAAGGAGTTAAAGCACTGGAAGTAGCCCTCTCCCTTTAGGAAACAAAATGATATTAAATTTTATGTCAGTAAATACTCTATGAGTAACTGAAAAGTATTCTAACTGTAGTAGAAACTTTCAGAAGATGAGAGAGGTTTGGATTGGGAGTTTGGGATTAGCTGATGCAAACTGGTACACATAGAATGGACGAAAAACATGGTCCTAGTGGGTAGCACAGAGAACTATATTCAATATCCCATAATAAACCATAATGGAAAAGAACATGAAAAAGAACATATGTGTGTGTGTGTGTGTGTGCGCGCGTGTGTGTAACTGAGTCACTTTGCTCTATAGCAGCAATTAACACAACACTACAATTCAACTTCCCTGGTGACTTCAGTTGGTACAGAATCCTCCTGCACTGTGGGAGACCTGAGTTCCATCCCTGGGTTGGGAAGATCCCCTGGAGGAGCGCATGGAAACCCACTCCAGCATTCTTGCCTGGAGAATCCCATGGACAGAGGAGCCTGGCGGGCTACAGTCCGTGGGGTCGCAGAGAGGCAGACGCGACTGAGCGACAGCACGGCATAATTCTGCTGTGTGTAATTCAACTATAGCATAATTCAGCAACAGTTCAATAAAAAGTAAATTATTAAAAGAAATTCAGGAGAGATTTAACCCAACTATTTTATAGATGTGTCGTTTTCATCCTATTCTTGAAGAATTTTCTGGAGGCCCAAACGATGCTAGATCCACAAAATGACAAACTAAATGTGAAATTGTTTCAAGTGTTTTCATAAGATGTTCTCATTTCTCCATAGTTTGTAGGACGTTCTCTGAAGTAACAGGGTAGCAAATTGCCGTGAGCACTGTACACTGATATCTGAGACATCATTCCTCTCCACAGTTGGTACAACTGGCTGATTATTTCCACAACTCTTGATTTGCTTCTCTGTTGTCCCCATTTCCCCATCTCTTGATAGCTACTCCTTGATTTCCTTGTAGGGGAAGACTTTTCTGCACTAAATTCTATAATAAATAGCATTCTCTAGGATATAGCTCAGATGGTAAAGAATCCGCCTGCAATGCGGGAGACCTGGGTTGGGAAGATCCCCTGGAGAAGGGAAAGGCTAACCACTCCTGTATGCTGGCCTGGAGAATTCCATGGAAACAGTCCATGGGGTTGCAAAGAGTCGGACACAACTTAGAAAAAGAGATATTGTGTGTAACATGGCCCAGGTTACTAAGATTTACTGCATTGAAATTTGTGTCTCCAGTCTGGAAATTTAAAAAGTGTTACCTTTGTTTTCTTTGCTTATTGTTACTTATGCATACATTACCCTCCAGAGCTTTGTCAGAAAGTGTGGTTTGGTCAGAGACAGGACTTTGGTATTTTTAGATCCATGGTTATAATATCATTTTAATACCAAAGCAAAATTTTCTCCTGTTTTCTAAAAGCTGTATGTAAGGCTAACTTTCAAATTTTGGCTATTGATATATACAAGTTTTGACTAAAAAGGCATTTATCCAGGGACTGATTTCTCACCCAAGTAGGTTAAGAATATTTTTGAGAATTCAGTTCTAGGATGAAAATATCATACTTGTGTTATACTCCCTCTGAAGAGATTGTATATCTCCATAAAGTGCTAACATGATACTGGAACAAAGTTTGAATGTGTTTGTAGAAAATAGCTTTGACATTGAAACTTGTTCTTTACAGCCAGAAAATTCATATTTAGAACACCATGGAGATAAAAGGATAGGCAGATGGAAAACCCTAGCAAGAGTTTTTATAAGAGAGCAGAGATCCTGTCTGAGAAATGTGAATCATTTTTTAAAAATTAAAAACCAAATGCCCACCACTTCAGTTTCAACTTTAGTGTCTGTGTAATTAACAAGCCTCTCCATTTTCCCAGGCTTCTTGGTTTTGTGATGGTTCACCTTCTCTTGACTGTCCCAAACAAAATGGTGAATTGTTTAAATCAATGATATGGGTTGATTTTTTGTGAAAATAAGAATCTTGTCATTGACAGATAACTCATATAAGAAAAAACTTTTGATTTGGGGGTAGAATTTGTTAACTACATAATGAGAATGAAATTCAGTCAGCAGGAGAAAGGAGAAGTATTTCTGGATATTGGAGAAATTCATTTGTTAAATACTTATACTATTTTTTACATTAACAATAATATGACAGATGTTATAGTTTACCACTTAGAAAACAAAAATAAGCTTCAAAAAAAAACCAGGCTTAAACAATATATAACCTTGAGGAGCAATTAACTCTCTGTGAATTTTTCCAGGGGTGACATAGTAGAATTGTTGATTCCCCTGTGGTAGAACTCAAATAACTTCCTTTTCTAATTCATTCTTGTGATCCTAGAATACTAGGAAGATTTATTTTGACTTTAAAAATACTTTTTATCTCAGCAAAGTCCTTGGAATAAGTCCTCCAGCCTCAGTGCATACTGAAAATTTGTGTGTGATTTAAGCCCATTGTGAAGTAATGGTTATCAGATTATAATTATCTGAAAAGTTGGTTATTATAAGGAGAAATATTAAAAGAAATAGTAAAAGTTTAAAATATTTTAAACTACAAAAATGCCTTCAAAATATTTTTTATTAAATCTATGATTTAAAGGTTTCCTTGAGTTTTCTCTAGGAATTTTTAAGCATAAACGCTTCTCTGGATTAAGTCAGATCATCTAAAAACTTGTTGACTCTACTACATTATTGCTATAATGCAGCAAAAAATGATGCTAGCCTAAATTAAAGAGTTTTCTAAGGAACTGGCATGTGAAAATTATTTTTTTACTCTGCTTATATTGTTGAGGATACTTCTGACTTCATTAAACAGCCTTGTATTTTTGACATCTGCCAAAACTCACCAATCAAATGATACTAGGAAAGCATCCATCGTCACACAAAAGTATGAAGTTGTTTTATTTAACCTGCTGTAGACAAGACACCCAGGGGGACCGTTTGGAACATTATAGTAAACAGAAGCTGGGAGAGACTTTTCACAGAATTTCGGCAAGTGCTGGACAGTTCTGAGGACAGATTAGGCAAGTGGGTTGGATGCTGTGAAGAATCAGAGGCAATTCAGTGACTGGATAGCTCAATGATTTTTTTCCCAGAAGCAAGACAATTAAAACAAGTATTGTCATTTTAAGGAAGCAGAGACCACGCAAAAAAAGGGACAGAAGTCATTTACAGGAAAGCTTTATCTATGTTTGGTTGGAAACAAACCTTATCTGGCCTTATCTGAACCCGTTAGAAGTGCTTGGTTTTGTGCAGGACTACCGCTGACTGCGGGAAGGATACATTCTTATTTCTCATGTCCAAGCGAAACTTTTTCAGCAGATTTTACTCCTAGAGATAGTTATGTTTCCCCTCAACTACTGGTTTGTTTTCATCTTATGAGTGCTGGAAATTGTTTAAGGGACTGAGGCTTGATCGTCAGTGATTGCTAAAAAAAAAACCTCAAAAACTGATTTCCTACCCCGACTCTGTCAAATTCATGAGAAAGCACAGCTTTAGCATTAATGCATGTATCTTATACCGATGTCAACATTAGCTTCATCTTATATTTTTCCCAATTTTCTGGCTTGCTTTTTTTCTTTAACACACATTAAAAGCCATATCAAATATTTTTGAGGTGGAGGTGTTACTGACTTTCTTGAGTCAGTCCCCAAGGGTCTTTCTGGCTGGTGTCATTCATGCCAGTAGAACGAGATGGAGTTTGGTTCAGAAACAAAGGAAAGTTTATTCTTCAAAGGATGGAGAGTGTGAGCTGGAGATCTGAGAGATGCACTCTCAGCCACAGGCTGTTGGTGGGGCTGCTTTATAAAGGTCTCCTAATAGGGGAGGGGTAGAAAGCTCCCAGGGCAGGCGCTACTGTGCTTCTCGGGCTCCAGATCACAGTACCTGTCCCAGTGTCTCTGCAGACTGCCCTCCACCGCCGTCTGGAATTGCAGTGTACTGGTCCCAAGATGGGGTATCCACAGCACCCTTTCACACAGTACCTCTAGTCTGAAGTGCAAGGGGCAGCGCCTCTGCCTACAGTGGCCTATGAACAAGTAAAACTGGCCTAAGCACGAAAGAAAGGGATAAAACAGATTAGACATTTTTTATTACCCAGGTTTTATTTTTATTTCCCAAGAATCATTAACAGGCTTTGCTGGTGACAGAGGCAGGGAGCAAATAAAAAATAACTTTCAAGCTCAGCTTGTCTTTAGTTTAAAACTCAGAGTTGTGGCAGGAAGGAGAAGGAAGCATCTGTGGGTATAGATGGGAATATTGAAGAATGCCCTAAACCACCAGCCCGTGTCCAGAATTACCTGGTTCTAGTCTGAATTCGATCATTAACTGGACTCACAACCTAAAGTATCACTGAATTTTGTCAAATGTTATTTTCCTCAACTTAAAGTAGAAATTATAATAGCAATACAATTAGAATTGCTCTGAATGAATGACCTTTGGTTATTTACAAATATCAAATCCTCCTTTGAGATAGTAAACTTTTCATCATTAAAAAACATGCAGAACTAGGCTCTGAAACACTCTGTGGTTGACTTTCATGTTTCATGTCATGACAGTATCCTTAGGAAAGGGGTGGCTGTCCCACGGAAAGGAATACCAGGAAGTAAACTTGCTTCTCTGGTTGGTCAACAGTCATTTTGCTTTAGAGTCGCACTTTGAATATACTATGTACAGTGAATGCATAGTACAGTGTAAAACATTTGTGGATATTTTCCATTCTTTGACTCAAGAATTCAAACCACTTTATATTATTAAAAATATTGAAATGTTAAGTTTTCGAAGGCTGGTATTACAAAACCTTAATATTCAACAGGAGCACAGTAAATAGAGGTGATAGAAAGTTGCTTCCGTTCCCTTTCTCTGTTAAACCAAGCGACTACAAGCCAATCTAGATTTCAATTCTTCCCAGTGAATCACTTTAGAATGTGATTTAGACTAGTGTTCGGGTCTGTGTTTATCTTTCTGTCCGACTAGCTTCAGCAAGCAAGGTAAAGAAAAGGAAAGGGAAAGATTGTTCTACCAATCTGGCAAAAAATAGTTGGATCATTTAGACGGTTTGATGTCAGTGTGGCATAGTTTGGAGTCTGCATTTGTCCTACATAGTTTTAAAGCACAGAATGGCATAGGGATCCCAGTCAAGATAAATTCCAAAAATCTCTCTTTGGACTCATTTTTAATAGGTATTGTCACAGTAATGGAAAGGGGGAATTGGGAGGAGATTGTAGGAAATAATAAAGTGATGGGGTTTATGAAATTTTTGTGAGTGCTTCCCTGTCTGAGTTTGTCAGGGACCTTGCCTGGAAAATCTTGGTATTTCCAGATGCCAGAGATGAGTAAAACCTCCAACATGGCTATGAGCCACACTAGCTTCCATCCTGCTATAAGAAGCACTGACTACTAGTTTCATGAATCCTGGTACCACTGACATTTTTTATGGCCAAAGCCACTTTGGGTATTTCCCTATGTTGTTTTTATTGTTTAGTCACTAAGTTGTGTCTGACTCTTTGTGACCCCATGGACTGTAGCCCACCAGGCTCCTCTGTCTATGAGATTTTGTAGGCAAGAATACTGGAGTGGGTTGCCATTTCCTTCTGCAAGGGACTTTCCTGACCCAGGGCTCCAACTCGCGTCTCCAGCATCTCCTGCATTAGCAAGCAGAGTCTTTACCACTGAGCCACCAGGGAAGCCTAGATAAGTGTGTTCATATCTGGGTGAAATGGCTGTTCTCATTTTATCCCCTGCAACATGCTGAATGAAAGTAACATAAAAGTTACATGAGAGTAACTTAAAATTTGAGCCCAGAGTATTAATTAAATAGATCTGTCAACAAATAGTTGAGGGGAAAAAAAAAATATATATATATATATATATATTTCTGTTTCACCTGTCTAGCAAAAAAAGACTAAGACTTTTTGGTAGTTTGGGTTTTTTGTCACTTTTTTCCTTACTTTATTTTGCTTTTATTGCTAATTTATGTTCAAACGTTAAACAGTGTACAAGGACTTGAGTGCTGCATAGCTCTCTAGGAAATTTGTAGGGAAATAAAAAACTGTAACACACCAACCATCCCAATTAGTCCTCTCCACCCTGCTACAGTGATGTGTCTTCTAGAAAAATGATACTGATGAGCCTATTTTTAGGGTAGGAATAGAGACACAGACATAGAGAACGAACTTGTAGACACACAGAGGATGGGATGAGTTGACAGTAGCCCTGAAATATATTACATTATCATGTATAAAACAGCAAGTGGGAAGTTGCCGTTTAACACATGAAACTTAACCCGGTGCTCTGTGGCAGTCTAGAGGGGTGGAATGGGAGGGTGGGAGGTGGGAGGTAGTTTCAAGAGGGAGAGGATATATGTATACCTGTGGCTGATTAATGTTGTTGTATGGCAGAAGCCCCAACACAACATTGTACAGCAATTATCCTCCAATTAAAAAAAAAAGACCCATCTGATTATGGATCCCAGCCCTGCCACTCAATCCCACTCACCCAAACAGTGTCCTCTCTTGGGACATAGCCTGTCAGTGAGTTGCCTGCTGACTACTCTAGCTGTATCTCTTCCTCTTTGCTACACGCAGTCTATGCTCCAACAATATGAACTGCTGAGTCCCTGCATCTGAATAGTGCTGAATACTTAACACTTGCTCCACAGTACTGCCTTTGTTCAGAATCCTTTTCCTAGTTTCTTTTCTTTACCTCAACAATATTATTCGTCTTCCCTACTCCTTAATCTCAAATCATCTCCCAGAGGAAGCCTTCTCTGACTGACTTAGGCCCTATACTGTTGGTTAGATTTCCTTTCTATGAAACACCTATTATTTACTGACAAGCATCCATTATGTATGCTCCATTCTAAAAACAGTATCAGGGATGTCCTTATAGACATGTCTCATACCTTAAGTCTCATGTTTGCCTGTGACTGAAGGATTGCTGGAGGTGGGACTTTCAGTGTTAAAATCAGGACAGGGCAAACAAACCAGGATGGTTGACACCATACCAGAGCAGGATTTGACCCCCTATCCAGACACTTAAAAATCTGCTTGCTTCCCCCATTAAGCTCTCAGTTCTTGAAAGTAGTATTTTGCCTCTGGTCCCCAGCATATAACACTTTTCTTGATGCTTAATACATATTCAGTGAGTGAATTTCCATTTTCAAATTGTTGATATTAGAGAAGGGAATACAAGTTCTTGAGGTCTGAGCACACATCCATGTATGTGTTGTTTCCTTGCTGTTAATAGCAGGACTATTAATAGCAGCACTGTTAATAAGAGTTAAAAACCATGGAAAGAAACCAAATGCCCATTGACCAGAGAATGCGTAAGCATGTTGTGAATAGATAAATACACTGTGATAAATATAATCACACAATGGAATAGTATACAGAAGCAGAAATTAATGGACTGTCAATGCACACAGCAAATAGATGAATCTTATGAATTATGATTTATACTATATTTGTTACATGCAAAAGAATAAATATGAAATATATATCAACTATGTTTTAACATATGCTAAAGGCTAGCAGAAAAATAGACTTATATTTCACCAATCACTTGATGGGAGGGGAGTTACTATTTTTACCTCCAGTACTTGGTGGTGTTCAGTCGCTCAGTTGTATCCAACTCTTTGCAACCCCATGGACTACAGCACACTAAGCATCCCTGTCCTTCACTGTCTCCCAGGGTATGCTCAAACTATCTCCTGGAGTTTGCTCAGACTCATGTCCATTTAATCGGTAATGCCATCCAACCATCTCATCCTCTGTCATCCCCTTCTCAGTTGATGATAATGGAGTTATTATTTTTACCACCAGTACTACTATTACTATTACAAACAGCTATTATTATTTAGCATTCATTATTCCATGCTACACACTATGATAAACACTTTGCATGCATTATGTCATTTGCTTTTATTTTCTTAGTAACACTCCCCATTTTGCAGATGAAAAAACCAAGATACAGAGGTTAGTAATTAGTAAATGCCTTATCCAAGAGCACACAGGCAATTAGTGCTGAAGCCAAGTTTCAATCCTGGTCCTCCCTAGCTCCAAATCCCATATTTTTTTCCATGAACTGGATTGATAGTCTGTATAATGATCTAAATTAAGGTGGATATGAATGCTTTGTATGGGGGACAGACAGTAGGGTGGCCCTTCATGCTGCTTGCCTCCCCAAGTTCATACCTATGTATAATACCCCTACCCTTGAATATCTTACAGTCCCACGGAAATGAATTCTGCCGAAACCAAAGTGAATTTCAGAGAATTTTTCCCCAGTTGAGCTTCCAGGTGAGAACCCAACCAGCTTGATTACATCCTGGTAAGACCCTGAGCAGAAGTCTGATCTAAGCTGTACCTGGAGTCCTGACCCAAGAAACCATTAGGAAATAAATGTATTGCTCTCAACTCCTTTGCTTGTGCCAATTTGCTCCACAGCAATAGAAAACTAATACACTCTTCCTCTTCAATTGTTTGGTTCCCTGAAGACAACTTATGCTGCTCATTGCTGAACATTTATTCTGTAACTTTCTACAAAGCCTGACATAATTTGGAAATGGACTAATAATGCAATTATATTAATCACATCTAAAAATAATTAGTAATTTTATTAAATGTCTGAGAGTATATGAAAAATTATTATGAAATCCAATATCATATTTCTAACCTATACTCATCTTGAAACTCAGTGGTACTTTTACTAAGCACAGTACTATAGATACTTGAAATGTCATAACCACACTGGCCGAGAGGCATCCATTGGTCTTCATTAGAAAACACAGCTGTGTTAAGCCCCGCTTTCTTCAAAAGCCAAGACCTGTGCATTCTTACATGAATAGTTTTTAAAGGTTAATTAAAGGCAGTGAGTGATAAAAATTTATAAGCTTCTGCTTATAATTTTTTAATGGTATCATTTCCAACCTTTTGATTGTGATCCCATGGTGTGCCATCCAGACCCCAGCTGTTCACCACTTCCATCAGCTCAAAAAACTCAACAAACCCAGGTATCTTTTTCTAGGACAGATTTTCTTGAGATTCACTCTGATAAGCAAAACTTTCTCAAGTTATTTTCTGATTTTCTGATGTCGGTGGGATAGTATCCTCCTGGGGATTCACAATCTACTTTAGCATTTCATAAACACCTAAAACTTCCACAGCTAAGAAAAATAGTTTTTGGTTTTTTTTAAACCATCCTTAGTTGTTCTCAGCAGCTTTTTCCATTCTCTAAACATGTTTCTGAAAAATCCTTTTTGCATTAAGAATCTGTGAAAAGAATAACCTTCAATTTGCAATCTTTCTTCAAAGCAATACTTCCAGTAGCCTTGGTAGTTGAAATCTGAAGCATCCAATCTATTAAATAACAAAATAATGTCAGACAAATAAAATTAAATGTTCACATGAAGTAGTTTCATAATAAAACATTATTAGAGATTGCATAGTGATGTGTGAATAAGACTAACCCAGATTTAAACTTGGACATATTAATATTATTTAATTAAATAATTAATGTTTCATTCAGCTTTTTATGTCTCAACTTTAAACCAAGAAAGAATGAGATCAACGTTAAAAAGGAGTGATAAATATACATCAATATATTTATATTGTCAACTTGAATATTTTATTGGAATCTATCAGTAAAATGATGTTCTTTGAATTTTGAATAGAGTTAAATAGCTTTCTGTCTTCAATTTTTATTTGTTTCAATAACAATAATAATGGGAGGCTTTGGTCCCACACACTAATCCTGCTACAGTGATCTCTTTGGAATTTCATAAATATACCAAGCATTTCCCACGTTAGTACTTCTGTTCCTTCTGACTGAAGATCCTGTCCTCCAAATGTCCAAATGGCTTGCTCCCTCAATTTATCCAGATATTTGCCTCAATGTCACATTATCATTATCATAGTTATTTCCTGCTTGCCTTCTATGAAAAGGGCACACCACCAACCTCACTTCTTATATACTCATTAATTCACTGTTCTATATTTTTCTTAATAAAACTTATGGGTACTTGACAGAGTACATATCTGTTTATTTGCTTGTTGACTACCCAACTAGAATATGGGCTTCCTGACACTGAACACCTTGTTCTATTGTAATCACTATGGATCCCATCATCTAAAATAGTACATAATTCTCAGGAGGTATGAAATCAATAGTACATGAATTAGTGAACTAGCAAATATTCATCCTTCAGTGCAGAACTGCAAGCAGTTATTGAAGGCAAATGTAACACATAAGGATCAATATAATTCACCATACTGCTGCTGCTAAGTCACTTCAGTCATGTCCAACTCTGTGCGACCCCATAGACGGCAGCCCACCAGGCTCCCCCTTACTAAAAGACTACAAAAAATATATATATGATCATCTCAATAGATGCAGAAAAGCATTTGGCAAAATTCAAATTCCATTCCTAATGAAAACTCTCAGCAAAGTAGAAATAGAAAGGAACTTTCACAACCTGATATTTGTATCTACTAAAACTAATATCACATTCAGTGGTAAAAGACAAGATGCTTTCTCCTAAGTTTGAGAGTAAGGCAAATATTTCATTGCCAACATGTATTTAGTATTATACATTGTTTAGTCAGTACAGGAGGCCAGAAAAATGAAGAAGGCATCTAGCTTGGAAAAACAACAAGTAAACAGTCTTTATTCACAGATGACATCATTGTCTATGTAGAGCATTCTTAAAAAGCTATTAAAATATTACTAGAAATAATATGTGAGTTTAGCAAGGTTTCACAGTGAAAAAATCAAACATACAAAATATATTTCTATAAACTAGCAATAAATAATTGGAAACTTATAGGGGTGATGAATGTATGCATTATTTTCATCATGGAGGTGATTTTACAGGTAGTGACATATGCCAGTCTTATCAAATTGTACAATTTAAATATTTATTTATTGTGTATCTATTATATATCCACAAAGCTATTATCAGAAAAAGAGAAAGTAAATTTGAACAGATGTTAGCAGAGTGAATAAAATTGCTTTCTGCTTTCCTCTACTAAGTTGACCTGATTCAATAAACTAGTTATATTTCCTCATGGATTTGTGTGGGATAGAATGAGAATATATATAAAGCAGTTAGCACATTTCCTTTTTCATACTTCCTTGGCTGATTTACAACCATACCTCTTTGTCCTAACAATTTACAGCCTGAAATAGTTTGTGGTTTTAGAAATTCTTAACCTTAGCTATCTTCTCCCCAAAGTAACTCATTTGTAAATTTGTTTGGATTATTGAAAGTAACCTCAAAGGAGAGCTGCCTAGTAATGTCAATCATGATTCCCATCTCTAAGCGACTAGTCACTGAATTCAAGGAATAGAGATAGACGTTTCTAGCTTTCAATTTATTGTAATCATGTAACCATGCACAGAGTATATTTATAGTGCTGTTGCTTCCAACATATATTTCATAATGGATAAATCTCCAATTATGTTTCTATAATGATCTTTAAGTGCTAACAAGCAGTGATACTCAAACCAGTGTATCAGACTCTTCATCTTCAACAGCCTTCTAAACATATGCACTTAAATGTCTTCCAAAATTAAAGATGCTTAAAAAATAGTTATTACATTCCCCTTCCAAAGTTTTGTACTTCTCTGATTTCCTTGTTTTTGAGTGCTTAATTGCAAGGCCAAAAGCATATACCAGGTGTGGTATGGGAAAAAAAAAAAGAGAGAGAGATAGAAATAATCAAATTATTTTCTGGTCATCAAAGAGAAATTCAATGAATATATATAAACTGTGTCTTAGAGGGAAAGGAAGGGTTCTCCAGGTAGACAAGAAGATGCATCCGAAAGAGAGAGAGAACCAATGCTTGAAATAAAAGCAGTGGCATGGGGCCTTGGACAGCTACCAGGAATTCAGCATGACTGTTGCATAGCACGGAGTGTGTACACAGGAAGAGGACACAGAATTGTGGGGAGTGGCGATGGTACATTTTTGTAGTCTACTTTAAAGTTATTCTGTATTGATAGTGGGACATATATGTTTATCTCCAATTTTCTGTATATCTACCCCTTTGTGGTTTGTTAATATTTGAAAATAATATTCCTAATATTGGCTTCCCAGGTGGCACTAGTGGTAAAGAACCTGCCTGCCAATGCAGGAGACATAAGAGACGGTATCAGTCCCTGGGTCGGGAAGATCCCCTGGAGAAGGAAATGGCAGTCCACTCCAGTGTTCTTCCCTGGAGGATCCCATAGACAGAAGAGCCTGGTGGGCTACAGTCCATGGGGTCACAAAGAGTCAGACACAACTGAAGCGACTGAGTTCGCACGCATTCCTAATATTGTGGGAAGCAGATTCTGAGACCCAGAGTATGCAAAAAGGAGCTTAATGTGGAGTCTTCTCTGGCACACAGCTGAGAGGGGTGAGGAAAGCACCCCTATAATGCAGTAGCAGCAGAGGTCTGATTCTGTCCGCAGGGAGCGCTGGGTCTGGGATGGAACTTCAGGGTCCGTTAACTGAGGCACGCAGACTGGTCTGGTCTGAGCTCATATGGGTTAGATGCCGGCTTCCTCCAGGGGACGGGTTTGGTGTTCTGTCTTGTGGTACTGTGGTGCTTTGCTGCAGCTTGGCTTCTCCAGGAGGCAAACACAGAAATGAGTGTGAAATGCAGGTTTATTTCTCCAAGAGGCAGATGCAGAGACCCAGTTCAGTAGTGCGCAAAGTTCATTAGGGAGTAACACTTGTGGGAGAAAAGAGGTGGAAGCCAGCTTGGGCAGGGGGAGCCCGCAGATCACTGCAGAGCTGGATTGGTCTCTGCTAGCCCAGCAGGGAGTTCCAAGGCAAAGATTACTCGTTACAGGAGGCCCACAGTGGGTGGCAACGGCCACTATACCACCACCTTACTCAGCCATTGTCCCAGAGCCACTATGAGAGAGAGTGGTCTTGGTCCAGAAACTAATAGAGCAGAAACAAACTAAAATAGTCAATAGCTGGAGGCTGTCCACAAACCACATTCCCTGTAACTGGACAGCATGTGCTTTCTGGAAGAGCTGAACTACACACCTAGTCTGCTTCATCTTTCTATAAACGTTTACCACGTCTGCCTCATCATCTTCTAAAATCAGTGGTTTGATTGTGGAGCCTCACCCTTCTGTGTCACTTCTATGTCTGGGTCTGGTGCTTTATGACATATAGAAACAACTGTTCCTTGAAATTCTTCCAGAACTGGGATTCTATTCTTCTGTTTAAATTGCCCTAAGATATTACTAATGCAGATGCCAAGATTAAGCATATAATGAAGTCAGTTTTAGACCT
The DNA here is from genome assembly GCF_019320065.1 of Cervus canadensis. Lineage (NCBI taxonomy): Eukaryota > Metazoa > Chordata > Mammalia > Artiodactyla > Cervidae > Cervus > Cervus canadensis. The sequence goes on along the minus strand of NC_057404.1, from coordinate 9,681,035 downwards.
CCAAATACTGCACACACAAGTACCTCTGTGGGTATTTGAACTGCTGACTAGAACCAACTATAAAGTTTCTAATTCTTGCTAATGGAGAGAAATGGGTACCTCTCTATTAATGCTGGAGTTTAAAATATATGCTTATTTTTAAATACTATTAAGTTTTAAGTTTTAAATTAGATCTTACTCACCTTTTCCATTATGACAAATAGATATAAGGAACAGCCTCAAATTTTTATCTTTTACTGTTCAGCTCCATTAAAAAGAAAGATGACTACATCATTGAGAAGAAAAAGAAGCTCAATGTGGATTTTGTACAATTTTATGGAGTACTTCTTTTATAGAGTAGCCTAGGTGCTCCAGGAACATGTAGACTGCATTTCTGCTCTGAGGAACTCAGTCCCATGAGGAATACAGGCCATGTAAACCAGTCCCCAAAATTTAAGGTAAGCTTTTGGCATAGCAGTATGAACAGGGTGTTATGGGAATGGAAAAAAAGAATTCAACTGGACCTAGGGTATGCTGGAGTATTTCAGAAAAGAAGAATAAATCAGAGCGATTGGCAGGAAGGCCATTTTGCATCAGAGGCATCAGATAGAAAATATGAAATCATATAGCAATTTGCTCTGAAAAGGATCATTAAGCATGCAATGAGCATGCTTTATTGAAGAAAGCCATGGGTAGCACAGTTTGGCATTCTTTAATTCCTATTTGCCAGCTGCCTGGCAAATGTGTCTCAGAAGTCATTTAGGAGGTAAGACCACCATTCTGTGGCACAGTGGGAATAACAGGCTTGTTCATGGTTGTCGGATCTCTGATGTTACCTTATGATTGTATTCATGAACCATCCTTAATCTAATACAATTACTAAAAATAATAATGCTCATTATATATATTAAGCTCAAGAGGAAAATTGAAAGCCCAAGATCTGGGAATATAAGGTCAGCGGAGCTTAGACAATGAGCTCTAATTAGGAGACCTCCCAGGCAAGCTGATTATTTATTTATTTATTTGGCTGGGCCAGGTCTTAGTTGAGGCACATGGAATCTTTAGTTGTAGCATGTGAACTCCTAGTTGTGGCATGTGGGATCTAGCTCCCTGATCAGAGATTGAACCTGGGCCCCCTGCATTGGGAGTGTAGAATCTCAGCCACTGGACCAGCAGGGAAATCCCAGGAGACCTTCAGGCAAGTTTCTGATGAACAGGAGCAGTTATGAAAGCTCACCAGCTTCCTGAAATTAGCTCAGTTCTAATAATCTTAGGGAAAGCATAAAATAATTCTACTGACAGTTATTTGAAAAGAATTTTCCCAGGTTTAAAAAGGTGCTAGATGTGGCTGAATCACTGTCCCTAACTACCTTGAAGCAGCTAAAGGTCCCAAGCTTCAGCCTCAGTATCCTCTGTGTGGGTTGAAAAAGGGAAGTAACTTACTCCAACATGTTACTGGGAAGCAAAGTGGCACATATCAAAAACAAACCATTTGATGACTCTCTGAATTCCAAAGTACTTCATCACAGTGCATAGTCATAAAATTATGTTCTCATTGCTCCTGAGAAAAAATTAGAATTCTAGGAAAGTGTGTTTGTATAGTCTCAACTCCAGAAAGAAATATATTTGCTGTTAAAACTGAACCAGTAATAACAGAAAGAGTAATCAACAATTAGGTTTTTCCTTCTGTTAGCCCTAAAGAATGTGAAAATATATTTGATCAATTGTTTTACTAAAATTTGTAGCTGATAAAAACAAACTCTGAATTTATATAGAAAGAGCTTCAAGGGAATGATGTAACTTTTCTGCTGTGAGAAAGTGATTTAAGCCTTTGGATTACAGAGGGTTTAAGATGCTACCCTTGTAGTAATGCAGTGTTTTTACTTAAGGGCCATTTGAACATCAATTTTCCCTTATGAAACAAGTCACTGGCCAACCAAAACCTCTATTACTTCTACATTTCCCAAAAGACTCTTCCATTCCCAAACTGAGTAGGTGAATTGCAGCCTCATAAAGGTACTACAGAAGTGTGACAGTCTCATTTGGAGATACGTGTTAGAAAAGAAACAGATATTTGGATAGTAACTCCTTCTGATAGATGATTGAGAGGGAGAAGGGAAAGTTCTTTGGGAACCATATATCTCAATGTCAAATAGGAAAAGTACTTAATTTTCAATGGCCTATGTAGGAGAGTTATTAAGATTTCAAAACTAACTGATGAACTATCAGATTTTAGAAAGAATACAAATTTCATGTTGCCCAAAAAGCTAGTTTAAAGCAATATTTTCTGCTTTAAATCTCTTTGTATGCTTATCTTTTTGTTATACTGGGTTGAATGAATTAACCCAGGAAACTCAGAAAATAAATATATATTACAGGACCTGGAAATTCCACAGCGCACTTGGGGCCAAATTGAGGGAGGGGTGAGAGAGCGCACGCCTGTGCCTGGGGTTCTGCTCTTTATGGGGGTCAAGAGTAGGGCTCCCTCTTTATTGGTGAGTTTAAATCATAACAGCAAGAATTTAAAAAGCAGGAAGAGAAAGAACAAGTGGTCCAAATAGTGAGTTATTGACATCAACCAACATCTCTTAAATAAAGGAGCCTCAGTGAGGATTGGCAGGCTGGCTGTTTATCTAGTTCTGTGGCCTGCAGTGAGTTTGTTTGAGACAGCCATCAGTGACGTGGATGCCTCGTCCATCAAAGTTTAAGTCAGGCACTTGTGTTACAAACACGTAGTGCTTACGCTACAGCCATACACTGTTATAGCCTAGCCAGTATCTATAGCCCGTCTTACTTATTAATAAAACCTAAATTTTGACTGAGATAGCAGTCAAAACTGGGACAGCAAGGTGTCCAAATGGAAACCCCACTTCTCTAACCAATGAGGTACAAACTCAGGTCCATAAGAAGGGCATCCCTTCTAAATAAAAAGTCCTTTGATTCTTCTCCTTCTTCCTGCCAGAAATGCAGGTGCAACACCCATTGATGGGGCAACCATATTACAGCCATAGAGGTGATATCTGCATGTTTAGGTTCGTGGAGTGAGAAACTAGGAAGAGGCTAAACCCTCGATAACATTGCAGAGCTCCTGCCCCAGTCACTGACAGCTTACTTCTAGACACTTCACTTAGTGAGATGAATAGACTCACTGTTTAAGCTTTCCTTTTCATTTACTTGAAGTCACGTTGTGTGTCCTTTTGACACTGTCTATGAACTAACAAATTACATAAAACTTAACTTTTCACTTTTTGTCTATTAAAACCTCAGTGCCAGAACACTGGATGGGAGTGAATGAATGTTTAATGCTTGAAAACTTCCCTGGAGCTTCTTGCCTCTAACAAGAGCCAGAAGAAAAGATTATACACATATTATTTATGTTTTGAACCAGATTTTCAGTTTCTCCAGGCTCAATCCAATACTTTGTGGTTATTGATTATTCAATTTATGAGAATTAATCTACCATAGGTCCTTTCTAGCAAATTGTATATTAGCTTCAAAGTTAACCACTTCAGAGAGTTCATCCAGACTAAGCAGCCACTTGGTCATTCTCGACCTTATCTTAATTTAATTCTCAGCATGGGTCTTATAGCTCTCTGATATTTTTTCTCATTTAGAATGTATGTGTGTATTTACTTTTAGTCTCCTCCAATTCACATTAGGATAAGAGCCCAGAGAATTTGTCTAGTCGATCAAGAAACACATCCTTGGCATATAGGAGACAAGTAGACATATCTGTTAAATGGCTATGTGGCTGACTGACTCAATCAATCAATAGGCACTGTGAGGGAATCAAAGAATTATTAGCTATAGTCACTGATATGAGAAAATTCAAAATATAAATAAGGAAGTGAGAGACTCCCTGGAAAATGAAAATGTGGAAAATGAAAGGCAATACAATGTTCAAGCAGTGAGGACAAAGGTGCAATCAGAGTTCAGTGAAAACAGGCAATGATGTGGATCCCTTAGTAGCTCCATGGGTCACGCTTTACACCTGGCTGGATGGGAGGCACAGCAAAGCCAGAGAGGAGAGCTGGTGCAGAGTGCACTGGGGCACAGCATGAGAGTGTGCGCTCGGCCGCTCAGCCGTGTCCGGCTCTGTGCGACCCCGCGGACTGCAGCCCCCAGGCTCCTCTGTCCGTGGGGACTCTCCAGGCAAGAAGACTGGAGTGGGTGTCCATGCCCTCCCCCGGGGATCTTCCCAACACAGGGATCAAACCCAGGTCTCCCGCACTGCAGGCAGATACTTTACTATCTGAGCCACCAGGGAAGCCCAAGAGAACTGTGATGGGTAGCCTATCCTTTCTCCAGGGGATCTTCCCGACCCATGAAGCAAACCCGGCATCTCCTGCATTGCAGGCAGATTCTTTACCAGCTGAGCTACCAGGGAAGCCTGGAGCACAATATACATGACAGCTTAACCAGAAAAGTAGGTTTGGTTCATCTTTCAGATGTTATCAGTGTGGTAGGAAAAAAATCAGATTTTATTCAAAGACTGGTTTTAGGATTGGTTGTGTTGAATTAGCTGATACCCTAGCATCTCTTAGCTTCAGGTTCGTTCTTTGGAAAATGGGGACAAGAATGCCTACCTCACTGAATTACAATCAGTATTTAAAGGGCCTGGATGAAAGCAGTTTGTGAAGCATGAGTAATTACAAAAATGGCTAACAGTTCTTGAGTTCTTATTATGTGTCAAGCTCTGAAGTAATCACTTCACAGAGATGATCTCTTTTAATCCTCACCCAGAGGAAAAAGCATTAACTGGGTTTTAACATCAAAGAGAGAGAATCTAGTGGAGGTTGGGTTGAGAAGGGCTGGATCTTTGGTTGAAGGGGGAGCAATTCTCACTAAATATGCACTTCTTTCACCAACTGCTTTAACAGTTGCTCTGGTGATCCACAGAGCCTGGCTTATTTTACACCTGAATTTGGAGAATGAGAGCAAAATCTGGTTGGGAAGGTCTGCTTCTACATCCCATTCATAGCGAGCACTTACAGCTGTGCTTTGGCAAAAACTGTAAGTTCATGACCGCAGGGGAATTCCCTGATGTCCTTGGTGAGGGAAGTGAGCTCTTGGAGTCCACTTTGTGTATCCAGTTGTGCACAGTCCAAGTCCATTTTAAAGGACAGATTCCTTCAACTGCCATCACAAACAAATTTCTAAGGAAATTAAAATGCTGCCAAATATCTTCCATAAAATTATGAAACTCTGGCACAGAAAGAACATATATCATAAATTAGAAAATGTTAAATAGAATTCAAAATATTCTAATCAGATTCACTCAAGTATGATGTAGAGATTAAGAATGTAGGCTCCAAAGCTGGCAAATCTGTTCACACCTTGTTACACATCTGTTCACATATTTGTTACATAAACATGGGGATGTTTATTCACTATCTAGAACCTTAGGTAGAGAATAGAAGTAGAATTGTGTTACTCAAATATTACTGTAACAAATAAGATGATATATATGAATCAAAGAGTAGGGTGCTGCTCAGGGAAAGTACTGGGAATAATGCATTTTTTCTTTTTATTATTAATTTGTCAAGTCATTTCATTTTAGATGTTCTCACTTGATATTCAGAATTAGAACATTTGCTATACACTACTAGTAACATAAGTAAGGGTGTGAAATAACTTGAATACTGGAAAATATGTAAAACACATTACCTTTCTGATAATTATCCTTTCAACATGAGTTTTCATTCAGTCCAAATCAAAATTACAAAATGCTTAATACCAGAATGAATTTTCTTAAAAATTGGTTTTCTGTGGACTGTGTGATATTTCTTAAGGTTTGGTATCAAGTCCCCAAACATAAATATTATATGTGATCTCCTTACTCTAGAAAATCTACTATTCTATACTAAATAGTAAGTATATATACTCAGTACATGTAAATAGTTCTAATCAGCATGGAATCATTAGCCTTGATGTTCTCATTCTTTATGTAGACTTTGTTTCAGTTCTCATGATGTTTTATTTAAAAGTCATCTGAGGATTCATTTCCTCATTTTTGTGAATCAATATATGCCAAAGGAGTTTCTCTCTTTACCAGGAGATTTGCATAATGTTATTCTAATTTGTGACTCTTAGTGCCTGTGGGAAAATATAAAGGACATTTTATTATAGTTGTTCTAAAGAAATGACATCAGTGTTCATTACTGATGCTCCCCTCTGGGTAATTTTAAGAATGGCATTGGTTCCATATTTAAGCCTTGAGATTTATCTAAAGGGACAGATGACTCCTAATTGAAAATTAAAATTACAACTTACACATTCAGATGTTTAATAAGATCTGTAGTGTTAATTTTGAAACTTTGCTCTAGCACTGACAGAGTAAATTATGGATCTTATTCTAACTGTGATTGTATTTGTGTCATTATATTTTTTGGTAATTTTACTCATGCCTATTTCCCCAGCTAGACTGTGAACTCTTTTGAGTGTGAGCCATTTAATTAATCTTGGGAAAGTCCACCACTACTCAGGTCATCTGTACTATCACAGATCTGCACATATACTTAAAGCAGGTGATTGAACTTTGTGTTAAATTACACCCTAATACAGCCGTTTAAAAGGAAGAGTTCAGTTTAATTCAGCTATTCTCCTCAATGAGTTTATTCCTACAAATGTTGCAAGGCTGTCTGGATGGAATATGGTACATGTAGTGATATATTTCACATTGCATCTTGGGTGTCAGAGTTGAATTCCTTGCTGTGCCACTCTTTGTTACTTGGGCAAGTCACCTGGTCACCAGTCTGTGATGTGGAGGCATTATCTAGATTAATTAAAGTAATACACAGAAATCTTTACACACAACGTGGCACATAGCATATAGCAAATATTAGAGTTTTTTTTCATTTTTTACAAAATCATTAGTTTTATTAGAGCATTATATATCTGTATTGAATCTTGGGGGAAAAGAAAGAAGGTGAGTATTGATCAGCTAATATTTTATTATAATTCTAAAATAGTACTATTATGGAGAATGTTATTTTGAATTTTAACTTAATATAAGAACACATCACTTTATCCCTATTTTTGTAATCACAATAAGAGTCCATGGAACTAAAGCAAAATCAAATGGAAGAGCTTATAAAGAAAAACTGTGATCTTCTACCCATTCTGCTCTTCCTCATTTTAGAGTAAACCTAATTTTTAATCCTCCAATTCCTATTAGGGATCTCTATTTACTGCTAAATAGGAAACAGGCTTTTTGTTGTTTTTTTCATTTTAGATGGTATCTACCAACATCCCAGTGTGAAAGATGAATCAATTCACATAGAACAACTCGACCCTACTAGTCCCATCCCTTTCCTTTCAGGCCCTTGGTGGTGGTGGTGAGCGGGCGATACTTCGTTCCTAGTTACTGTGGTTTCTTCTGTGTGTTTGGGGCACCCCAGCTTTAACTTTCCTGGCCACTTTCTATGCCTTTATTCCATGCAGGAGAAGGTAAAGATAGACATCTAAATGGTAAAATTGGAGAGAGTAAATGAAGCATGGCTCTCTCCTAATTCTATCCTTCCCTTTTTGGACTTCCCCAGAAGACCTGGGTTCAATCCCTGGGTTGGGAAGATCCCCTGGAGAAGGGAAAGGCTACCCGCTCCAGTATTATGGCCTAGAGAATTCCATGGGGTCACAAAGAGCTGGACACTACTGAGCAACTTTCAGTTCACTTCAGAAGTTCCCTGCTGCTGTCTGCTGTGAGCAAAGACCTGCCCGAGCCTCACACTGCAGGATGGCTGCTCTGTCCAACACTGAGGTTCACTGAGCAAGCCTATCAGGCCTCATACATCCTATCCTGAGACCTTACCAGTAACCAAAATGGCATTTTGCCTTCTCCCTGCCTCTCCCTATTTTCTCAATTATTTAGGAACACAGGTGAGGAAGAGAAGCATCATGTATTACATCCCCGTAGAAACAACAGATTAATTATATGATTTTTAGTTCTTATTTTGATAGTATTTCTGAGTTAAATAATATGCCTAATCCTCTTTAATTCCAAGAACTTTAATTAATTGACTTCTGTTGAGCCCTCACCTATACATCCCCTCTACTGCCTGCCTTCCATGGGCAACATCTCTGCCTTTACATTATAAGGCTTTCTAACATTTAGCTTCTGTTCTAGAGCCATAATTAAATCTGCATGCTTCGTAAGAGTTGAAAACTAATAAACAGCAGTTACAGTATAATGACTTCATAAATATTCAATGGAGAGTGAGCTAAAGTACTAAGAGATCCCGTTTTCTTTACTTTAGGTCCAATATCACCATCTCTGTAGTAATATATGTAATTATCCCAAGCATCCAGGTCAAATGGATTCTTTATATTTCTCTATTTATTCAAAATCATCCCTTATTTCATTTATCTCACATTTGGACAATGACTTTCTTAGACATATTTAGCTGTTTCTCTTTCCTAGAATTTCTCTTTGTCTCATTTATTCTTTTTGAAAGAAGAAGCGTATGCTTTCTTTACTGTGTCACTACTATCACCCAACTCATTTGTCACTCTGTTTATTGCTTTGAATCCTCATTCATCTTCCTGAGAGCAACCTTGAAACCTGCTGCATTCCAATTCCAACTTGGCATTGATTGGTTTCTGGACTTGCTACCCACCTGTTAAGCTGGAATTTCTTTTCACTGAATTCCTGGGTCAGTCCAGTAGGTTTTTTGTATCCTGTATTCACTGATACTCAGACATAGGTGCTTGTTCAGCCGCTATGTATTTACCAAGTATTTATTCTGTGTAAGGCATAGTACAGGATATAGTACATATAACCTATGAATTTTCGAGGCAAATCAAAATTTTATCCTGCGCTGAAAGAGTTTACAAACTAAGACTTGGACACACCTCTAAATAGTGACAATACAGAGAGCACAGATTGGTGCCCTGTCATGAGCTGCAGGGGTGAGATGGGCGGAGGGAGCTCAAGAGGGAGGAGATCTACGTATAATATACTGATTCTCTCTGTTGGACAGCAGAAACTAACAACATCTAAAGCAGTGATACTCCAATTTATATATACATACATATATATATAAACTATAGTTAGAATAAGGATATACAAGAAATAATGATATACCATGAGGGAAAAAAAAATGAAAGGAAATAGATGTGAAGCAGTGGAGGGTAGGTGAAAAGAGCAGGGAAGGTCTGAGGTTGCATGAGAAAGGAAGAAGGATCTCACCATATGAAATAACAGTAGAAAAAAACATAGACTTGCTCAGAGAGAATAGTAATCCAGGTTGTGAATGAAAAGTTATAATAGTCTTAGACTAAGGAGGAGCTGGAACCAAATTTGTCTGTTTAGAAAATAACAAAACTGTCAAAGTCTATGGGTTACAACCAAGGTCATTTTCAAAAGAAAATCCATAGCAGGAAATGTTGTATTATTAAACAGCAATAAAAACTGAGGGAACTTATCTCAAGAACATTGAATTATGTATGTATATATTCACCAAATATGTGGATGTGATAAATTAATACATATGAGAGTTAAATATAATAGATTAAAAAATCAAACAAAAAAATTGAAAATCAAACCCTCCTTATTAGGATTGTTAGAAAATATATATATACATATATACACATATACACATATACACACATACTTACATATTTTAAAATCTAGAACACATATAGACAGAAAACAAAGGAATGGAAAAAATGTTTCCTGCAAGCCAAAACCAAAAGAAAATAGAGGTAGCTATTCTTATATCAGACAAAATAGACTTTAAAAACTGTAGCAAGAGACAAAGAAGGTCATTATATAATGATGAAGAGGTCAACTCACTAAAAGAATATAGCAATTATAAATATGTATGCACCCAACATTGGAGCACTTGACAATACAAGAAAAATAACTTACAGATCTGAAGGGAGAAATAGGGAGCAATACAATAAGAGGGGACTTTAATACCTCACTTTCAACAGTGCATAAATTATCAAGACAGAAAATCAATAAGGGAATGTTGGACTTAAACTGCATGCCAGCCCAGACGGATCTAACAGAGCGAGGACAGTCCATCCGACAGCAGCAATGTACACGTTCTTCTCAAGTGCACATGACTCATCCTCCAAGCTAGCTTCTGTGTTAAGCCACAAAACAAATTTTAATAAATTTAAGACTATTAATGTTATATCAAGCAACTTTTCTGACCACAGTGGTAAAAAAAATCTAGAAAATCAATTGAAGGAAAAACTAGAAAATTCACAAAATACGAAGAGATTAAACAACATACTTTTGGACATCCAATTAGTCAAAAAGATAAGAAACTTTTGAAATATCTTGAAACAAATGAGAATAGAAACACAGAATACCAAAACGTATGGTATGCAGTAAAAGCAGTTCTAAAAGAGAAGTTAATAGCAATAAATGCCTAATATTAATTCCAGAACTTGTGGCTCCTTTGTCATAAATTAATTGGACATATATGTGAGGATTTGTGTCTCTCTCTTCTGTCCTACTGATCTATGTGTCTATGCCTCCCAGTAGCGCTAGTGGTAAAGAACCTTTCTGCCAGAACAGGAGACATAAGAGACATGGGTTCGAGCCCTGGGTTGTACAGTTTGAAATCATGGTGCATAATGCAGCTTTGCTCTTTTTTCTCAATATTGCTTTGGCTATTTTCAGTCTTTTGTGGCTCCATATAAATTGTTGATTTTTTTTTATTTCCGTGGAAAAGGCCATTGGAATTTTTATAGAAATTGCATTCTCCTTGTAGATCATTTGAGATATAGTGGGCATTTTTAAACATTAATACTTCTGATCCATGAGCATGAACTAGCTTCTTATTTATTTTTGTGTTCCTCAGTTTCTTTCATCAGTGTCTTACAGTTTTCAGTGTACAGATCTTTCACCTCCTTGGTTAAGTTTATTCTTAAATGCTTTATTCATTTTGATGTTATTATAAATAGGACTCTTTTCTTAGCTGGAAATTACCAAGCAACACTTTCACCTCCATTCCACAACTTTTCCTTTGGCTAAGAAGCATGTTTATTGTCATGAGTCCAGCTAAAAATCAATATTGAAAATGGATATATGGAAATAGTGATCTCTATACCTGTAGCATAGGGAATTATTAAAAGAATGTCAAACTTACATTATCTCTCAAAAAAAATTATTAACCTTTTGATTCCCTTAGGCATTGTGAAGCCTGTTAATAGTTTCTCAAGACTTATTTTGACAAAGTTCGTATAATTTATATTCTTACTCAAATTAATTCTTTTTCGTTTCAGACATATCTCTAGCTTCCTAAAATCTCATGCTGTCATGAATGAGAATATGTGTACAATTGCAGCTTCCAATTTTGTGGTTAGTTTAGCAAGCTTTGTTCTCAGATGTTTCATCCAATAGTGCTGTCTTCTTATTAGTGGTATTAAGGGTATTTTTATGGGCTACAGAAACCTCCTGGCAGAACCACAGAAGTTCCCAGATATACACTGGTGCTAAATATATCATTCACACCCATTTGTGTTCCCACCACATTTCTATGTCAGTAGTCCAAGATACAAAATTATGGATAGTTTTATCTGTAGTTAGCCCAAGTCCGACAAAGAATAAGCAACCTGGAGCCCAGGTTGAACAATTTTAATTATTTGTTACTAATATTACAAGACAAAAAAGGAATGCAAGTTTTAACTACTCATACATTAGTGAAGGTGAAAGTGAAGTGGCTCAGTTGTGTCTGACTCTGTGACCCCATGGGCTGTAGCCTACCAGGTTCCTCAGTCCATGGAATTTTCCAGGCAAGAGTACTGCAGTGGATTGCCATTTCCTTCTCCAGGGGATCTTCCCAACCCAGGGATCAAAGCTGGGTCTCCCTCACTGCAGGCAGACACTTTACCGTCTGAGCCACCAGGGAAGCCCACTCATACATAAGGAAAATGCAATATATTTATGTATTTTTAAGTTATGTTCAAAAACTCTGATGGGAGAAAAAGACAGGTCAAAGAATAAGAGCATATTTCAGCCTCTTAAGTATAGTTACCAGCAGTTTCACTACTCCCCCTTTGTCAGTCTGCCTCAAAAATATTTTCCCTTCTTTGAGCCTCAGAGAGATTAAATATCACATTCAGAGTTCCATATCTGATATAGGAAGGTTGGAATTGCAAATTCATATCCTCTTATTTTGAAAACATTTTCTTCACTCTGAGGAGATCTGAATGCTGTCACTTTTTTTTCCATTTTCTTTAGTATGTAGAATTTCAGAGTATTGTAACTCCTACCAGGTTAACTTTAGTTTATAATAATTAAATGCTATCTTATTTTATATTTGAATAAGTAGTTGCCAAAGTATTGGGTTCTAAGTTGTTTCTTTTTCAAATATTGCTGCTTTGCTCATTTTCTAGTGTGGTTTTACAGCATACTTTAAAATGGAAAATATCTAAATAATTAAAAACTGGAATGGATGTGATATGACATGCATGTGTCCCCATCTATAACTGTTCTCAATTCCAAAAAAGAGAAGATTAAGGACACTAAATTATTCTGTCTAGCTGACTGTGTCTCCCTGAGTAACTCATAATTTTCTGTATTATTGCACTTGCATTGTTAGCAAGGAGGGATTAGTAGACTTTAATCCCCCTTAATTTAGTCCTGTTTTTCTTCTTATTCTTGTGGCTTAACTGTATTTTTCAGTCTTCAGTACTCTCCTTTGCCTTTGGCTAAATTAAACTAGAAATACATGCACAGAACCTATGAATCCTTCTAGAAACTTTTAAGTCTTTTATTGTAGTTTATTTTAAATGTATTTTGACATGATGATAGTTTTTTTCCTTGTCTTTCCCTTCAGTTGTATTTACTCTTATGCTAATCTGCTGAAGCACAATTTAATCATATTTTCTGACATAAAATTGAAAGAAAAAGAGCTGTGAGTCATATCAGACCTTTTAGTAATCTTCACAGTTCCAAAACCATTCAAGCAAATCAATTGGTAAAATTCTTTTTCAATGGGATGTTTCTTGACTTTAGAGAGCTTTTAAAATTAAAAAATGTCAATTTTTATCAAAAGCTCTCAATATTAGTTTTTCTCTCATAAATAACTTTTACTTTAATTGCATGTTAAAAGTTTTTTTTTTTCCCCATAGGAATTTTGGTGGTATTCTATAGCACACTAAATCCCTGACTTCATTTTACAAGTGTAATCACTTAGACTTATATTCTATAATTGGTCCAAGACCTACAAATAATAACTAGTAAATAAGTAGCTAAAGCCCAGAGAGCCGAATTCCTATTTATAGACATTCTCTATATTATTTGACCTACTTGTACAAATTACCACATCAGGATATGCTAAGATTGCTAAATATATAGTAGCTTCCCAACCTAAATATTAGATGTACCTGGAAAGTATTTATGCAATTCAGATCTTGTCTACTCTCTCCACTTTCCACCACTACCATCCTGATGTTAAATACTGTCTTTAAATTTCTGACAATGAGACTTAAAAATTAATAACTTTACAAACCTCTTTAAGTGAGTCCAAGGCAGCTGAAACTGTCCTAAAGAACCATCTTCACCACAAATGCATCAGGAAGACAAATTTTCCTGTAGTGGTACATGCTTTATGCTACCCATCCTTCCAGCCCTACATTCTGAGGCCAGTGATCCTGTTTATAAATGCCCTCCACAGGCTGGATGTGGGAGCATGTATATACACCACGTGACTTGATTAAGCCAACAGGAAAGTTTCTATAACAAACAATTCTGTTCAGCTACATGTTACTGATTTCCCAGAAAACCCCAAATCCAGATTTTTGTATTTAAAAAATCCTATTTTTAATAATGATCAGAATTTTAATTGAATGAATAAAAGGCATGGATGACCAACCATATGTATTTATGAATGAATCTACAGTGCCATGGGCTTCAGCTTGCAATATAATGCTCTTGATCTGAGAGGTTGCATCATCTTTGGTTTTTCTCATGTTTAGACCTGAACCATATTCTCAGTTGCTCTAAAACCAACTTAAAGTAGTCCCAGAGCACACTTTAGGTTGCCAGAGTTCTGGGTTCTAATTGGTTAATTTAGAGTTCTGAGGTGGAGGGACCTATTTGATTTATACTTAGTCTATGGGGTCGCACAGAGGCGGACACGACTGAAGTGACTTAGTAGCAGCATAATATTATTTTGCTTATGCCAGAACTGAATTTGTAGTTTGGCATACATTTATAGGGCTTCCCAGGTGGCATGAGTGGTAAAGAACTCAACTGCCAATGAAGGAGACATAGGAGATGCAGGTTCTACCCTGGGTCAAGAAGATCTCCTGGAGGAGGGCATGGAAACCCATTCTAGTATACTTGCTGGAGAATCCCATGGATAGAAGGGCCTGGCAGTCATGAAGTCGAACACGACTGAAGCGACTTAGCACATATATATTTGTAAGACCAAATGATCCCCATGTAAAAGATTTGCCAATTACCCACATCAGAATAGGGCATAATTAATCCATGCTAGTGTTTTTGAATTTATTTTTTTTCTGGAATAAGATGTAGCAGTTTGGTTGAACACATGTCTTAGAGATGTTTTTCCTTTCAAACAGATAAGAAAATTTGATGTTGATTTAGTAACAGCACAGGCACTCAAATATTCAGCTTTTTAAATTTTTTTGTGAAATGGAAGCAGCAAATCATCATTTCAATAAATGGGCATCTCCTCTTTCTGTCAAGTATGATAGATGGATGAATGACAGATCAATACACAGAGGAGAACCACTGTCTTTTCTAGATGTGTCAGAAGTTGACACCTACCTCTGCTATTAGACAGATGTCAGAAGCATGGACATTTTAAATGTAGCTAGGACCCCAAGCTCATTGATAGTATTATTTACGGATGGCATCACTGACTCAATGGACATGAGTTTGAGCAAGCTCTGGGAGATGGTGAAGGACAGGGAAGCCTGGTGTGCTGCAGTCCATGGGGTCATAAAGAGTCAGACACTACTGAGCCGCTGAACAACAGCATCAAGGTTCTGGATGAAGAATCATGTATGTTTTCAGAGATACTGTTTATTTATCCAGATTAAGGTTTTGAATAAATTACTCTCCAACTTGGGCTTGTCAGGTGGCTCAGTGGTGAAGAATCCTCCTGCCCATTCAGGAGATGCAGCAGACTTGGATTTGATCCATGGATTGGGAAGATCCCCTAGAGTAGCAAATGGTAACCCACTGCAGTATTTTTGCCTGGGAAATCCAATGGACAGAGGAGCCTGGTGGGCCACAGTCCACGGGGGTCACAAAGAGCTGGACGTGACTGAGTGACAGCATGCACACACTCTCCAACTTAGATACATGTTACTCTGTAATTATTTTAATGAAGACAAACGCAGACATGTGGCAGCAGATGCCAAACACCAATACAAATAGCTTAGTCTGTCCTGGCCTTCAGAATACTTCCAAACACTGATGATAAAAGCCGGATAGCTTTTTCCACATTATTCAGAAAAAAAAGCAAAAGATGGTTTTGAATGAGCCTAAATATATGAATTTAAAATTTTCTACTTGTCTGTGTTTTCCCAACTGGAATATAAATTTCCTAAATGCTTTTACTTATGATGGAATCTAAAGAATTCCTTGCCTATATCAAAAGTTTAACACTTGTTGATAATTGTGAGCTAATCGGTTCATAAGAGAATAACATAACATAACAGAATAAATGTCTGACTTAAAGCCAACGTAAGCTCTAAGGGAGTAGTATGCTTTTCTATTCATTTCAAAAGCAAAAGCTTGTGTAACAAATGAACACAAACTCTTTTTAGAGCAGCATGCTCTAATGCAACAAATCTAGAAAGACACTATCCTTACCAAGTTAATTAGTAAATAAGATAAAGCACATAATATCATAATATCATGGCAGCATGTAGGCCTTCTACTGAAAATGATTATTATGTATTCTAAGCTAGCAAGAATCCATTTGTAATTAAACCATGGATTTTATGCCATGTGTCTTTTCTGAAGTGGACAATGAATTTTACTTAACATATTTATGAGTTTTCAAGTGGCTACATTCTCAAAGACAAGGTCTGAAAGACGAATACAACTGGTAAAGATGGTCAAGATTTAATGATAAAATGAAAGCTGCAGAGGATAAAGAGATCAGAATTAGGTAGGATAAGTGGCTTATTGTTGAATAATGGAAGAAAAGATCTTTTAAAAAGCAGCAATCCCACTTCTGGGCATACACACTGAGGAAACCAGATCTGAAAGAGACACGTGCACCCCAATGTTCATCGCAGCACTCTTTATAATAGCCAGGACATGGAAGCAACCTAGATGCCCATCAGCAGATGAATGGATAAGGAAGCTGTGGTACATATACACCATGGAATATTACTCAGCCATTAAAAAGAATTCATTTGAATCAGTTCTAATGAGATGGATGAAACTGGAGCCCATTATACAGAGTGAAGTAAGCCAGAAAGATAAAGAACATTACAGCATACTAACACATATATATGGAATTTAGAAAGATGGTAACGATAACCCTATATGCAAAACAGAAAAAGAGACACAGAAATACAGAACAGACTTTTGAACTCTGTGGGAGAATGTGAGGGTGGGATATTTCAAAAGAACAGCATGTATACTATCTATGGTGAAACAGATCACCAGCCCAGGTGGGATGCATGAGACAAGTGCTCGGGCCTGGTGCACTGGGAAGACCCAGAGGAATCGGGTGGAGAGGGAGGTGGGAGGGGGGATCGGGATGGGGAATACATGTAAATCTATGGCTGATTCATATCAATGTATGACCAAAAAAAATAAATTAAAAAATAAAAAATAAAAAAAAAGTGCATTACGTTAAAGCCACCATGGTGATTATTTAGAAGAGGTCAGAGTTGAGAATAAAGTATCAGTTTATACAGTTACTGTGTAAGCCATAAAAGTCTCTCTTTTCCAAGAGCTCCTATATATATGTAATATCTAGCATTAATACATGAGCACTTTCAACTTTACAGTCCTCACAATCTCCTAAGGTCCCATTCCATTGTTGACAGCTTCATTTATGAGAAAATTCTTATCATAATAAACCAAAATTTACTTCCTTAAAATTACTATCTGTTGACCTTTGTTGTGCCTTTTACAGCCATGCAGGCACCTTTTCCCTCCTGTCCATGGCAGCGTCTTAAATCCTGGAAGCTTAATACCATGTCCGATAGTAGCTGCTCCCCTTTAAAGAATAGTCCAGGTTTCCTCAAGTCTTTGTCTCAGATAGTTCTGGCTTTTCAGTCACCCTGTTTGAGACTCTTCTTAACATGACTCACTTAAAAATCAGCTCTTTTAAAATACACCATATGGAACTGGTCATCAACGCTCAAGTTTCCTCTGAAGAGTACCAAGAAGCAGGATTATGGAGGACATTTACTATTGCCCTCTCAGTAGTTACCCCCTCTGTCCCTACTAACAATACCCTAAATTCCCATTGGGGAAGTCTCTTCTCCTATTTAGGTTTTATTGAAGCGAGGTTGCCCACATACCCTAATTTAGCCAGTTGGTCTATCCAGTGGTAAGAGTACATAGTCATGATGGTGGTTTAGTCACTAAGTCATGTCCAGCTCTCACAGCTCCACTGACTGCAGCCCGCCAGGCTCCTCTGTCCGCGGGACTTCCCAGGCAAGAATACTGGAGTGGGTTGCCATTTCCCTCTCCAGGGGATCTTCCTGACCCAGAGTTCAAACCCATGTTTCCTGGGTTGTAGATATGGTCTCCTGCATTGCAGATGGATGCTTTACTGCTGAGCTGCCAGGGAAGCCCATTAAGAGTACATAGTCCTATATAAATCAACTGACTTGAGACAAGTTTTTTGCCAGGACTTCTGGGAAAGGAAAACCTCCTTATCTCAAAAGACCACCAAGAATTATTTCTTACTAACTAGATGTAAAAGAGGAATGTTATAACCCAGGAATTACTGGAAACCATCTTGCAACTCTGCAAGAACCCATGTGAGGCAACAAAGTGAAGAAGTAAAGGGCTGTGCTGGCTTTTTTATCTCTGTGTACACACCACACCCTTTCCAGTGCACAGGCTCATATATCCAAGGCTGTGATGATGCTCTCTCCTGTATGCTAATTATTTCTCAACAAAACTAGGGAAATAAACAGTTACCAATCGAACATGAATAAATTGACAAAGGGTAACTGGAAATATCTTCTTTCCCAGATGCTGAGAGTCAGACTAATGAAGCCAATTAAGAAAACTGAATATAAAATAGATGCTGTAATACTTAGTGGGAGCAGAATTCATGAATACTGAGAGCCCCAAGAGTAGAGGGAAGGATTAGTACAATTAGGTAAATGTTTGCTGAGTCCAACAGGGATACACATATCCCTGTAGATAAAGTGCAGTGTGTTAGGACCAGAACAAAAGTGTATACAAGATATTGACAGGACATGGAGGTAGGTACTGACATGAACTGAGAAGGTAGGAGATGATTTCATTCATTCATCCATTCATTTAACAGATATTTATTGAGCACCTGTTTGGTGCTAGGTATTCTTCCAGGGACTGGTTATAGTACAGTGAAAAAGCAGTCAAAAATCCATGCCCTTTTGAGCTGACATTCTAGTAAGGGGATGTAGAAAATACACAATGTGACAAATGGTAAAAAAAAAAAAAAAAAGTACTGTGCAGAATACAAAATTAGAGTAGAAAATAAGAAAGTAGACAAAACAAGATGGTAAGTAAAGGTCCCCTAATAAGGTGACAGTTAAGCAGAATCTGACCCCTAAGATGACATTTGACCTGGTTCTGAAAGGATGCATAGTCAGTCACCAGAAAAAAGTTGGGGAAAGAATTTCCAGGTATAGAAAATAAGGACTGAAAAAGCTCAGAGACCCAGAAGAGTTTGGGGAAATAAGTTGTTTTTTACCACCTAATATCCATTTCCTCTTCTTATACTATTATAAGGTACTATTACCTTGCAATTTCTTAAGAAAACTACTTCTACTCATTCTTCATCTGTATGTTTCAGATCTGGAGTAAAACATGTATCCCAGATCTGAAAAACTAAAGCATTTTATCGCTTAAATTGATGAGTAAATAATTCAGAATTGTCCAATATGTCCAATCTTTTCCTCTTTTATATGTTTACCAAAAAGAGAGAGTCTCCTTTCTGCACTGGGATTTCCAGTGGTTACAGTAATATGAGCCTAGAAGAAGCCTTCATGCAGAGCCAGAGTATGAAAATATCTCAGCACAAAACAGAGCCAAAAGATAATGAGAACCTGAAGGCTGACCTTCACTTCTGAACTGCTAGACAAAGCTAGATAAATACCTGGCTGAAGCTAACCTTAGCCAGGTATGTTTAAGTCTTGTGAATCAATATATTTCTCTTTGGCATAGAACTTGGTACTGTATCATTTGCTGGTCACAGAGTCTTGATGTAAAGAATAGATCAAGGAAAGGACTGTCAGAGGTTATTTTAGAAATTATGATAGTACTTAGGCAACTGCCCCACAAAGATTCCTATCAAACTATATTACAAAGCTACAATAATCAAAATATTACAATATTGGTATAAAGACATAGATAAATTGAACAAAATAGAGTCCAGTAATAAACCCAAACTTATATGATCAATTAATTTACAACAAAGAAGCCTAGGATATACTAAATAAAGGATAGTTTCCTCAATTAATGATGCTGGGAAAACTGGATAACCATATGCAAAAGAATGAAACTGAATGTCTACCTTATGCCATACATAGAAATCAACTAAAAATAGATTAAAGATTTGAACACAAGCCCACAAACCATAAAAATCCTACAAGAAAATGTATGGGGTAAGATCCTTGAGAATAGTCTTAGCAATGATTTATTGGATTTGACAAAAACAGCAAAGACAACAAAAGCAAAAATAAATAAGTGAGACTACATCAAACTAAAAAGCTTCAGTACAGCAAAGGAAACCGCCAACAAAAGGAAAAGGCAACTACAGATTAAGATAGAATATTTGCAAATCATATATCTGACAAAGAGTTACTATCCAAATACATAAGTTCAGTAGCAAAAAGCAAAGTAATTGAAAAACAGCAGAAGAACTCAATAGTCATTTTTCAAAAAAAGGAACATCAAAATGGCCAAAAGGTATGTTAAAAGATGCTCAACATCCCTAATCATCAGGGAAATGAAAATCAAAATGATAATGAGATATTACCTCATGCCTATTAGAACAGCTGTTATCAAAAAGACAAGAGACAAGTATTGGCAAAGCTGTGGAGAAAAGAGGAGCCTGATCGGAATGTAAATTGATACCCCTATGGAAAACAGTATGGAGGTTTCTCAAAAGATTAAGAAGTGAACTACCATATGATATAACAATTTCACTTGTGGGTATATCAGGAAATATACACCCCCATGTTTGTTGCAGTGTTATTCATAACAACCAAGATATTTAAACAACCTGAGTGCCCATCAATGGATGAATAAAGAAGTTGTGAGAGAGAGAGAGAGAGATACACACACACAAAGAATGGAACATTATCTAGCCGTGAAAAAAATATCCTGCCATTTGTGAGTCTTGACAAGATTATGCCAAGTGAAGTAAGCCAAACTGAGGAAGTTAAATACTACATGGTATCCTTTATATTTTGAATCTAAAGAAATTTTTTTAAGAAGTCAAACTCATAGAAATACAGAGTAGAAAAGTGTTTGCCAGGACCTTGGAGGTGGAGAAATAGGGAAAAGAAAGGGAGAAATGGAAAGAGAGAAGACTTATAGGAAAACTTAATTCTTACATTTGAAGGATGTGAAGTTGTACAAAGTGGGGGAGGCAGTTTCAGAATGTAGAGTAAAATGTTGTGAGGTGTTTTGAACGCCTATGCACAGAACCCTGGAGAAGGCACCCTCTTTGAGTTACTTACTCATAAAAATGTGCACATGTGTTAAGCACAGTAGGTACTGATGTGAGCAGCACTCTGTGGGTACAAAAATAGATTTAACATTTATATATTATTAAAGAGAAAGGTCCATCTAGTCAAGGCTATGGTTTTTCCAGTAGTCATGTATGGATGTGAGAGTTGGACGTGAAGAAAGCTGAGCGCCAAAGAACTGAAGCTTTTGAACTGTGGTGTTGGAGAAGACTCTTGAGAGTCCCTTGGACTGCAAGAAGATCCAACCAGTCCATCCTAGAGGAGATCAATCCTGGGTGTTCATTGGAAGGACTGATGTTGAAGCTGAAACTCCAATACTTTGGCCACCTCACGTGAAGAGTTGACTCATTGGAAAAGATCCTAATGCTGGGAAGGATTGGGGGCTGGAGGAGAAGGGGCCGACAGAGGATGAGATGGCTGGATGGCATCACCGACTCGATGGACATGGGTTTGGGTGGGCTCCAGGAGTTGGTGATGAACAGGGAGGCTTGGCGTGCTGCGATTCATGAGGTCGCAAAGAGTCGGACACGACTGAGCAACTGAACTGAACTGAACTGAAAAGAGAAGCACAGCTAGACAGTAGCTAATGCAGGAAAAACAGATTAGGAGGAAAGAGACCTCAGTATAGAACTGGGCTCTATTCCAAATACGATAAGGGCATGTGGGAGTTGATAGCCAAGAAACAGATTGAGGAATCAGTGGATGAAAAACTCCTAAGAGGTGATATCAAGGGTAGGAGAAAATCTTGCTAAACTGACCTAATAGGATTTGGTTCTTGCTGAAGGCAGGCCAGAGTGATTAAATATCAAGGGTGGTGAGATTCTCTCTAAACTGACTTGGCAGGATTCTTGCTACAACTAGGCTATGGAGGGAAGTCCAGCAGTGGGACAGGGAGGGTTGGGGTATATGTAAGCTCTGGTCTCCTTCAAAAAAGAGCTCCAGGAAGCCTGAATGAAGTTGTTCAGGGAGACTGTCTTTGTCAGTATGACCACAACTTTCAGTGTGCTTACAGTCATTCCTTGGTTGGTTCATGTTGCTGTGTTTAGATAACGTGAGAGCAGCAGGGGACATTTCTCACAGTAAAAATGACAGTGTCCTTTGAGTCTTGAAAAAATGTTTGTTTTGAACTCACTAAACCCCTGCTTTCCCTGTTTTCTTATAACTTATCATCTCTGAATTCTACTTACATAAAGTTATAAACACATTAAAGTGAACTTATTAGTCGCTCAGTCATGTCTGACTCTTTACAACCCCGGAACTGTAGCCCACCAGACTCCTCTGTCCATGGAATTCTCCAGGCAAGAATACTGGAGTAGGTTGCCATCCCCTTCTCCAGGGGATCCTCCCAACCTAGGGATCAAACCCAGGTCTCCTGCAATGCCGGCAGATTCTTTCCCATCTGAGCCATCATGGCGGTGTATACTATACATCTACCAGTCTACCTCAATGGCTCTCAGTGGTATTCCAGCTTAGAGCATGACCTCCTAAAGTGCACTTACATCAGAATCACCTGAAGGATTTGTTAAAAAGATTTCTGGGCCTTATAGACCAACTGGATCAAAATTTCTGGTAATGATGCTCAAGAATATGCATCTTTAAAGGAATTAAAGCCTATCCTTATGCACATTGAAGAACTGCTCAACTATGGAGTAAATATTGGTTAGATTTTAGATAAGACAAGAAGACTAAATTTTATTGATGCCTACTGCTTTTTAAATGCTTTACATACCCAGTCTCATTTAATTATCAGAACAATGAAACAGTTACTTTTGCCATTTTAAAGATGCTGAGATTAAATGAGAGAAAACTAAATCATGCATTCAAATCCACACATCTGGGAAGTGCCCAAGCTGATAGGGAATCTAAAAAACTAATACCTTTGACTTGTCCTGACTTCATCAGGCTGTCTTCTCCCTGCATCCCCAACCCTGCTTTTATTTCTTGGAATAATACATAATGCTGGGTTGATCTCCGACCTCAGGAAAATGTCAGATGTTTCCCAGATTATCATTTCTTCATAAAAAGTGGTCAGTATTATACATATTGAGCCTATAGGTATCTCTCTCCCTGTGATTTGAGATCAGCTGAGCACTCCCAACCTTGTCTTATGATTCTGACAGGTGGATTAAAAGACATTAAGGTAAAGATATCTAACTTCTTTAACCTGTAATTTTATTCACATCCTTTACCACTTGAGGAAAGTATGATGCCTTGACTGTTTTAATGTGTTGAAAAAAGTAACTGTTCTAATGATAATTAGTCTCTTAGTTTGAATCTAACTTTTCTGGCACTGAATAAAGACAAAAGATTCCTGAAAAACCTCACAATCTGGATGGCCTGAGAGACATTACAGTACAGTACAATGAGTTACATATGCATATCTATGAAGAGATATATGCAAAGGGATGACCTCTGTCTGGGGAAGTGGATGATGGACATTTCACAGAGAAAAGATAGTTGTGCTAAAATATCATGGAGAAGAGAAGCAAGGGCCATCCCAAGAAGGAGAATAGATTATTTAGACGGATCCTACGCTTATATAGTGCTTGCCCCTTATTTATCCACCTCACCTCTTTTCCATCTTCTTCACTCAACCCATCAGGGACCCAGATAAGGGATTTCACCTAATGTCTTTTTAGGGCCCCAAATCCAAAGTGATCATTTTCACTTGGTTTGTTGAACCAGTATCATGAATTATTCAGATTTTAAAGAAGCTATTCCCACTGTAAGCACTTAAATCCACGTAACTCCTTTCATATACTTTACTTTCACTGAAATACTTTGAATTAGAATCTGAAAAAGATTTCTTATGGAATAATAAAAAATATCAGATAAACATTTGGAAATTTCTTCCTAGTAATATTCTGAGAAAAACTGTAAAGTGTTATTGAGTCTAAAAACAGTAGCATGAATGCATATGATCTCTTGAGAGTTTCTTAATACATAAAGGAAGCTATAGACTTTACATGAAACTGTCTTCATTAAAGGTAGCATTAAATATGTACTCAAACATTTTGAGCTTTTATTTGGTCAGTCCTAAACACCGTGTCAGCATGCTTGGTTTACTCTGGGCATTTACCTGTTTACTCTGAATCACCACATTTCCATTTGATATAAATACTCCTAGTCTTTCACCTGCAACTGTAATCGCCTCCTCTTTTTAAGACAGTATTCTCTGAAATAAATACTGGTGTCTTATTTAAATTAGAAAAATTTCTCAGTTTTAGCTCTTCTACATGTTGATTTGTAACTGTATCCCAAAGTAAATGTCTCCATGACTCATAAATACTTAGACTATTATTCCATACGACTGTGGAAATTATTTCAAGTGACACCACAAAAAGGGAAAATACATTCTCAAAGGAAGATAATTCATCAAGATGTTCCATTCGTTCTTATTTTGGAGAGAATATTGTTATAACATATTGCAGATTCAGAAACACTGAATTTCAGTCTTGAAAAAAGCATGTTCATCTATAAAATATGTCAAGATTCACATAATATTTTTCCCATAGCATATATTTCAATATAACTTTAATGACACAATGGACTTCCCTCATGGCTCAAACGGTAAAGCGTCTGCTTACAATGCAGGAGACCTGGCTTCAATCCCTGGATCAAGAAGATCTCCTGGAGAAGGAAATGACAACCCACTCCAGTATTCTTGCCTGGAAAATCCCATGGACGGAGAAGCCTGGTAGGCTACAGTCCATGGGGTCACAAAAAAGTCGGACACGACTGAGCGACTTCACGTTCACTTTAATGATACAAAGTAAGGAAGGAACTAGGCATTTAGAACCCATCATCAGGAAAGCCAGGAGTCAATGAAATATTCTTAAACAGCTTGAAATCTGATCTGCACAGATATCATGAGACAGAATGCAGCAGTAATGATATATACATCTTAACTCACACACATTTGCTGAAGTTTTCTCCTCCTAACAGATGTCAGGCATCCATATAGCAAATTCATGCAAAGTACTGCCCTCACTGTTTCTCAGCATGCTAGACACTGAGTTGCCATCTCACTCCATTTCACTACTTCATTCCTTACTCACACTTCTGCGCTTATCTTAAAAACCAGGGTGGCTATGCATATTCAACAATAGCACTCCAATCCCTTGTCCCTAAGTTCTCATCCTTTGGTGTGCCAGCACCCTTGTTTTCACTCTGGCCCCATAGAGATCTCAAGTCCCTTGACTCCACACTTGTTTCCAAATCAATGAGCCTGTTTCTGACTCTACTTACTTACTGGTATATCATTTCAACACCTTCAGCCTGCTCACTCATTTGTCTTTCTGATGCAAAAGCCCTGAAAAGCTTTTTTCAACTTACAAAGCCTCACTTTAGATTGGTATTTCCAGAAAATAATAGGGTCAGAATTTACAGATTGCCTGTTTCAGATGCTTCACAGCTTCCTTTCATATCAAACACTGTTCTTCACTTAGTCTAAACATCGGAATCAGTTAACATGCGTTGGTGGCCACAGGAGTCATACACAGGCCAGTTGGCACAGACACCATATGAAAAACGCCAGCCATTAAAACCAACAGATACTGGCTCTTGATGCAAGCAACAAGATACAACTCCAAAAAGGGAAGAGGAGGAGGGGGAAAAAAGAAAGGGGAAGAAAGGTGGCTCCTCTCACGTATTCACTGTGAGCCAATCATTATGGCCAGCAAGATGGATTCGTATGATTGGCCCTCTTCCCAGGAAACCAGGCAGATGGAGGGATTGGCAGGAGAGAAAAAGGGTTTTGTTGTTCAGTCGCTCAGTTGTGTCTGACTCTTTGTGACCCCATGGACTGCAGCACGCCAGGCTTCCCTGTCCTTCACCATCTCCCGAAGTTTGCTCAAATTTATGTCCATTGAGTTGGCGACGCCATCCAACCTTCTTGTCGTCTGTCATCCCCTTCTTCTCCTGCCTTATGAGCAGACAAGGCCACTACGGTTTTCTTGGCTCTCACTGAAAATTTCTTCTGTTGATGATTTAAGAAGCCCAGTCCTTAATATTAGAAAGAGATACAGTATCTTTGTTTCAGTCACAGAGTTCAAGAAAGTTCTTAACATTCCCTTTCCATTACTTTACAGATATACTTTCTCCTGGTTTTTCCTCTAGCTCTCGGATCTTCCTACTCAGCTTGGGATGGAATTATTGGTATTTTTCAGTGATTGTCCTTATGCCTTTTTAAATTATTTTTTCTGAAAACCTCCCAGGACAAACTTACTGCCACCCTTGGCTTCAGTTTCCATCTATACACTGATTCCTCAAACTGTAGCGCAGACTGGCACCTACCTACTTGACGGTTCCCTCTGAGGTAGTATGGGGAAATTTCCCACAGACGATTCAGAGGTCATGTTTCCAAATGAAATCCATCATCCGTTTCCCCTTCCGTGGCATTCTGGCCTCCTGCACATCCTCACCACCTGATAATGGTGAGGATTCCATCCAGTTCTGCCTGGAATCCTCCTAGACTCAATCCCTCTCCTAAGCTTCCTTGTGTAATCCACCAGCAAATCAAGACAATTCTCACTGCTATTGCCCCAGTAAAACATTCTTCATTTCTCCTTGACATAACCCCCTGCCTTCCACCTCAGTCACCTCTAGTATATTGATAGCTTTCAAAATGCTCCTAGAATAATCTGCAATGCTAATTTGGTCACTGTCCCTTTAAAGGCTGCCTACACAATAACATCCAAAGTCCTTTGCCTGCCAGGCAAGAGCCTCCCCAAGTCTGTTGTCTTCCTCTCTCTCTAGCCTCATCTTGCCAACCCTGTAGCCAAAAATACAACACTACCTGTACCTAACAATTCTGTTAGCAGAACGTGGCATGCTGTGTGGATCCTATAGACATATGCCCTGTAGAATCCATGAGTATAATAAAATGTGTATAGTTTTACACTCCTGAGGTTTGGTTATCTATTACACAGAAATATATAACTGGAATAGGTACTTTTCTGATTCATGATTCTTCCCATGATTAAAATCTCCAGCATTAGTTGGAGAATAGATTCTACTTTTTTATTGAATCTTACATTTTCTTCTTGTGGGTTTATTACATAAAATCTTAGAAAATACATGAAATGTGAGAACAAATCTGGGTTCAAAAAATATTTATGTCCCTTATTTACTTGTGACCTTAATCAATTTCCCTTTGTGAACTATTGGTTATACCCACCTTATAAATAGCTGTAGGGTTTAATTTAGTGAATAGGGCTAAAGCTTCTAACATCTCAGATGGAGTCAGAAATTATAAACCAGTGACTATCAATGCCTCATGGTGATAAGCAGTAAACCTCTAAAGAGAATTAAGTAGGAGAGTAAAATATGAAGCATAAATATTTGAAGATCATACCATTGTACATTTGAGAAATGCAAAAGAATTAAGTGAAAAAATTATTTAAAACAGTAAGAAAGTGTATGTGGTAGCTAGCTACAAAATTAATATATAAAGGTCAATAGCTGTTTTATATTCCCAGAACACTCAACTTGAAAATAAAAAGTAAAAAAAAAAAAAAAACAGAAAAGACCTCAATGAAAACTAAACATAAAATACTCCAGAATATGGCTAACAAGGCATATGATGATTTTAAGAAAAACAATATAATTCTGCCTAAGTATATCAAATAAAACTTTACTCACGTGTTCATTAATGCATAATTGTCTCAGAGAGTATCAGTCCCCTTCCTTAAGACTCCAGGGGCCGCACGGTACAGTGGGTTGGCCCTGCAGCCCCTCTGCACAGCCACCCTGCCTTTTCTCCCAAAGCCAGTAGGGCAGATATCAGCAGCTGAGAGCTTGGAAAGTGCCAGGCTTATTAGTAGGAGAACTTCAATGAATGAAAATACAACGTGGAAAGCAATTAAAAGGCCAGTGTAGGACATCCTTTAACTAAAGATTTCCTGGGATCTCAAAGAAATTTTAGAGGTCAGCCACCTCAAATTGACTTGAGCCAAGGATCAAAAAAGAAATGTATAAAGTTCCAGTTTTTTTTAACAAATTACCCATATGGAAGGAGAGATGAGTAGTTTACTTTTCTGAAAATATGAAATTCAGAAGGTAAACAACCCAACCAAATAAAAAAGGGAAGGGTGATGTTCTTTAGATTTACAGAAGAAGAGCATACACCTGTTTAGGGAGAGTTGGGTTCATTTTTAATTGTTTTCAAAGGTTTATATTTGGGTTAATGATATGATCTTGATATTATTATGGTAATAAGATGTATTTGCAAAGTATGCTGCACAAGATAATTATTGGTTATTTTGTCTCTAAATTCTTAGGGAAAAATGTTTAATCATATGATAACTTGATCATAATTATGCACATTTTAGGGAGAGTTGTAATAATATGGATTTGGATACATCAGGTTTTATATTAGAAGGAAAATGATGATGTTCCCACAAGGTGCCCGGACGTTTCTCCTATTTATGAATCAATCACATTTTTACAATTTGGTGGAGAGTTTGGTTCTGTCCAGACTTTTATGACAGAGCCCTAATATTCCTCTTCAAATAATGTTTTATTTCTTTCTTTCCCTAAACACTGATATTTAACTAGACTCATGGCCAAAGGGAAAAACAATTTCCAACATCCTTTGAGTTTCTTCATATGAGTAAGTTTTAGCTGAAGCCAATAAATAAACATCTTGTATTTAACTTTTGAGAAAAAGGTTTGCCTTTCTTTTTTTCTTTGCTCATTCTTGCTAGCTAGAAAATATTTTTCATACATATGACAGAGAAATAAACTTATTTTTTAAAACATTGTTGTTTTGAGTATTTACTGTTACTCTAGCTAACTTAGTGCCACCTAAAGCAAAATTAAAGAATTAGATGAAAAAATTAATAATAAGGCTATCCTCATGTTAGTAAGAGAAATTAACAGAAGCAAATAATTTTTAAATATTGTTTAAAAAGTATTGGGGGTGGAATCCTATAATTCTCCTTTTTTAAGTTAACTACATAAATTTACTAGTCACTACTTATATGACTCAGTAATTATAATAACATGATAGAAATCTCATTTTGCATAACTACTGCAGTGCAAGTTTGCTGTATTATTTAAGAATTTCAATTCTACATAGAGAATAGAAAAAACAAATGGGCTGGATGAAATTCATAAGATACGCTGAGCACAAATTTCATCTTGGAGTACAGAATGAAGCAGGGCAAAGGCTAATAGATTTCTGCCAAGAGAACGCACTGGTCATATCAAACACCCTCTTCCAACAACACAAGAGAAGACTCTACCCATGGACTTCACCAGATGGTTGACACCGAAATCAGTTGGATTATATTCTTTTCAGCCAAAGATGGAGAAGCTCTATACAGTCAGCAAAAACAAGACCGGGAGCTGACTGTGGCTCAGATCATGAACACCTTATTGCCAAATTCAGACTGAAATTGCAGAAAGTGGAGAAAACCACTAGACCATTCAGGTATGACCTAAATCAAATCCCTTATGACTATACAGTGGAAGTGAGAAATAGATTTAAGGGACTAGATCTGATAGACAGAGTGCCTGATGAACTATGGATGGAGGTTCGTGACATTGTACAGGAGACAGGGATCAAGACCATCCCCAAGAAAAAGAAATACAAAAAAGCAAAATGGCTGTCTGAGGAGGAAGACCTTACTCAACATCAGAGAAATGCTCAAAACCACAATGAGATTACAAGTCAGGATGGCTGCTATCCAAAAGGAAAAGAAAAAGAAATAAGGAAAGCTGATACACCCATTTGAATGCAGAGTTCCAAATAGCAAGGAGAGATAAGAAAGCCTTCCTCGATGATCAATGCAAAGAAATAGAGGAAGACAATAGAATGGGAAAGACGAGATCTCTCAAGAAAATCAGAGATACCAAGGGAACATCTCATGCAAAGATGGGCTCAATAAAGGACAGAAATGGTAGGGACCTAACAGAAGCAGAAGATATTAAGAAGAGGTGGCAAGAATACACAGAAGAACTGTACAAAAAAGATCTTCATGACACAAATAATCACAATGGTGTGATCATCACCTAGAGCCAGACATCCTGGAATGTGGAGTTAAGTGGGCCTTAGGAAGCATCACTATGAACAAAGCTAGTGGAGGCGATGGAATTCCAGTTGAGCTATTTCAAATCCTAAAAGATGATGCTATGAAAGTGCTGCACTCAATACGCCAGCAAATTTGGAAAACTCAGCAGTGGCCACAGGACTGGAAAAGGTCAGTTTTCATTCCAATCCCCAAGAAAGGCAATGCCAAAGAATGCTCAAACTACCGCACAATTGCACTCATCTCACATACTAGTAAAGTAATGCTTAAAATTCTCCAAGCCAGGCTTCAGGAATACATGAATCATGAAGTTCCAGATGTTCAAGCTGGTTTCAGAAAAGGCAGAGGAACCAGAGATCAAATTGCCAACATCAGCTGGATCATCGAAAAAGCAAGAGAGTTCCAGAAAAACATCTATTTCTGCTTTATTGACTATGCCAAAGCCTTTGACTGTTAACAATAAACTATGTATAAATTCAGAAAGAGATGGGAATACCAGACCACCTGACCTGGCTCTTGATAAACCTGTATGCAGGTAAGGAAGCAACAGTTAGAACTGGACATGGAACAATGGACTGGTTCCAAATAGGAAAAGGAGTACGTCAAGGCTGAATATTGTCAGCCTGCTTATTTAACTTCTATGCAGAGTACATCATGAGAAACGCTGGGCTGGAAGAAGCACAAGCTGGAATCAAGATTGCCAAGAGAAATATCAATAACCTCAGATATGCAGATGACACCACCTTTATGGCAGAAAGTGAAGAAGAACTAAAGAGCCTCTTGATGAAAGTGAAAAAGGAGAGTGAGAAAGTTGGCTTAAAGCTCAACATTCAGAAAACTAAGATCATGGCATCTGGTCCCATCACTTCATGGCAAATAGATGGGGAGACAGTGGACACAGTGGCTGACTTTATTTTTTTGGGCTCCAAAATCACTGCGGATGGTAATTGCAGCCATGAAATTAAAAGACATTTGCTCCTTGGAAGGAAAGTTATGACCAACCTAAACAACATGTTAAAAAGCAGAGATATTACTTTGCCTACAAAGTTCCGTCTAGTCAAGGCAGTGGTTTTTCAGCGGTCATGTATGGATGTGAGAGTTGGACTATGAAGAAAACTGAGTGCAGAAGAATTGATGCTTTTGAACTGTGGTGCTGGAGAAGACTCTTGAGAGTCCCTTGGACTGCAAGGAGATCCAACCCGTCCATCCTAAAGGAGATTAGTCCTGGGTATTTTTTGGAGGGACTGATGTTGATGTTGAAACTCCAATACTTTGGCCACCTGATGCGAAGAGCTGACTCATCTGAAAAGACCCTGATGCTGGGAAAGATTGAGGGCAGGAGGAGAAGGGGATGACAGAGGGTGAGATGGTTGGATGGCATCACCGACTCAATGGACATTGGTTTGGGTGGACTCCGGAGTTGGTGATGGACAGGGAGGCCTGGCGTGCCTCGGTTCATGGGATCACAACAAGTCAGACATGACTGAGTGACTGAACTGAACTGAGTCAATTAATAAACAATGTAATACTTATAAAGACATGAAAAATCCATAAGGTGAGTTAGGTATATACATATGGACAAAAAAGTTAATAATGTAAGAAATAAGTAAGACATAGGTATGATAAATGAAATATCAGTGTTAAATAGAAAGGGCAGAAAAAAAAGCAAGAGATGCTTAATATTCATGATTGGTGAAGAAAAGTCTACAAAGAGTCATTTGGATTGCTCCTCCAGTTGCTCCTCATTTGCTACAGTTAAGCATGATAGCTTAGTTGTATTGACTTTTTATTTTACTTTTCAGCAAGAAAGCAGTACAAGCTTCAAATGCCATTGAGAATAGGCCTCCTGAGATTATTGTCATGCCTTATCCAGTCAGATATCCAGAATTACCTTTGGAATTGGCTCATAACTTCTAGAAAGCCTCTCTCATCCCCTGGCATTATGCCTAGGTTTTGTAGTTGGTCTAAACCTTGTCACTGCCCAGTAATATATCAGACAGTGTGTGCCAGTTCTGTTCACTTGCTCAAAGGTCTTACTAGTGAATTCCATTACAAAAGTAGTCAAATTTTCAAATGATGCATCTGTGCTCTCACTTACCATGACTCCTTTCTACAAACTGCAGACTTCCAGAAGTTGTGTGTCTGATGAACTTAACTGATTCTTGAGCTAAAAGAAGCCTTGTAGGATTAATAGGCTGCTTATAATGAATGTGGCTGTCACCATCAACAGAACTATGAAATATTATAGCTCTGAATCCACTCCTTCAGAGCAAATAACAAAATGAATTGACTCTTCAGAAGAAAATAACAGTCACAGCCTGATATTTCATCATTTCATCATGCCACCAATTGACATGGCAAAGGTTCTAAAAATAAATTTATCCTTAGCTTAGTCAAAGAGATTAATATCATATACATTAATAAATTTAAAATAAAGGTCAACTATTTTAATGATCTATGGATAGAAACTTAAAAAATGTTTATAAGTAGGCCCAAACACTTGCAGAGATGTATAATTTATTAATTTTTTAAAACCTATGTGTTTTATTTCATTTAGAGAAAAATCTACATTTGGTTTTCTCTGCTATAATTTTTTTAATTCACAAAATTCAATCATAAATAGAAAGGGCTGCCACTGCTGGTTTTTTATCAATAGCTCTGATTTCCCACTGTCTGGCCTTTCTGCTTACAAACTATTCTCCATCTTGCTACCAGAGAGCTTTTCTCCCCCAACTTTATTGAGGTATAATTGAAAAATAAAGATTGTACATGTTTAAGATATACAACTTGATATTTTAAACATATACCTTCATACATATCCGTCACCACCAGATGATTCTTTAAATTGACATCATTTTGTCAGTCCTTTGCTTGCAGCTCTTCAGTGATTCCTTGAAAGGTTAAAATCTGAAGTTCTTTACATACCAAGCAGTCTCCTAACTATGTGGCCTTTCATCCCTCTCCCTTCCCAAGTTCTCCTCACTCCACTCTCAGGTACCTTGGACAGTAAACACACTGGGTCCTTACCTGGTGAGGACACCCGACCAGTGTAGCCTTTAAGGACTTCCTTCTCTAGATGCTTCTGCCCAGCACTTCCTAGACAGCAGCCTCACTGTCTGTTCACACTTGTGGCTTGGAGACTTCTTCCTTGCCTCTTATCCCATTCTTTCCAGCAGCCCTTGTCCAGTCTTATCAGTCACACATACATACAGACAAATCTCTAGAATCGGATATTATCTCCTTTCTTAAGATCTGGGGAGTTTTTAAATAAAATAAATAGGTATAATAGTAATAGACACATGGGCACACACATAGTTCTGCAGTTTCCATTCCTTGGCTGCTGATGAGGATGAAGAGTTGGGCAGTATTTGCCTTGTAAATTAACAAAGGCTGAAATATACACATATACATATGCAGATATATATATGTACATGTGTATAGTTCTTCTGTGTATTCTTGCCACCTTTTCTTAATATATCCTGCTTCTGTTAGGTTCATACCTAAGTTGTGTTAGGTCCATACCAAGCAGTTAGGTCCATACCTAAGTCAAATGGGCCTTAGGAAGCATCACTATGAACAAAGCTAGCAGAGGTGATGGAATTCTTGTTGAGCTATTTCAAGTCCTAAAAGATGATGCTGTTAAAGTGCTGCACTCAATATGCCAGCAAATTTGGAAAACTTAGCAGCCACAGAACTGGAAAAGGTCAGTTTTCATTCCAATCCCAAAGAAAGGCAATGCCAAAGAATGTTCAAACTACTGCACAATTGCACTCATCTCACATGCTAGCAAAGTAATGCTCAAAATTCTCCAAGCCAGGCTTCAACAGTACATGAACTGAGAACTTCCAGTTGTTCAAGCTGGATTTAGGAACCAGAGATCAAATTGCCAACATCAGTTGGATCATCAAAAAAGCAAGAGAGTTCCAGAAAAACACCTACTTCTGCTTTATCGACTATGCCAAAGCCTTTGGCTGTGTGGATCACAACAAACTGTGGAAAATTCTTCACGAGATGGAAATACCAGACCACCTGACCTGCCTCCTGAGAAATCTGTATACAGGTCAAGAGGCAACAGTTAGAACCAGCCATGGAAAATGAAGTGAAGTGAAAGCCACTCAGTCGTGTCTGACTCTTTACTACCCCATGGACTATACAGTGCATGGAATTCTTTAGGCCAGAATACTAAAGTGTGTGGCTTTTCTCTTCTCCAGGGGATCTTCCCAACCCTGCGATCGAACCCAGGTCTCTCACATTGCAGGTAGATGTGCACCTGCACAAGGGAAGCCACAAGTGAAGCCCAGGAACAACGAGCTGGTTCCAGATTGGGAAAGGAGTATGTCAAGGCTGTATATTGTTACCTTGCTTATTTAACTTATATGCAGAGTATGTCATGTGAAATCCTGGGGTGGATGAAGCACAAACCGGAATCAGGGTTGCGGGAGAAATATCAACAACCTCAGATATGCAGATGACACCACCCTTATGGCAGAAAGTGAAGAGGAACTAAACAGCCTCTTGATGAAAGTGAAAGAGGACAGTGAAAAAGCTGGCTTAAAACTCAACATTCAAAAAACTAAGATCATGGCATCTGGTCCCATCAATGGAAACAATGAGAGACTTTACTAACTTGGGCTTCAAAATCACTGCTGGAGAAGGAAATGGCAATCCACTCCAGTATTCTTGCCTGAAGAATCCTATGGACTAGAGGAGCCTGGCAGGCTACAACTTATAGGGTCACAAAGAGTAGGACATGACTAAGCGACTGACACAAAATCACTGCAGATGGTGACTGCGGCCATGAAATTAAAAGACACCTGCTCCTTTCATAGAAGAAAAGATACAACCAACCTAGACAGCATATTAAAAGGCAGAGACATTACTGACAAAGGTCCATCTATTCAAAGCTATGTTTTTTCCGGTAGTCATGTATGGATGTGAGAGTTGGACCATAAAGAAAGCTGAGTGCCCAAGAACTGATGCTTTTAAATTGTGGTGATGGAGAAGACTCTTGAGAGTCCCTTGGATTGCAAGGATATCCAACCAGTCCATCCTAAAGGAAATCAGTCCTGAATATTCATTGGAAGGACCGATGCTGAATCCGAAACTCCAATGCTTTGGCCACCTGATGCGAAAAACTGACTCACTGGAAAGGACTCTGATGCTGGGAAAGATTGAAGGCAAGAGGAGAAGGGGACAGCAGAGGATGAGATGGTTGGATGATATCACCAACCCGATGGACATGAGTTTGAGTAAGCTCTGGGAGTTAGTGATGGACAGGAAAGCCTGGCGAGCTGCAGTCCGTGGAGTCGCAAAGTGTCAGACATGACTGAGCAACTGAACTGAACTGACCTGATACACATGTGTGTGTGTGTGTATCGACTTGTTACAGAGGTAAAGATTGTGTTATAATGGAAAGCTTTACTTTGGCTCTTAAATAAAAAACCCAGAGAATGAATTCACGGGGACATGTAAGTCTCTCTCCCTCATTCATTCATTTGCTAAGCATTGTTTTAGAAGTAAGCAGAAAAATAGGCAAAGCTCTCACAGAATTTATGTTTTAGAAGACAAACAATACACACAAATACATTAAAAAGTCAGTGCCTAAATGTGAAGCAAGTAGATAAAGCAGGATGAAGTGATAGTAACTTTAGTTGGGGGAGGCAGTGGGAAGGGCATTGCTATTTGAGGTATATTGTCAGGAGTTTCCCCAGATTGTGGCATTTGAGCGAAATCTGAAAGTTGCCTCTCACTTCTGAAGAACAGGCCTGGTGCATTTTTTGCTTCAGTATAGCATTTCCATATTTAATTATAATGCAACATTTTCAACACTCTGATGCAGTTTTGTCATTTAACTCCCGAAATCCTTTCCCCAAATTTGAAGCCCAGTAATATTACAAAGTGAATAAACAGAAACTTCAATTAAATAGAGTTGGGAGACCAGAAGGGGGAGCTCCCACCCCCTGCAATGATAATAGAGCCCAATATGGAGAAGCAATGCTCCTCTTTCTTGACAATGACTCAGCCAATGAAAGGTCATGGGCTCTTTGTCTACTACAGGTCTCCCAACTTCCTTTTCCTCTCTATTCAAGTGTTCTCCTTCCCCGTCTACATGGAGACTTGCATGCGGCTCAGCCTGGTTGCAGACCCTGAATTGCAGTTCTACGGTGATCCAAGTAAATCCATCTTTGCTGGTGAAATACCTGGCAGGCTATTTGTTTCAGGTTAACAACATAGACCTTAGACAAGAAAATAATAAGGAAAGAGGCAGAACTGTGAACAAAGGTGCTGTCTCTTGCACCAGCCAACCTAGGCTAAAGAGAGTTACTGTAGTGTAACAAAATTGGCTCTAAATTGTCAAGGCAAGGAAGAAAATGATAGAGCTAACATGATTCTCCATATTGAAATAAAGAAAATCTAATCATTTTATTAGTGTTTTCTTCAGTAAAGCTTTTCCGTAACCTAGTTCTTCCCTTGTTCTGCAGTCACAGAAAAATGCATAAATGGATTGGTTTCTTCTTCCATTAAACAACAGAATAAATAAAACCATCTTCTTAATCAAGCCTCTATAAAGGCTATGGGCATAATATTTACTTGCAGCCGTGTAAAGCCCATAGGCTGGCTTGCTTTATGAAATTGCTAGTTTTTTCCTTGTGTAAGTATGCCTTTTTAATGGCACATTTTAAACTTTTTATTTGGAAGTTATTTTTATTTGAACATGCAACAACGTTAGAAGAATAGTACAAAGAATGCTTGCATCTGTTTCACACAGTGTTACCGTTGTTAATATTTTGCCTCGTTTGCTTTACCTTTATTATTTGCTATCTACCTATATTTTTTCTGAACACATGGGTATAAGTTATGTATAATATCACCCTTTACCCATTAATGTTTCAATGTGTATATCCTAAGAAGTAGGATATTCTCTTATATAATCAGTATGAAATTTTTAACTCTTAGGTATCTATTAACCATATTGCAGTTTTATCCACAGATGGAACAAAGGCCTATGTAGCATTTTGTCATTAAGTACAGGATCCAGTCTAGGATCACACACAATACATTTAATATTCAGACTTCTTGAATTTCCTTTAATCTGAAATAATTTCTCAGCTTTTCTTTATCTTTTATGACATTGACATTTTTGAACAGTACATGCATCCTTCCTCCCTTTCCTTCTCAGTAGAAAGATCATCATTTGGAGCTTCTCTCATGATTAGATTAAAATTCTCAATATAAATATTATTCAAGTAATTTTATGTCCTTTCCAGGATGTCATATACAGTGGCACATGATGTCCATGGCCCTTCATTGTTGATGTCAACTTTGATCTCCTGGCCAAGGTATGGTCCAGTTACATGATCACATGGTCACTAATTTTTCTCTTGCAGCTAAGAAGCAATCTGTCAGGAGATGCTTTTCAACCATGCATATACCATGCTCTACATCAAAACTTTCCCCCTTGATTTATCATCATTGGTGATTCTTGAGTGAAGTAGTCTTTCCTGTTATAGTTGCAAAATGTTGATTTTTGAACTCTACCCCTCTCTACATATCAATCAGTCATCTCTCAGCCTTCCTCCTTAATCAAGAGCTCTCCTTTCCCCAATTATTTGCTCATTTGCTTATAATCAGTATGCACTCATAGATTTCCATCTTGTACAATGTTTCTGAAATTATTATTATACTTAATTATTTCAATGGTCAGAATGTCCAAGATTTGGCCTTTGTGAATCCTTGAAGCTGGCTTTTAGGTCTTGTGACTTGCCTGTGATGATCCCATCCTTAATGTTATGTATAGTGGGTCCATGGGCACCTGTGGTTTTCAGTGTCTCTTCTCTCTGTGTCCCACTTATACCACCCAGGTGCTTATGAGTGCAGATTCCTTGCTCATACACAAACTTACTGGATTAACAAACTCAGATGATTTTTATGAACAGTAAATATCAAAATCGATGACATAGATATAAAAAGAACAGGCAAGAAAAACTTTATTTAAGACTATTGCAAACGGAAAGTGAAAGGGTTATTTGCTCAGTCATGTCCAACTCTTTGTGACCGCCACGGACTGTAGGCCACTAGGCTTCTCTGTCCGTGGAATTCTCTAGGCAATAACACCAGAGTGGGTGTTCTTCTCCAGTGGATTCCCTTCTCCAGAGGATCTTCCCAACCCAGGGATGAAACTGGGTTTCCTGCATTACAGGCAGATTCTTTACCATCTGAGCCACCAGAGACAAGACTAATGATATGGAGGACAGAGATGGAACTCAATTCCACTGAAATAAAAAGTGGAAGGATTTATAAGTGCTGTGGTGAGCTCATGGAAAAGAACTGGAGGACATTAGGAAGGAGGTTGGTCAATGTAATCAGGCCATCTGTGTTTGCTAATCAGCATTTATCCAGCAAATCAGGCTCTTGTCCTCCCACAGAAACTGAAAAGAGGGGCCTGTCTTTCCTGATGGTTACATTTCACAGGGACGACTCCCAGTTCCTTGAAAAAGACATTCCAGGATTTTAGGTTTAAATCTCAAAGGGGCAGAAAAATAATTTACAATTGCAAATCTTCCAAAGTAAAGACTAAGAAAAAGGAGGTTAAGGGTCTATAGACAGGAAGACATCTGTCTAGAGCTTAGTCAAGCTAAAGGACTATTAAGGCCATCTCGGTCAATAATAATCTTCTACTTTGTTCACTTGTTATTCACCTTGAATGTGGCTAATTAGTTTCTGCCATGTAATAGGGTGTCAATAAATATATGTAGAATGAATAAATTAATCATGCATTTTATGATCAGAGTCATCGGGAGAAAGGGGTAGATGGCTTTAGAGTTCAGCACTAATGTAACCCTTTAAAATGGTTGTCCGCACCCTCCGGGGGACTAACAGTGTCTGGAGACGTTTTCGTTTGTCACACTGAGTGGAGAGGATGTGTGTGCTAATGGCATTTAGGGGGCAGAGACCAAGGATGCTGCAGAAACTTACTTAAGCTTTGTAGGTATTCCTCTGTTTCTTTAGGTAGTATCTTCCACATCTGTTTGAAAATCTGAAAGTCCAAAAAAAAAAGAAAATCTGAAAGTCACCTGGAGAGCTTCATAAAAATCTTAATTCCAGAGTTATACTTCAGATATGACTGGATTGAAATGTCAGGGAGTGGGGGCTAAGTATCTGTATTTTAATGCAACTTAAAATGCTGCCAAGGGAGATGATTTACAATCTATTTCCGTAACATCTCAGCACCATATTTTTTCAAACCCCCAACCTGTGTTTATTGTGATAAGGTATCAAGTGACTGTTTTAAGCTCAAATGTAAGGAAAAGATTCAGTTGCCATTTCCAAACACGAGGGTGCCTGTGATGTTATTGAGAACTGGTCTTAATCATACCCTCTTCTAGTGTAGCCTTCAGGCCTATGGAGAGCATAAGAGCAGTACCTGCTGAGATTTTCAATGCCGCCTCGGTTACTGCTGTGTTCTGAAATCTAGAGGTGTTGAGCTATTAGCATTTGCATCAGTTACAATTAAAGTAAAAGTTTGGTTCAACTAGACCTTCTTAAGTAAGCCTGTGATTTTAAAAAAAATTACAAAATGCTTTCCTTTGAACATGTTCTGGATTCTGTCTCCAGGATGGGGTAATACATAATCCTAGAGAGGTTTATGGCACATGCTCCCCTCTTGAAAATTAGCTGAGGAAATCATCTGTAATTATTTTAACTGGAATTAAAAAGGAAAAATAGCCATTAATTAATAGCAATTATATAACTCTCACAGAATTGGTGAGAAAACCTTTAAATCTTGCATAACTGTGAAAATTAAAGTTTTATTCAAAAGCTATGGGGGTTATAATAAAAGTAACTTCAGTGCTGGCTAAGGGCTTATTGTTTCAGGCACACTTCCCGGTGGTTCGTGTATATTGTCTCATTTAAGTCTGAGGCTGAGAGAGGTTAATTAACCTGCTCAAGGCTGCATTGCTAGTGAGTGTGGAGGCAGAGCTTTAAGTTGTGGGGCAGAGGGGATCGGGGTTGGGGGCAGACAGCTTTAGACTTAGCTCTAGTGTAACCCTTAAAGATGATGGCTCTCAACTGGAGGTTGATTTCCAACCCCCCTCCAGGTGACTAACAATGTCTGGAGACATTTCTGTTTGTCACGCTGGGTGGCAGAGGGTGTGTGTGCTCCCGGTATCTAGCGGGTAGAGACCAGGGATGTTGCTAAACATAGAACAGTTCCCACAACAAAGAACCATCCAGACCAAAATGTCAGTAATGAGTTCCAGAGTTGAGAAAACCTTTAATATAAAACCTGAAACTAGTTTTAATAGCAAACTAGATTGGAGTGTTTGACCTCACTAAGAATTCCTTGGGCCAGATGATTTAGAGAGGGTCTCTCCTCAGCAAACTAAACTCTAAGTAAGGGGTTATAAAACCTCTCTAATTACTGGTAGCAAGATAGGGTGTATCAGGATACACTGATCAGTTTTTGAGAGGAGTGGATTGTCTTTGAGAAGGGTCTTTTCATGTAAATTAAAGAAGCAAACTTTCAGCTCAATAGAAAATAAAACCTCCTGAGGTTAATATTAATATTCTGTGAAAAAAAAAAAACAACTTTGCTCCTGATAATATCTCATACCATTAAAGAGGAAAACCCACACTGTCAGTTTCAAATCTAGAGAGAACACAGAAAAGAAAAGACCAAATCTCTCTGGAATATTAAAAACCTTTATTTTAATCTAGTGTTTCATCAAAACTGCTTGCCAGAACTGTTGATTATAAAGCTGTCTGTTTCCAGTTTCTGAGTCAACTCTACCAGATGTTTTATTTCATGAATAATTGTTTCTTCAAAGATATTTTCATTTCAGAGCAAAATGCATTGAAATGTTAATTTCTGTGTAATTGAGGTGATTTAGATAACGTGCCTTCAATGTTACATGCATTAAGAGCTAAGATTCTATTTAATTGTATTTAGATGAGCTTTCTGGTTTAGAATTAAATTTGGATGAAAGTAAGCAGTTCAGGAAAGGAGTCCATCAAAGCTGTATATTGTCACCCTGCTTATTTAACTTATATGCAGAGTACATCATACAAAATGCTGGGCTGGATGAAGCACAAGCTGGAATCAAGATTGCCAAGAGAAATATCAATAACCTCAGATATGCAGATGACACCACCCTTATGGCAGAAAAAGAAGAACTAAAGAGCCTCTTGATGAAAGTGAAAGAAGAGAATGAAAAAGTTGGCTTAAAACTCAACATTCAAAGCACTAAGATCATGGCATCTGGTCCCATCATTTCATGGGCAAATAGATGGGGAAACAAGGAAAACAGTAAGAGACTTTATTTTTGATGGCTCCCAAATCACTGCAGGTGGTGA
Source organism: Cervus canadensis (assembly GCF_019320065.1). Classification (NCBI taxonomy): domain Eukaryota; kingdom Metazoa; phylum Chordata; class Mammalia; order Artiodactyla; family Cervidae; genus Cervus; species Cervus canadensis. The sequence goes on along the minus strand of NC_057404.1, from coordinate 9,639,798 downwards.
CTGCAGCCATGAAATTAAAAGACGCTTGCTCCTTTCATAGAAGAAATGCTATGAGCAACCTAGACAGCATATTAAAAAGCAGAGACATTACTTTGCCAACAAAGGTCCATCAAACCTATGGTTTTTCCAGTAGTCAGGTATGGATGTGAAAGTTGGACTATAAAGAAAGCTGAGTGCCGAAGAATTGATGCTTTTGAACTGTGGTGTTGGAGAAGATTCTTGAGAGTCCCTTGGACTGCAAGCAGATCCAAACAGTCCATCCTAAAGGAAATCAGTCCTGAATATTCATTGGAAGGACTAGTTCTGAGGCTGAAACTCCAATACTTTGGCCACCTGATGTGAAGAACTGGCTCATTGGAAAACACCCTGATGCTGGGAAAAATTGAAGACGGGAGTAGAAGGGGACGACAGAGGATGAGATGGTTGGATGGCATCACCAACTTGATGGACATGAGTTTGAGTAAGCTTGGGGAGTTGGTGATGAACAGGAAAGCCTGGCGTGCTGCAGTCCATGGGGTCAGTAATAGTTGGACACAACTGAGTGACTGAACTGAAAGCAGTTCATATATGGAAAGATGTTATTTAAAAATCAACATAATTTTATATTTCCGTGCTTGATTTTTTAACACATGAATTTAAATATATTCTAACTGGAAAAGAAATAAAAGTGAGTGAAAGTCTACCAGAAATTAAATTTAACCTTTCTTTTTGAAGACACTTCTGACAAATTTTGAGGAAAATCAAAAGAATATTTTATATTTCTTTAAATTAATAGGCTTTATGAATACTTCTCTCTCAAGTCATATTTCAAAGTCAATAAACCTAAGCTACAGATTTTAAATATATATTTTAAATGTTTCAGTGACTCCTTTCTAAGCCAGCATCTTTGAGGTCTTTGAAACAGATGATGATAAAATGAAATTATTCTGATACTTCTATTTTTAAATATATCTCTTTAGTACAGTTGTTCTCAGTAGCTAACAATAATCTTCTGTCAAATGTAAAATGCTGCATGTAAAATATTTTTCAAATTTAAAATAGTTATGGACAAGCAATCACTGTGCATTTTCATTTGTAAAGAGGAAGAGGAAGTAATTACCAAGTAAAGCAACCTTAGAGCAAAAAGATCAGTAAGTTTACCTCCTGCGTCACATTCCTCTTAGAGCTAAGAACGTTGCTGTCAGAGGAGGTGATTTTCTCAAAGTAACACAGAGGAACTGGAACTGAATGTCAACCTCTGAGTCCATGCAACCTCTTTCACTACTTACGCCACTACTCCCAGGGAGCAAAAACTGGATTCATCTCCATTCAACACCTAGAACATCAAGACAGCATAAAATACCAAGCTACCTGTTGTGGCCAACAGATGCCAAAGAACTTAAAATGTAGTTGGAAAAGTAACAAAATAGACAGTGATAAGTAATACAGGGCACAAACAATCACAGTGAAAGATCATTTCCAGTGCATTTCATCTGAGTAAGCCCTTCACGTGAGCATGAGATTACAAGAGAAAGAATTAAAGGACTTTTGGGTAGGAGACCTATGTGAACAAACATACATAGGTAGGAAATAATATAGTTTAAAAAATGCAAAGACTAATTTGACTACGGCATGTGATTTGCATGGAGGATGTGGTAATAAAATTAAGAAAGATAGTTGGCGCTCACTGATTCTTGTGCATTACAATGTCTTAAAGTAAAGAGGAACCAAAAAGCCTCTTGATGAAAGTGAAAGAGGAGAGTGAAAAAGTTGGCTTAAAGCTCAACATTCAGAAAACTAACATCATGGCATTCGGTCCCATCACTTCATGGCAAATAGATGGAGAAACAATGGAAAGAGTGTCAGACTTTATTTTTGGGGGCTCCAAAATCACTGCAGATGGTGATTGCAGCCATGAAATTAAAAGATGCTTACTCCTTGGAAGGAAAGTTATGACCAA